>NC_138028.1:4819586-5225074 GCF_964106645.2 Podarcis pityusensis
CCTCCATTGTCTCCCGAGACAGACGGAAGCCAAGGCTTCCCCGGTTAGAGATGGCGATGCTCCTGAAAGTCAGTTTTTGGAAACCGCAGGAAGGAAGAATTGTTTTTCTGCTCGGGTTCTGCTTGTATGTTTCCTTCGGGCATCTGCTCAGTCACTGGGAGAACAGGAGGCTGGACTAGATGGGCCATTGGCTTGAGCCAGCAGGTGCTTCTGGTGTTCTTTGTTGTTGTTTAGTCGTTTAGTCGTGTCCGGCTCTTCGTGACCCCCTGGACCAGAGCACATCAGGCACTCCTGTCTTCCACTGCCTCCCGCACTTTGGTCAAACTCATGCTGGTAGCTTCAAGAACACTGTCCAACCATCTCGTCTTCTGCCGTCCCCTTCTCCTTGTGCCCTACATCTTTCCCAACATCAGGGTCTTTTCCGGAGAGTCTTCTCTTCTCATGAGGTGGCCAAAGTCTTGGAGCCTCAGCTTCAGGATCTGTCCTTCCAGTGAGCACTCAGGGCTGATTTCCTTCAGAATGGAGAGGTTTGATCTTCTTGCAGTCCATGGGACTCTCAAGAGTCTCCTCCAGCACCAGAATTCAAAAGCATCCATTCTTCGGCGATCAGCCTTCTTGATGGTCTTGATGGAGGGTGCAAGGAGAAGGGGACGACAGAGGACGAGATGGTGGGACAGTGTTCTCGAAGCTACCAGCATGAGTTTGACCAAACTGTGGGAGGCAGTGGAAGACAGGAGTGCCTGGCGTGCTCTGGTCCATGGGGTCACGAAGAGTCGGACACCACTAAATGACTAAACAACAACAACAACAACATACCACCCTTCATCATAAGTTCTCAAGATAACCCACATTAATTGCATTTGCAGTCCTGTCTCAGCGACGTTTGCGCTGCCTTGGTTATGTCCACAGAAATGGAAGATGGCAGGATCCCCAAGGATGTGAACTACGGGGAGCTGGCTTCAGCCACCAGGCCCAGTGTCAGACCAACTCTGCGTTAAAAAGATGTCTGCAAATGTGGCATGAAGGCTGACAACATCAGTCCTTTGCTGAGTAGGGATCCCTTGCAGACGACCACAGTGCCTGGGGACGGACACTCAGGTTGGGCATCCGTAGCAGTGACCAGAGGAGGAGCAGAGAGAGAAGAAAAAGCCCTGGTGCATCTGCAGAGTGCAACCGGATGCCTTCATCTGCCCCAGCTGCAACAAAACATGTCTCTCCAGTATCGGTCTCTACAGCCACAGCAGGCGCTGTAACTCTCCGATGGTTTGACTTCACCTCCAAAGGTTCACTCTTCCATTGTCTCCCGAGACAGACAGATACCAACATTTCAAGACCACATAACACCGGTCTTGAAAGACCTACATTGGCTCCCAGTACGTTTTGGAGCACAATTCAAAGTGTTGGTGCTCACCTTTGAAGCCCTAAACGGCCTTGGCCCAGTATACCTGATGGAGCGTCTCCACCCCCATCGTTCTGCCTGAACACTGAGGTCCAGCTCCGAGGGCCTTCTGGCGGTTCCCTCCCTGCAAGAAGCCAAGTTGCAGGGAACCAGGCAGAGGGCCTTCTTGGTGGTGGCACCCGCCCTGTGGAACGCCCTCCCATCAGATGCCAAGGAAATAAACAACTATCTGACTTTTAGAAGACATCTGAAGGCAGCCCCGTTTAGGGAAGTTTTTAATGTTTGACGTTTTAGTCTGTTTTTAATGATCGGTTGGGAGCCGCCCAGAGTGGCTGGGGAAACCCAGTCAGATGGGCAGATTATTATTATTATTATTATTATTATTATTATTATTATTTGCTCAAGCCCTCTCCTGCAGGAGAGGAAACATCTGTACAAGAATTCACGGGTTATCCACACATCGAAAAGGGGATCTAACACAAAATAGGAATAGATGAAAATCAAGTGACACGATTGGGTGCGTGAACTGGGGCCGACACACGAAACTTGCCTCCCTTAATTTTCCTTTTGTCTTCCTGGACCCAAAAAGGAAATTTAGAGCTAAAGAACTTCACACACACACACACACACACCACAAACTGCCTTTCCGCCTCTTCTGTAAAAAGTCGACAGCCGAGGTGAACAGTCGCATGCTACGAAAAGCCTATGTGGGAGATCGACTCTTTTCCAAAATGGATCTTGTAAACAGAGGCCTGCCCGTTTAAGCAAGCAGGGTAAGTTGTGTCATTTGAGGCATTCCTAGCAATGCATACCCAAGGGATGGGGGGGAAAGAAAGAGAGGAAAAGTGCTGGAGTCAGGGAAAATTCCTTTTCAACCATCTGCTTCTCATTTCCACAAAGAAATCTTTGATTCCTTCACACAGAGAGCAGCCAAGATCTCTCCCTTAAATGCTGCGGCTAAATACTCAGAAGCAACTTCCATGCAAAAAACAGGAAAAAAGAGAGACGGTTCCTATTATGGGGCAGTCAAGGGAGAAACCTGTTCTTCAGTTCATCCGGGATATTTCTCCTGCGTCCGAGAAGGGATGCTGCTTTTGCTGAACTGACCCAGGAACGGCCAAAATTAGACAGGGAATTGGTAATCTGGGGGCTCAGTTTGGGGGCTCGGTTTTGGGCCCCAAAGGGCCTTTAACCTCCTGAGCAAGTGGGGGTAATAGCAAAGGGATGGCAGCTCTCTCAACCCCCCAAATACAGTGGTACCTCTGGTTGCGAACGGGATTTGTTCCAAAGGCCCATTCGCAACATGAAAAGAGCACAACCCGCAGCGGCGCATCTGTGCATGCGCGGGCTGCGATTCGGCGCTTCTGCGCATGTGCGTGACGTCATTTTGTTCTTCTGCGCATGCGGCGAAACCCGGAAGTAACCCTTCCCGGTACTTCCGGGTCGTAACCTGAAAGAACATAACATGAAGCGGACGTAACATGAGGTATGACTGTAAACAGAGCCCTGCTTTCTTTCACTTCATTTTTTGCTCCCAAACGTGTCTCGGGCTGCAAAGAGGACCAGATTCTTAGTGTGCCTCATAAGCTCCCTGCTGAAGCTACCTCTTCTGGCAAGCATCAGAGAGGAGAGGGTTAAAGAGTTCTTACCCTTTTCTGCCTCAGGGGGCAGCCAATGGGCAGAGCTTATGCTGCCGCCCTTCGGCACATTGGCCAGTTCAAATAGGGCCACGCCTCTTGACAAAGCAGCGCTGGACCACACTTCCACACCTGGGCCTTGAATGCAAGAGGAGGTGTTGGTGCTGCTTCCTGGCTGCAGCCAGAAAACCAGAGAGACCTTTGCAGCATATTCCATCCTGCTGTTTTTGCAGGAAGATCGGAGCACCTTCTCTGCAAGGGAGAAAGCACCTCACCTGGAGAGGTGATCGGATTACTAGGAGGGTGCTAAGAGGCAAGGGGGCGGCAGGGGGGCACTGGAAATGTGCCCCCTTTTTTAAACAACTGAACAATGTGCCCCCTTTTTTAAACAACTGAACAGGCTAGAGCCTAGAGCAAAACACCTTCCTCGCTTTGTATTTCTTTTACTGCTCTTATCACTTTCAAAGCTCTTTCCTCTGCGTCTGCGATTCCGAACTGTCACAAATCACACGACAGGCAATTATAGGCAACAGCAATTGATTTTCTTATGAATTAGTTACTATACATCTGTGGTGGGCAAAGGTTTGTGCATGTTTGGTAGGTTATATATATATATATATATATATATATATATATATATATATTGCTATGAATTTCCTTCACCCTTACATTTCTGTTAGTAAGAATGTGCAAAAATGTATTTCATGCAATATTCTTTGCTGTATATTCTTTTCTTTTCAGCTACAAGATTAGATCAGAGCATATACCGTATTTTTTGCTCTATAAGACTCACTTTTTCCCTCCTAAAAAGTAAGGGGGAATGTGTGTGCGTCTTATGGAGCGAATGCAGGCTGCGCAGCTATCACAGAAGCCAGAACAGCAAGAGGGATTGCTGCTTTCGCTGCGCAGTGATCCCACTTGCTGTTCTGGCTTCTGAGATTCAGAATATTTTTTTTCTTGTTTTCCTCCTCCAAAAACTAGGTGCGTCTTGTGGTCTGGTGCGTCTTCCAGAGCAAAAAATACAGTTTGTTTGTGTGTGTGTGTATATATATAACCTGCAATGAAGTGCTACTGTTTTTAATTTTTGGGGGTTATAATCTTCATTAATGGGCTGTGCATCCTGTTCCCACAGTGGCGAACCAGTCACTGATAATAGCCCGTTAGCAGCCGATTTATACTGGACTGTCCACCATTCAGCTTTATGGATTGTTCTGTGCAACTTCCCCAATGTTACTGCAGTATTTCCACCTGGAAGGGCACTCCTGCGTTACAGTGTGACCAAAAAAAGCCCAAACAAACTCGGAACAACTGTGGGATAGAAAGTTACAGATTTCAGCAGGAAGCTGCCCCAAGTGGAAATGAAACAGTATATTATTATTATTTATTCAATTAATACACCGCCCTGTATCCGGAGGTCTCAGGGTAGTTCACAAACAAGACCACAACATATAAAATCAAAACAAAAACAATAACCCAATAAAAAAACCCCCCAAAAGAGCCACATTCTAAAAGGGTATAAAGGTAAAGGTAAAGGTACCCCTGCCCGTACGGGCCAGTCGTGTCCGACTCTAGGGTTTTGCGCCCATCTCACTTAAGAGGCCGGGGGCCAGCGCTGTCCGCAGACACTTCCGGGTCACGTGGCCAGTGTGACAAGCTGCATCTGGCGAGCCAGCGCAGCACACGGAAACGCCGTTTACCTTCCCGCTAGTAAGTGGTCCCTATTTATCTACTTGCACCCAGGGGTGCTTTCAAACTGCAAGGTTGGCAGGCGCTGGGACCGAGCGACGGGAGCGCACCCCGCCACGGGGATTTGAACCGCTGACCTGACGATCGGCAAGTCCTAGGCGCTGAGGTTTTACCCACAGCGCTACCCGCCCTTAAACATCTGAAAGTGGGATTGTAATAAAAGGGTCCTCAGAGCATCTGTCTACCTAGCCTGGTACAGTCCATTTGCTGGCTCTGGCAGAGAAGCCCACCTTGTCTGCGGAAAGCTAGCAGTTAAGTGAGAAGGCCAAGGTAGAATCTCCCTCCCTGATGTGCTAGCTCTCTACATGTGGGGAGCACTTGAACACGATCGCTCCCCTCCATTCAGATACAAAGCGGTCCCAGAAAAGCAGTGTTTTTCTCCTATAGTTGTTGGCACCTTTTAGGTCTGCAATAGCAGAGACTCTGGGCAAATCGCTGCAACCCACACGTCCTAAAATTACACATTCCAGGCTTTTCATTCTGAGATCAATGGATCAAAGGAGCTGAACGAGATCCAGGAGCGCTACTTAATACCAAAGAGTTGTAATTAGGCAATTAGGAATTAATGAATCAAAAAGAGCTTTAGCACAACAAAGGAAGGCAGATCTCAGAAAGGGGAGAAATGAAAACACCCTTGTTTGGAAACTCGGAGGCTTTCAGCGTTTTGAAGTGGCAACTCCAGCAGGAAATACGGGGCCAACCTGAGCACAGACACATCAAAATCTGAAGGAAATCTCATGCCTAGAAAATGTGATGTTGCTAGGGATGTTATATCTGGCTATTTGAATATGACCTTCCAATAGCCCTTGTAAATCCCAGAGACGGCTGTATCTGTTCTGGCATACAACCTGTATTCAAATTTATTAATAAGGCAAACCAAGCACAGTTTGCACTCAAACAGAAACACGAACCCAAAATGTATAACGAACAGATTCTTAAATTTCAGAGGAGGCCGTGTGACCCTGTGTAAGTTGAGCAGCCTCCGCTGGGAATTTAGCTGTAGTAAACATTACAGACCTCTCTGAACCACACAACACATTTTTAATCTTATCTGTATCCCTGAGGGTAGCAAACCACCGCTGAAGGTTTCTCTAAATAACTGGGTCTAGGCGTTTCATGCAGTTTACGGTATAGGGGTCCTCTGCTCACAAGCAAATGCAGAAGTGCCAATCTCAGGGGGTTTTCTTACATCTCCCCTCCAGAAAATTTGACTTTGTAGTCTGAAAATGCAGGTGTTATGTACTGCGTTGAATAGGATCCAGAATGCAGCAGTCTGATTGGTCCTAGAACAATAGGATCCAGAATGCAGCAGTCTGATTGGTCCTAGAACAATAGGATCCAGAATGCAGCAGTCTGATTGGTCCACAGGAGCCACCCAATCCAGCTCCAGGTGGAAGTGAATCCGCAACCTGATTAGCCTACAGGAGAATCCCGGAATTAGCCAATCACGTGGGGCCCATTGTGTAAATAATGTATATAAAGCAGACATCCTGGGGAAACCTCCATTCCTCACTACTATGAGCTGAATAAAGAGCATGAAATCCACTCTCGACTCTGAGTATATTTCAGCAGGGCTTGAAGTGCTTTGTAGAAAACAAAGGTGGATTCAACTCAGATAAGTATTTCTCTGCCCTATTGTGGGGAAAGTACTGGAGAATCTGGATCACGTCATGGAACCCATGTCCTGTCCTACAAACATATTGCAATTAATATTGTTCCACTAGGAAACAGAGGAACTGGAAGAGAAAATTTACCACTCTTTACTGGGGATGTGGAACCGGTAGCGTCGCCAGATGTTGTCGGACTCCAATTCCCATCAGCCTGTGGTGATCTAGGGATGATGGGCTTTGTAGTCCATCAAGAACTGGAGGGACCACAGCTTCCACAGACCATTCACAACCTGGTAAGTCAGGCCTTGAATTTACGGCTTCTCTCATGCCATAATCGCGGACGCGGGGATGAAACATAAAATCCCCATCGCGAGAAGCCTCTTTTATCCAGAGATCTCTGCAGGTTTACACAGAGAGAACAGCCTCCCAGAAGTTGAAAGAGGGCTCCCTTGAGACAAGGGCTCCCAGATACAGAGGCCCGATTACATCATCACTGAACGCAGAGAAAAACAACAGTGGGTGGTGTCTGAGAGAGAGCCATTCCTTACATTTGTAGCTCTGCTACTTTAGGACACTTTGTTCAGTTGCCTCGCCCTCGGGAAGATCTGAAACTGTCTCATTCAGAGTCAGAAAATTGGTCAACCTAGTTCTGTGTTAGTGCCCAGCAATGGTCATCCTGGGTCTTCGGCAAGGGTCTCTCTCTCTCTCTTTAAAAAAAATATTTTTATTAAGAATTTTAACACAATAATTTTAACAAAAATACGTCAGCCACCTTGTCCCCCCCATTTCCCCCCCTGAACATATGCCCACTCTCCCACCCCCCACCCCCCAACTTCCCTCAGCTCCTATCTCTGATTTCTCAACATGTATTTTGGTCTGCATGTTATAAAATTGTAAAGATCCTTAATTTATCTGTCTGTATATTACCAAGTATAACCCAGTATATAACCCAGTAGTGATGTATGGAAGTGAGAGCTGGACCATAAAGAAGGCTGATCGCCGAAGAATTGATGCTTTTGAATTCTGGTGCTGGAGGAGACTCTGGAGAGTCCCATGGACTGCAAGAAGATGAAACCTCTCCATTCTGAAGGAAATGGAGCCCTGAGTGCTCACTGGAAGGACAGATCCTGAAGCTGAGACTCCAAGACTTTGGCCACCTCATGAGAAGAGAAGACTCCCTGGAAAAGAACCTGATGTTGGGAAAGATGGAGGGCACAAGGAGAAGGGGACGACAGAGGATGAGATGGTTGGATAGTGTTCTCAAAGCTACAAACATGAGTTTGAGCAAACTGCGGGAGGCAGGGGAAGACAGGAGTGCCTGGCGTGCTCTGGTCCAGGGGGTCACGAAGAGTCAGACATGACTAAACGACAACAACAAATATTACCAATAAAGAGTTTGTGAGTGCTTATTCAAAACCTGCGTTTCTTCAAATATTTCGTCAAAGGTTCCCATTCATCTTTAAAGTCACATTTATCCTTGTTACGTAGTTTGTGCGTCAGTTTTGCCAATTCTGCATAGTCCATCAATTTTTCTTGCCACAGTTCTTTCGTCGGAGTTTCTTCATTCTTCCATCCTTGTGCTATTAAGACTCTTGCCGCCTTTGTCACATACATAATAATGTTTTTCAATTTCTTTGGCAGGTCTTTCCCCATACGTAATCCCTAACAGAAAAGCTTCGGGAGGGGTCTCTCCCTCTCAGTCCCTGGGACCAGTGTGGAAGAGAGGTTAGAACAGTAATGGCCAAACTTGGCCCTCCAGATGTTTTCGGACTACAACTCCCATCATCCCTAGCTAACAGGACCAGTGGTCAGGGATGCACAATCAGACTCTCTGTCTCCAGGCACTGCGGTCGTCTGCAAGGGATTCCCACACGGCGGGGTTGATATTACCAGCCTCCATTCCACATTTGCCTCCTTAAAAACCACCCGGAAAAACTCTCCCTGCTCTTTCGCCCTCTTCTCTCCTCACTCAACCACCCTTCAAGTGTACAAGTCAGGGCAGGGGAAAAAAGAGCTGGAAAAAAATTGCCAGGGTTTTCCGTTCTGCATCAGCTGCGAGCTGCTCAGATTTATTTTGTTAAGTAGAAGTTGGACTCTTTTCATTACCGCACGCAGCACAAAACATTTTGCTTTCTCCATGGAGAAATGCTTGCCTGACCCTGGGAGATTAGGGAAGAATCTGGCCGGGTCCCCCACAGCCAGCGAGGCCACAACTGCTGTCGCAAACAGTCCTGGGCCAAAAGTTGCCGCTTGTTTCCTGTTCCAGGCTAAATTTGGGAACCTCGTTTCTCCCGGATTTAAAATAGGTCCTTTTTGCCAGTGCTGGAGCCTGCGCCAAGATGAACATCCTCCTAAGTCTCATGTTGCAGTGCTGAGTCTCTATCTTTGAAAAAGCTGGCATCACTGGATCAAGTCCATTCGTTTTGTTGAATTAATTAAACTACATCGCTTTAATTGGATTTTGGGTCAATGCACAATTCGTTGTTACCGTTTCGAAATTCACTGTGTTGCTCTCTGCTTTAGTTGGCTGTGCAAACTGCTATTCTGAATAGTGAATGGATATATTGGGGGACTGCTGCCCTACTGCAAGAAATCCATTTTATAATAATAATAATAATAATAATAATAATAATAATAATAATAATTATTATTATTATTTATTATTTATTATTTATACCCCTCCCATCTGGCTGGGCCTCCCCAGACACTCTGGGTGGCTTCCAAAAAAATATTAAAATACTGTAAAATACATCAAACATTAAAAGCTTCCCTAAAAGAAGAAGAAGCAGATTTTTAGAAATTAGGAAAGTAATTATGTACAGGCAACTCTCAATTTACCGGGGTGGGGGTGGGGAGGAGGGTTACATTCCATGACACCAAGTGTTTAAGTGAAATCATGTATATTTGAAACACATTTGAAAAAGCCTGCAAATACCCTCTTCCCCACTCCTTTTTGTGACATTTTCAGGTCGTTTCTGGGTTCGGCACAGCCGCACACATATTGGACGCACCTAAAATTGCCATTGACTGTAATGCTTGGAAAGTATGGGATGAACAACTGACTGTCTAAAGGAAAGACATATAAACACCCCCAACAAGCAAATCAGGAGGAATGCAGGATAAATGCTCTCTCACATCTAACCTCCCCGCAAACAAATCGGGATAAAGACCGGACAGCCCTAAACTGCTGCTGGAGCTTCGCACCAGGATGAATGCTGAACAAACAAGGTCACCTGGAGGATAGACACATACGAAGACAAGGCATCTCTGCAGGTTCTCCAGTCCTGGGTCAGAAAGGGCTGGAAAGTTCAGAATGCCCAGAGAACAGATCCCCCAAACAGGTCAGAGGTGGGTTTTACTATGTCAGATCACATAACTCGAAGGGATGCGGGTGGCGCTGTGGGTTAAACCACAGAGCCTAGGACTTGCCGATCAGAAGGTCGGCGGTTCGAATCCCCGCGACGGGGTGAGCTCCCGTTGCTCAGTCCCTGCTCCTGCCAACCTAGCAGTTCAAAAGCACGTCAATGTGCAAGTAGATAAATAGGTACCGCTCCAGCGGGAAGGTAAATGGCGTTTCCGTGCGCTGCTCTGGTTTCGCCAGAAGCGGCTTAGTCATGCTGGCCACATGACCTGGAAGCTGTACGCCGGCTCCCTCGGCCAATAAAGTGAGATGAGCGCCGCAACCCCAGAGTCGGCCACGACTGGACCTAATGGTCAGGGGTCCCTTTACCTTTACCTATCACGTAACTCGACCCTTGTTTTGCAGTGACTGCACCCGGCTTTCCACAAAGGAGGGAAAAGTTACACATTGTATGTTTGAAGGACATGGCGAGAGCTGAAGTTCTGGAGCGTTCCAATGCACTATGTGTTAAGGGAAGACGGGGAGGAGAAGGGGGGGAGGAAGACACAAAAAGATTCAACACGGAGAGACATCTGGGTTGTAAATGTCAGTGGAAAAAGCCACACAGTTATGCTGCGAAGGAATTTGGCTCAGCGTTCCTGGGAACGTTCTTCAGAAGGAATCCATCTGAAGGCGATTGTTTGAAGCGAGGACTCTTTGCTGCTCTTTCAAATCCGGCATGTCCTCAACTCGCTTTGTTTTGTGCACAGCGATACAGGCACTGCACACCACTCTACTCACGAGAAAGCCGACCGCCGTTCTCCCCAACTCCCAAGTCGGCCTTCAAGTTTTCCCTAAACTACCAAAGCTAAATTGGATGAAGGGGGAGGAAGGAGGCTGTGGTTGGAGACCCACTTCCTGCCTCCCTCCACCAGGCAGCTGGAGCTTCTCCTAACTCCCCACCACAGACGGAAGGAGGAGCAAATCCTGTGCAGAAGATATTCCAGACCACGGATGCAAGCGAGTTCAGCCCTTTCCCTTACCCCAAGTTACAAATCTTGGTTAAGAAGAGCCTGCTGAATCAAGTCAATGGCCCATCTAGTCCATAATAATAATAATAATAATAATAATAATAATAATAATAATTTATTATTTATACCCCGCCCATCTGGCTGAGTTTCCACAGCCACTCTGGGCGGCTTCCAATCAAGTCTTAAAAACAATACAGCATTAAATATTAAAAACTTCCCTAAACAGGGCTGCCTTCAGATGTCTTTTAAAGAGAAGACAGCTGCTTATTTCCTTCACATCTGAAGGGAGGGCGTTCCACAGGGCAGGCGCCACTACCGAGAAGGCCCTCTGCCTGGTTCCCTGTAATTTGGCTTCTTGCAGTGAGGAAACCGCCAGAAGGCCCTCAGCGCTGGACCTCAGTGTCTGGGTAGAACACTGAGGGTGGAGACGCTCCTTCAAGTATACTGGACCGAGGCTGTTTAGGGCTTTAAAGGTCAGCACCAACACTTTGAATTGTGCTCAGAAAAGTACTGGGAGCCAATGCAGATCTCTCAGGACAGGTGTTATGTGGTCCCAGCGGCCGCTCCCAGTCACCAGTCTAGCTGCCACGTTCTGGATTAGTTGTAGTTTCCGGGTCACCTTCAAAGGTAGCCCCACGTAGACCTGTTCTCTTAGTGGACAACCAGATTCCCATTATAGGAAACCAGCGAGCAGGATCCGAGCACAATAGGCACCTATCCTCCTGGGGTTTGCAGCAACAGGCATTCAGAAGCATCGCTTCCTCTGGCTGCAGATGCAGAGTGTAGCTAGTAGGCTTTGATGCCAGTGTGTCCAATCCTCTTCTAAAGACACCTTTAGGCTGCTGGCCATCAGTGCCTCCTGTGGCAGAGAGTTCCAAAGTTTAACTATGTGCTCCGCCAGCTGCTTTGAACTACAACCCCCACCGGCTGGGCACTGTTGGGAGTTGTGGTCCAAAGCAGCTGGGGAGCCCCAGGTTTTAGGTGGGGCAGGTTAGTAAAGGTAAAGGGACCCCTGACCATTAGGTCCAGTCGTGGCCGACTCTGGGGTTGCGATGCTCATCTCGCTTTATTGGCCAAGGGAGCCAGCGTACAGCTTCCGGGTCATGTGGCCAGCATGACTAAGCCGCTTCTGGCGAACCAGAGCAACGCACGGAAACGCCATTTACCTTCTCGCCAGAATGGTACCTATTTATCTACTTGCACTTTGACGTGTTTTCGAATTGCTAGGTTGGCAAGGGCAGGGACCGAGCAACAGGAGCTCACCCCATCGCGGGGATTTGAACCGCCAACCTTCTGATCGGCAAGTCCTAGGCTCTGTGGTTTAACCCACAGCGCCACCCATGTCCCGTGGGGCAGGTTACCCAACGTCAAAGGGAAAAAGGGTCTGTTCTAGGTTGCTTCCTCCCTTGAGTGATTGTTCATTTGAAAAGACAGCAAACGACTCTTCTCCTTATTTGCCCTGCTAGGACTCTTTTGCCTCTAGTGGGGTGAATGGGAGGATTTCGGATATACTTGTTTAACAGTTGTTCTGCGTTTTGAGGTTTTGCATGTGTGTACGTTCGGGGTTTGTTTTTGCCCATTTATATGCAACTGAGAGACTGTTGCCTTTCTTGGGGTGGGGAATAAAGTGAAGTTGACCTGGGGGGGGGGAGTTTAACTATGTGCTGCCCAAATAAATTTGTTTATCTGTCCTTAATCTTCCAATGCTCAGCTTCATTGTATGTTCATGAGTTTTGGTGTTGCAAGAGAGGGAGAGAATAATTTTTCCCCGTACCACGTATTGTTTTATAAATTTCTATCGAAGCCTACTCCCCAAAACACAGCAAAACTGTGATTCAAATGGCCCTAATTGGCTAAGAATAATCTATTCCTCGAGGAAAAGCAACAGGGATGTAAAGGCAGAGGACTCTCTCTCTCTCTAGCCATCTGGAACGATTTGCTGCAAAAGGTACATTTTCCTGGCACACCTGCTCTTCGCTTGAGGCACAGTATGGCCAACGTGAGACATTTTAGTGGGACCCGACAGAGAAAGTCTAGATGATGCTCCCTCCTGCAAATTAATACGGGGCACAATCCGCTAGGCAATTTTCTTGTGCTTCTTTGATACGAGCATGGAGGGTGCAAGAATAGCACACATTCTGCTTGTGGGGTTCGAGGGGGACTGTACCATATGATCCACTTGACTCCCTGGTCCTGAATGGGGTCACTGTGCCCCTGAAGGACCAGGTGCGCAGCCTGGGAGGCATTTTGGACTCACAGCTGTCCACGGAGGCGCAGGTCAATTCTGTGTCCAGGGCACTGTCTACCAGCTCCATCTGGTACACAGGATGAGACCCTCCCTGCCCACAGACTGTCTCGCCAGAGTGGTGCATGCTCTGGTTATCTCCCGCTTGGACTACTGCAATGCGCTCTACGTGGGGCTACCTTTGAAGGTGACCCGGAAACTGCAACTTATCCACAATGTGGAAACTAGACTGGTGACTGGGGGTGGCTGCCAAGAACATATAACTCCAGTCCTGAGAGATCTGCATTGGCTCCCAGTACGTTTCTGAGCACAATTCAAAGTGTTGGTGCTGACCTTTCAAGCCCTAAGCAGCCTTGGTCCTGTATACCTGAAGGAGTGTCTCCACCATCGTTCAGCCCGGACACTGAGGCTCATCTCCGAGGGCCTTCTGGCGGTTCCCTCCCTGCGAGAAGCCAAGTTACAGGGAACCAGGTACAGGGCCTTCTCGGTGATGGCGCCCTCCCTGTGGAACGCCCTCCCACCAGGTGTCAAGGAAATAAACAACTATCTGACTTTTAGACGGCATCTGAAGGCAGCCCTGTTTAGGGAAGCTTTTAATATTTGATGAATTATTGTATTTTAATATTTTGCTGGAAGCTGCCCAGAGTGGCTGGGGGAACCCAGCCAGATGGGTGGGGTATAAATAATAAATTCTTGTTATTATTACTGGTCCCGCTGCTCCTGTTTTATAGAACCATGAATCCTCAGAGAGAGAGAAGATGAACAACTCCTCAACCGGGCCGAGCCTGTCGTGTACATAACTCACATTCAGAACAAAGGCATACGCTGTAGTTTTGGATCCCTCCCTTATATTCATTCGCACATCCAAAAAGAGATAAAATGCATTATCGAGAAAGAGGGCTCAGATCTGCATGAAAATTGCATGCATGCCAATTTAGACGCACAGGTGCAAAACTCAGGAAGAACCGCCATAGTTTAGATAAGAATGCAATGGCCTTCCTCCTGGGCATAGTCGGCCAATCGGTGTTAAAAAAGGACAAAACTTTCTTTATGTATGCTACAACAGCAGCAAGAATACTCATTGCAAAGCATTGGAAGACACAAGATTTACCCACACTGGAGGAATGGCAGATGAAATTAATGGACTATATGGAATTGGCAGAAATGACTGGCAGAATCCGTGACCAGGGAGAAGAGTCGGTGGAAGAAGATTGGAAGAAATTTAAAGACTATTTACAGAAATATTGTAAAATTAATGAATGTTAGAATGATGTTGGATTGAAGTTAAGGGGTTTCTAGCTGTATGGGTACAAAAGAATATGGAAAAATTGGTTTTTAACATGTAAAAATCTAACGTCACAATATATCAAGACTAAGGATTAGGAGTAAAAAGGAGGGAAAGAAATTGTTGGATTAACAATTGAATTAGAATACAAAAGAGGGAGGTATGAGGAGGTCCGGGAAACAAGTAAATGTAAAAGAAGTGAGGAAAAGATGGAATTGTTTTTAACTGTTTTTTCTTTTTTTCCCCCTTCTACTTTGTATTTTTCTTTTTTATTGCTAATTTTTTTTACTAATGTGATCTTTTTTTCCCTTTGAAACTTTAAATATTATTTATTAAAAAAAATAGATAAGAATGCAATGCATGTTCTCCCTAGTGGGGAAGACTGTGGCCAGCTGTGCAGTGTCCCTGCCTGCTGTCCAGGTGATGGGGAACCTGGTGATGGGGAAAGCCAGGGCCCCTGAAAGCCTCCCTTCTTGGGATCCTTTTAAAAATCTTTTTAAAAGACAGCCTTTCCAAGGCACGGCTGCCCTCTGCAAAGCAGGGCACGTGGGACACCCCAATTCCTAGATGCACGGAAGACTCTTTCCGATTTAATCACGCTGCGTGGAAGTGTTTGGCTTGCCCTGCTACTTCACAGCCCTGCTGTGAGGGAACAGAGCAGCTATGCAGCAAATGCAATTAATTAAAAACCATTTGCCAACTCCCAAACATGGGAGAACCATCCTCCATGAGGGGGGAAAGGAATTAAATCAGATGACTCAAATTTCCCTGGAGGATTTTATTTTTTTGCTGAAATGTTTCTCTTCGGCTCCAGCTGGCCCAGGAGGAGAACGTCCTGAAGCCAACCTTGTAGAGCTGCCCAGACAACTACCTCCAAGCTCTGAATTAAGTGTTATATTGGGGTTTTATTTATTGGAAAAGGAGGCAGAAGGCAGCCTTGGGCCTTGCATCCAGCGGGAAGGGGTTCTCATGAAGCAATGGATCAGTGTGGTTGAAGTGGTTAGAGAGCTTTGGGCTAGGACCTGGGAGACACGGGTTCAAATCCTGCGTCGGCCATATGAAGGCGGTGCTGTTTCTCCACAGCTGGAGGCAGCAATGCTTCTGAATACCAGTTGCTGGAAACCACAGGCGGGGAGCCGTCTCTTGTGTTCGAATCCTACTTGTGGGTTTCCCACAGGCATCTGGTTGGTCACTATGACAACAGGATGCTGGACTAGAATGGGCCATTATGAAGCTCTTTAGCTGAGCCTGGGCCAGTTACAGTCTCCCAGCCCAACAGAAATTGGAATCGACAGGTTTGCTGCCTCCAGCCACAGAGAAACTGAATAGCCACTGGTGAATTGTTGTTGTTTAGTCATGCCGGACTCTTTGTGACCCCCTGGACCAGAGCACGCCAGGCACTCCTGTCTTCCACTGCCTCCCGCAGTTTGGTCAAACTCATGCTGGTAGCTTCCAGAACACTGTCCCACCATCTCGTCCTCTGTCGTCCCCTTCTCCTTGTGCCCTCCATCTTTCCCAACATCAGGGTCTTTTCCAGGGAGTCTTCTCTTCTCATGAGGTGGCCAAAGTAATGGAGCCTCAGCTTCAGGATCTGTCCTTCCAGTGAGCACTCAGGGCTGATTTCCTTCAGAATGGATAGGTTTGATCTTCTTGCAGTCCACGGGACTCTCAAGAGTCTCCTCCAGCTCCATAATTCAAAAGCATCAATTCTTCAGCGATCGGCCTTCTTGATGGTCCAGCTCTCACTTCACTGGTGAATTAGCCTCCTAATTTATGGCTCCTTTGTGAAAAACAACTTTCCTCTGTTCCACATGTGGAACAGCTCAGTTGGTAGAGCATGAGACTCTTAAGCTCAAGAGTTGTGGATTCAAGCCCCATGTTGGGCAAAAATTTCCTGCATTGCAAGTTGGTTGGGCTAGATTCGGCTATCAGTCAGTCTCACTGGATGGAAGTTCCCAAGTTCTCGTTTTAAAAGAGCAAAAGGTCTACATACCCCCTTCTTCCAACATATTTTTACGTACCTCAACCACCTGAAACGTTAAAAAGGCCTCAGGCGATTCAACTTGCCATTGTAAGGAAGCGGCTGCACAGAACCAAGAACATCCTGGTCTCCCTTTCCTGCAAATATCCCCCCCCCCAAAAAAGCTCTATTTTATCTGTTCTAGGGATGGGGCGAATCACCTAAGCCAAACCCCCTCAATCTCTGCTCAGATTGCAATTCACAAACACTGTCCTCTAAAGGGGGCTACCTTTGAAGGTGACCCGGAAACTACAACTAATCTAGAATACGGCAGCTAGACTGGTGACTGGGAGTGGCCACCGAGAACACATAACACTGGTCCTGAAAGACCAACGTTGGCTCACAGTATATTTCTGAGCACATTTCAAAGTGTTGGTGCTGACCTTTAAAGCCCTAACCAGCCTCGGTCCAGTATATCTGAAGGAGCATCTCCACCCTCATTGTTCTGCCCGGACGCTGAGGTCCAGCGCTGAGGACCTTCTGGCGGTTCCCTCATTGCGAGATGCAAAGCTACAGGGAACCAGGCAGAGGGCCGTCTCGGTAGTGGCACCCGCCCTGTGGAACGCCCTGCCACCAGATGTCAAAGAGAACAACAGCTACCAGACTTTTAGAAGACATCTGAAGGCAGCCCTGTTTAGGGAAGCTTTTAATGTTTGATGTATTACTGTACAGTGGTACCTCGGGTTACATATGCTTCAGGCTACAGACACTTCAGGTTACAGACTCCGCTAACCCAGAAATAGTACCTCGACTTAAGAACTTTGCTTCAGGATGAGAATAGAAATCGTGCTCTGGGAGCCGCAGGAGGCCCCATTAGCTAAAGTAGTGCTTCAGGTTAAGAACAGTTTCAGGTTAAGAACAGACCTCCAGAATGAATTAAGCTCTTAACCTGAGGTACCACTGTATTTTAATATTTTGTTGGAAGCCGCCCAGAGTGGCTGGGGAAGCGGGGTATAAATTATTATTATTATTATTATTATTATTATTATTATAACAAATTACACTCTGCTCTTGTGGTCCTATCTATCTATCTATCTATCTATCTATCTATCATCTATCTTTAAATGTGCTCCTCCAACTGCTGGGCTGTTTGTTCATTGAAAGTCCTCCTGAGCATCACAGAATCAACCTCTGTAATAATTTTATACCCCGCCCATATGGCTGGGTTTTCCCAGCCACTCTGAGTGGTTCCCAACAGAATTTTAAAAACACGATAAAACATTAGACATTAACAATTTCCCAATACAGTGGTACCTCGGGTTCCAGACGCTTCAGGTTCCAGACGCTTCAGGTTCCAGACTCCACTAACCCAGAAATAGTGCTTCAGGTTAAGAACTTTGCTTCAGGATGAAAACAGAAATCATGCGGTGGCAGCAGGAGGCCCCATTAGCTAAAGTGGTACCTCAGGTTAAGAACAGTTTCAGGTTAAGAACAGACCTCCAGAATGAATTAAGCTCTTAACCTGAGGTACCACTGTATTTTAATATTTTGTTGGAAGCCGCCCAGAGTGGCTGGGGAAGCGGGGTATAAATAATAATAATAATAATAATAATAATAACAAATTACTCTCTGCTCTTGTGGTCCTATCTATCTATCTATCTATCTATCTATCTATCTATCATCTATCATCTATCTTTAAATGTGCTCCTCCAACTGCTGGGCTGTTTGTTCGTTGAAAGTCCTCCTGAGCATCACAGAATCAACCTCTGTTGTCTTTTCCTTTGTTCAAATTCCCCGTCCATGGGAGCTGGATGCCAAGGGGTCTTCTTTAACCATTCGTGTCCTGATACTGTTGCTCCCTGCTGGATTCTACCCAACCAAAGCTGAGCATTCCAGGAGCTCGGGAGCACACAAGCAGTGGCATCGACCCCAACGGGATTTCATGTGCTCAGAGCTCCAGTTAGAGAGATTTGAGCTGAACAATGAAAAAGATTTAAAGGCTTCCGGTCCCAAGGCCATAGCATCCAACGGGGATGGGGGGTGGGGAGGGGGAGAGAGGAGACACACACTGCTGAATGTCTTTGCTGCCGATGTTAGCAGTTGGATTCACCAGAAAGGAACTGAGCTCATTCATCTCTTTCTGTCCCCTTTATCAAAACAGAGATTGCATGCTCCTTGCAGCAGAGACTTCCTATTTTTGGACGGTGAAGTTCTAGAGCACCATAAACAAGGGCAATTCCATTTCCCTTCCACAGACTGAAGATTAAAGCTGCTTCCTCAAGTGTGTATTTAAATTGCACCACGATTCCCAAAGGCCACGATTCCCAGAGTCGTAGTGGGCAGAAGGTAAGAATGGGTGAATCTGTCAATTTAGTTTTTTCTCTACATGTCCAGTCTTAGGTCCAATCTCCCAGTTTCCTACAATACTTTGCTTTTCTTCTTCTTAAGCAACGGTCCACATAAAAATTCACCAGTGTTTTACTGCAAAATTCTCCTAGTCCTGAGAATTTGTATGCAATTTCATCTGATGTGCACATTTCTGCAAAGCAATTTCCCCCAATGTAAGGCATTTTTGTGCACTTATTTTGGCTAATATTTCCACCTCTGTGCACACTCCACCTAAGTATATGCATTTTCTGTATGCATTACTTGCCTGGAGAACTGCATTGCAAAATTCAGAAAATGGAAATTTCGAAAGACGGTTGCGTTTTGGTGCACCTTATTTCAAAAAGGGTGAAGCAGGCAAGTCTGCCTTTAAATGCAATCCAAACCAAATTTCTCATTCAGGAGAGGAACCCTCGTTCCGATTGCCGATAGTCCAGACACTCTGGCAGCAAATTGGCACAAGAAAAGGAAATGCCCACTGCCCCAGAACAATGACAGCAACTCTCAAAGGCCCTGAAAAGGAAGTGCCTCTTTGATGGGGTATTTCCTGTTTCCTCTTGACCACCACCAATCGTACTTCACGCAGCTGCCCTCTCAGATGCTTTTATGTTGGAGGAATGAGGCCTCTGGTAGGGAGAACCAGAGAGGCCAAGGTAATGCATTCGCACGGATTTAAAAACAAATGAAAGTTTTGCTCTCACATTTGCAAGCTCAAGGGGATGCGGGTGGCGCTGTGGTCTAAACCACAGAGCCTAGGGCTTGCCGATCAGAAGGTCGGTGGTTCGAATCCCCGGGATGGGGTGAGCTCCCCTTGCTCGGTCCCTGCTCCTGCCAACCTAGCAGTTCGAAAGCATGTCAAAGTGCAAGTAGATAAATAGGTACCACTCCGGTGGGAAGGTAAATGGCGTTTCCGTGCGCTGCTCTGGTTCGCCAGAAGCGGCTTAGTCATGCTGGCCACATGACCCGGAAGCTGTACGCCTGCTCCCTCGGCCAATAAAGTGAGATGAGCGCCGCAACCCCACAGTCGGCCGCAACTAGTGACCTCCTGTAGCTCGGTCCCAGCTCCTGCCAACCTAGCAGTTCGAAAGCACGTCAAAGTGCAAGTAGATAAATAGGTACCGCTCCGGCGGGACGGTAAACAGCATTTCCGAGCGCTGTTCTGGTTTCGCCAGAAGTGGCTTAGTCATGCTGGCCACATGACCTGGAAAAACTGTCTGCGGACAAAGGCTGGCTCCCTCGGCCAGTAAAGCGAGATGAGCGCCGCAACCCCAGATTTGTTCGCGACTGGACTTAACTGTCAGGGGTACCTTTACCTTTAGCAAGTTCAAAGCGCATACAATTAATTCAGCTTTGCGTACTGATTTTTTAAATGAATGCTTCGTTGAAGGGTCATCATCGGTTTTACAATGCACGGCATGGACAAAACGACGGAGAAATATTTCCCTTCGTCTCTTTAATGCTAAAACTGGTGGTCATTCAATGAAGCTGGATGTTGGAGGATTCCAAAGAGATAAAAGAAAATACTTTTAACGCACAGTTAAGCGATGGAAGTCACTTCCACAGCAGGCAATAGAGGCCACCAACCTAGATGGGCTTTAAAGCAGTCTTTCCCAGTCTTGGGTCTCCAGCTGTTTTTGGACTACAAATCCCATCATCCCTAGCTAGCAGTGGTCAGGGACGATGGGAATTGTAGTCCAAAAACAGCTGGTGACCCAATAATAATAATAATTTATTATGTCGAATGAAGATGAATGGAGTCCTTAAGACTGAAGTTGACAAAAATTGCCCATCCCTACGCAGACCCCATTTACACGTGGAACATCCTTGGGAGATAGTGGTGTGTGGCAAGAGAAGGGAACAGGACAAAGCCCCCCGTTACAAACATTTCATATGATACGTGGAAGATCTTAAAAGGGCGTTTCTGAAAAGAAAAAAAGACCTCTTCATGATTTGTAAAACCCCATCCAGTTTCAAGCACATTTGGAAAATAAAAAGGGGAGGAAGGAGTTGAGATCATCTGAAATTTGGAATTCACATGCCTTTTTCTACATCTGCTCTGAATTAAACTCTCCATAGGACTGCCTTGCATGTAATAGGATAATTGCTTACAGATTTGGGATTTTCCTCCTCCCCTTCAGCGCTCTCGCTCTCTCGAAAACATGAATTTTAAAAGGAGGGAGAGGAGGAGGAGGAAGAGAAAGAAGTCAAGCACAACCCAGAATTCTCTTGGAAGAGGAACACCAGAAAAAAAAGAGGGGAAGAGAGAGGGGAAGAATGAATCACAACGCGATGGGCACACCAGAAAACGAAGCCTAACAGAAAATAAAAGGCTCTGTTGTAAAGATACTCTCCTGAAGGCCAAATGCGGGAAGAGATAAATACAGAAGAATCTGCGCGTTTCTCGAAGTAGCTGTCAAGCTTTAAAAAGATGCCACAATGACCAAAACAAGCTACAAGAAAAACAACATAGCCTTGTATCTTTCGTCAGCATGGACAAAACACTGTCTTCTTCAGGATATGGGGTTGGCCTTGCAACAGAAGCTCCTTTTTTGTACCCAAATTCACATGCAGGGAATCCATCTGGTAAAGTTGGATGATACACATCCAACGTGATACACATTTGCATTTTTTAAATATATAAATTCACTGCAACAGTTCCCTTCCTCCCCCCCGCCCTTTCAACACAGACCACCGTGCAGCTGCAAAGCAGTTCTAGCAGGAAAATGTGCTTAACTTCTCCCGTAAGGCTGTCCTGCATGCAATTGCCCCGAGTTTTGGAGATTAGATGTCAAAGATGCACATCAGCCAACACAACCCAAACCTGCTTGCCAACCAATTACACACACACAAACACACACACACAAATAGACACTTCCAGTTCCTGAGCATTTGGCTGGCAGCTCCTGGATGAAGTTCCCTGCTGGTAAAATAACTAGATATTAACTCTTCTCAGTGGGAACCCCTTTTCTTCCTATTAATCTTCATCAAGGGCTCTTTTTTGCCATGATCTATTAATCCAATAAAAAACGAACAAGCCCTGCAGTCTGCAAGCTGATAGCTCTGGAACGGCCCCTTCGACACCTGCCTTGGGAACAGAAGCCGTTTCAAGACTGCAGTCCTTCAAATTCATTTTAAATCCTAGTTGCGCTTTAGGTCTAGGGCCAGTTAGCATATCCAGCCATGCGGTCTACAACTGCAGCATGTTCCCCCGGTGCTAGGAAGCTGCTGATGCCTTCACAAGATGGAGAGGTACCATCCCAGCTCTGGGGACCTCAGTTTAGGAAGGATATTGACAAGCTGGAGGTATAGGCCTGGGAGATACAGTAATATATGGTATGTAGGGGCAGACGGCGATGACAGCTTCGCTCAGCGGTATATCGCTGCTGAAACCGCCATCGCACTCTGCCCCTGTGGATGGAAAATAATAATAATAATTTATTATTTATACCCCGCCCATCCGGCTGAATTTCCCCAGCCACTCTGGGCGGCTCCCAATCAAACGTTAAAAACAGTACAGCATTAAATATTAAAAACTTCCCTAAACAGGGCTGCCTTCAGATGTCTTCGTGACTCCTTGCTTCCTGACCCTCAGACTCTTGGCTTCCTGACTCCTGGCTTCTGGACTCCCGTTCCTGCTCCCACCCCACCATCTTGCCCCCGGTCCCAACGTCCCCAGCCGGGACTTCGACCGCCCATGAACCGGACCGTGACACCCTCCAAGCCTACAGTTTGATGATTCTAAAAGCAAACCCTGCCCATCTTCCAGACCTACCCTTCACAAGGCAAGCAGCAAAAAACCCCACTGTGCTTTACTGAACTTGGGATTTATTTTTTGGGAGGGGGTTAATGAATGTGTGGCATCAATCGCCAACTCAGCACAGTTGCCACCTGAGAATGTAACTGAGCAACATTGCAGGACATGAGGAAGCAGAGAGGATGTGGGGGGCGGGGACCAGTTGAAACCTTTCGCTCCTTTGGGCTTGGCCAGAAGAACTGCATTGAGGGCTAGGCAAAAGCCCTTGTCACGGGTGTGCACAATACAATGTACTTTGGTAGAGTTACTTGCAGCAGCAATGGGGGACCTTTCTCAGTCTGAGAACTGCATTCCCTCTGGGTCATCTCCCAGCGGTCACATGCCAGTGGTGGGCGGGGCCAGGGGCAGGAAGTGGGAGGAGCCACACCTGGGAATTTCACCTTTGCACAGCAGGCTAGTCTCTACACAAACTTGCACGCTCCCCTGTCCAATCTGGCAAGCAAGTAGCATTCAACAGAGTTCAAGGCCACATTCCAGACAGGCAAAAACTCTTAAAGACAACAGCTTGGTTAGAGAAAAGTGCAGCTGGGGAGAATTCCTAGAGTCAAACAGATGAGGTCTAAGGGGCCAGATCTGGTCCCTGGAGCCATGAAGTTTCCCATCTTTTACCTGCAGCATACAAATACCCAATAAATAAATAAATAAATAAATAATAAACACACAAGACTTAACCGGCTGTACGTTTGAAAAAAAATAATATATACTATTCATTGTATTGAATTGTAGATTTCAACAGAAGTAGCTCATAAAGTTCAACGAAAAAAGTAGAAGACCCAGTGGATCAGTTCTTTCTCTAACCCGTTTATGCATAAGGTCCATATATGTGAAAATGTCTATTCCACCTGCCTGTTCATAGAGTCCAACAGTCCACATGAAAGGTTTTTGCAGTTCCACAGAATCCTTTCACAGAGTCTAAGACAAGGATTTCCGGAATATTAGCCTTGTTTCGCTGTCCTAGGCTTCATCAGTAGTACAAACTTGTATATGATATCACAGGACAGTGGATCTTACAGCATAGTAGTAGCGAAACAAGGCTAATAGGTTTATAGGTTTTTCAGCTTTGCTGTGTGTCTAACAGATGAGCCACTGTGAGAAAAGTGACAAATAAATGAAATAAATAATAATTAGCAGTGGGGCCATCACTATTATGGCCATTAGCACAAGTATTAATTGTGCCTTTCTGCCCCCAATGTGCAAAACAATATAAAAAACACCTATACAGTCGTACCTCGGTTCTCAAACACCCTGGAACTCGTACGTTTTGGCGCCCGAACGATCGGAAACCGGAAGTGAGTGTTCTGGTTGTTTAATGTTCTTTTGGAAGCCAAACGTCCAATGGGGCTTCCGCAGCTTCTGATTGGCTGCAGGGGCTTCCTGCAGCCAATCAGAAGCCTCGCTTTGGAACTCGAATGTTTCGGAAGTCGAACGGACTTCCGGAACAGATTCCGTTCGACTTCAGAGGTACGACTGTATTATATTTCAGCAGATGTTTTTGCAGCTCAGAGTCCACTTCCTCAGGTGCATGAAGTCTTATCCTCAGTTGACAGAGGCACGTTCATGTGTGTAAAATTTACACAGGGACACTGGGGGGTGGGGAATGTAAAACAGAATCAAATAGCAATGGAATGCAGAAAATAACCAACTGTGGCAACTCAACTAAAGCTGAAATGTATGCAAAACAAGCACACCAACTGATCACAATAGCAGTAATTGGCACAATTATCTTATCATTGCTAACACTTGTAGCAGGACAGGAAACCATTGTCTCGATTCATGCCCAAATGGACAGAATCAAACTTTCAAATAACTTCTGATTTAGCAGATTCATGCTGGGGGCATCCCTTTGATATTTCTTGGTTGGAAAATACCAACTTCATTTTAAGGTGCTGCAAAACTCTGTTGGTTTTGATGCGACAGGCTAACTTCCACACATACTATCATTCCACAGAGAAGAAATGTGGCTTCTGTGCTCGCCCAACCACCTACTTCCAAAGACTACAGCATCCACAACTACTACTACACTTTGCAATTCAAGCACTTTGCACGTCGCCTGTACAACAACCCTGTAAGGCAGGGGGTTGGTTAGCTGGAAGGCTGAAGGCTGAGAGACAGTGCCTTGCCGAAGGCAACTTAGGGAATGCAGGTGGGAGGGACGATTATAGAAACTTCCATTATCCAAGCTCCCCCAAAACTGAATGCAATACATTGCTACTTACAGAAGTTGATACAGCTGGGGAGACCATCCCATAAACCTCAGCACCTAACCTATGGGACAACTAAAAGCGATCTGTCTTAGCAAGCAAGACTGCACCAGAATCTCAGATATTTCAGGACTACTGCACAACACCTAAACCCAACAAGTTGAACTCTGCATTCTAGATGTGGAGCAGCGATGGGGAATTTGGAGCAACATCTGGAGAGGCAAAACTCCCATGACCTTTGGCCACTCTGGCTGGGGCTGATGCTTGTTGTCGTCCAACAACATCTGGAGAGCTAGGGTTTCCCCCCCATCCCTGGTGCAGAGTGAAGCCCCACTTGCATTAAAGGGTCATTTGCAGGACAAAACTTTGGCCCAGCACACTAGACCAGAGTGCGGTCTTAACGCAGACCCCGCCCTGCAACCAATTTTCCCTTCAAACTCTTACAAATCACAAGTGGAAATAACTCCCCTTATCTCCCCATCAGAGGGCCAGTCCTGGAGTCTCTGCAAATCCCTCGGGGTCCATGTGTGCTGCAACATTAACATCCCTCTCCCTTATCAGCGTGTTCACCAAGTCCCAAAAAACACAAAGGGGAAGGGCTGGTGGTGTAACTCCACCAAGCTGTTGAGAATTGGGGGTGGGTGGAGGAGAATAACGGGTGGGAAAAAGGGGGTTCCCTGCTGCAATTTTTCTAACCCTATGTGCACATTCAGGGCCATTTACCGTATTTTTTGCTCTATAAGATGCACCTTTTCCCTCCTAAAAAGTAAGGGGAAATGTGTGTGCGTCTTATGGAGCGAATGCAGGCTGCGCAGCTATCCAGAAGCCAGAACAGCAACAGGGATCGCTGCTTTCGCTGCACAGCGATCCCTCTTGCTGTTCTGGCTTCTGAGATTCAGAATGTTGTTTTCTTGTTTTCGTCCTCCATAAACTAGGTGCGTCTTGTGGTCTGGTGCACCTTATAGAGCGAAAAATACGGTAATTGGCATCCAGCCTGGCACATTGTCAGCCAACAGGCTTTCCATGCCACAACTGAGCCCCAAAATGTCATGAGCATTAAACCCAGGATGGGGAACTCCCCGCAGTCCCAGCCAGCGTGGCCAATAGTCAGGGATGGTGGGAGCAGCGTTTGAAATTTGCCAGCAGCGTTTTGCACCCGGCTGCTGGACCATAAAGAAGGCTGATTGCCGAAGAATGGATGCTTTTGAATTATGGTGCTGGAGGAGACTCTTGAGAGTCCCATGGACTGCAAGAAGATCCAACCTATCCATTCTGAAGGAAATCAGACCTGAGTGCTCACTGGAAGGACAGATCCTGAAGCTGAGGCTCCAAGACTTTGGCCACCTCATGAGAAGAGAAGACTCCCTGGAAAAGACCCTGATGTTGGGAAAGATGGAGGACACAAGGAGAAGGAGACGACACAGGACGAGATGGCTGGACAGTGTTCTCGAAGCTACCAGCATGAGTTTGACCAAAGTGCGGGAGGCAGTGGAAGACAGGAGTGCCTGGCGTGCTCTGGTCCAGGGGGTCACAAAGAGTCCGGCATGACTAAACAACAATTGGCCACTTGTGAAGATGCCTGGGAGGCACATGCCTGGGGAACATGGGATCTAGACTGTTTTCACACGCTTATGCCACATCCTGTAGAACTCGTGATACAGCCGTATCTTCCTTCTCGAACCTACTCCGTTCCAGAAGTTCGTTCGACTCCTGAAACCATTCGAAAACCAAAGCACGGCTTCCGATTGGCTGCAGGAGCTTCCTGCACTCAATCTGAAGCCGCGTCGGACGTTTGGCTTCCGAAAAACGTTTGAAAACCAGAACACTTACTTCCAGGTTTTCGGTATTTGGGAGCCGATTTGTTAGTCAACTTAAGACGTTCGAGAACCAAGGTATGACTGTATTTTATCTGCACAATCAGAATAAATTTCAGGAAGCAAAACGCTGTATTGAAAAAGATGGCTTTTGAGCTGTCTGGCCCCAAAACTGGCAACTAGGCATTGTGTTTTGGTGGTTGCAACCCTGGTTTTAAGGAGCCAATTGGTGCACGGCTTATATATCTGAGTTTCTGGTCTCTGGGAGGGACCCACGGGCCGTTTCCGAGCCCCCAGCCACCTCAGCCAAGCCCCATCCCTTTGGGAGGAAAGATTTTGAGCCAGAAGCATCGAGGCAGAGATGCTCCTCCGTGTGCTCTTCTTTCCATGGAACTCTAGGCAGCCGAAGGATGCCACCCAAGTATGCGCCATCACAGCTGATCCAAGCAAGCCGGAGACAGAAGGAAATTCGGCTTATTCCCCTGGCTGCTTGACCGGAGGAGTCCAGCCAAGTGACTGCACAGCCTATGGGGAGGGAGGGGGTTGCACAGATGCGCCCCACACATTGCAACTCTGTTTCCAGAGACCCAGTTTCCAGGAACACAAATGGGGGGGGGCACAGCCTATTGGAGGGGGCACAGAGGCGCCCCACACATTGCAACTCTGTTTCCAGAGACCCATTTTCCAAGCACACAGATTGGGGGGGGGCGCATAGCTTATTGGAGGGGGGCACAGATGCACCCCACATATTGCAACTCCGTTTCCAGGCACACAAATGGGGGGGGGGAGCGCTGTATCCTGGCTGGATGAGCTGCCAGCCCCCCGCTCTGCCCCACAACTCCCCGTGCAAAAAGGCTCTCCGAAGGCACAAAGTTAGAGCCCCCAAACTTCGGACCCCCCCCCCCGCGTCCCTTCCAAAGAAAGCCAGCCCCCGATCTTGTGGGGTTTTTTTTTTTTTTTTTTTGCAAAGCTTT
Organism: Podarcis pityusensis; assembly: GCF_964106645.2. Classification (NCBI taxonomy): domain Eukaryota; kingdom Metazoa; phylum Chordata; class Lepidosauria; order Squamata; family Lacertidae; genus Podarcis; species Podarcis pityusensis. The sequence goes on from NC_138028.1 coordinate 4,847,028, forward strand.
GCTCCCGCCCCAGAGAAAAGCAGCACCCCCCCTTGATTCAAAACAACCCGGGGTTCCCAAGAGGAAGACCCCTCGAGTTTGAAAGCTCGCCTCCAAATCTGAGCGCCCCACAGAAACGCAACCCCCCCCCCAAAAAAATAACCCCAGCCCCACAGCTTGAAAAAGTCCTCCAACTTTGAGCGAAGGGACCCCCGACCTCGGAGCCGAGAGAGAAGCAGCAAAAAGGGGGGAGCTCGGGACCCCCTTATTCCGAGAGGAGTCCGAGGGGGGGAGTTTTGAGGGGCGCCTCCGCTTCACGGCTCCCCTCCGGCGCCGCCGCCGCCGCTCACCTCGCCTCTTCCCGCGTCTCCCTCGCCGGCTGCCCGTCCGACCCTCCCGCGCGCGCCGCTCCCGCAGCTGCAGCTCCTCGTCCGCTCCTCCCCTCGCGCTGCCCGGCAGCCGACTGGCGCTGCTGCGCTCGCAACACATGGACTGGGGTGGGGGGGTGGGGAAGCAAGACCGTACCAAGAGCCGCCGCGGGGGTGGCCCGGGCAGCCGCGCCCGCGGAGAGCCGGCCTCTCTCTCGCGCGCGCGCGCTCAGGTTCTTCCTCTCGCTGAGCCAGAGGAGGAAGAGGAGGAGAGATACAAAGAGCGCAAGGGGGGGGGGAAAGGGGGGCATCTTCCCGCCGCTCTTTCCCCTCTCGACTCCCCCCCCTTCTTGGTACGGCCCCCCTCCACGCTCCCAACTTGCCGCACTCTTTGAAGAGGAGCGTCACTCGCGGCGCTGCGCAGCCGGTGCGGAGTCGGCGGAGGGAGAGGCGCCCGGAGGAGGACGCTGCCTTGCGCTCCCAAAGCGCTCGGGACACCCCTCGCCCCATCCTCTCGGCCCCAGAGATGGGCAGGAGGCGGAGGGGTTTGCTCCGCAGTGGAGTGGGAGGGAGGGCGCTCTGCACGCGCTCAGAGGCACCCTGGATCCCCCTCCTGTTGCGGGGGGGGGAGCGCAGGGGGAAGCGGAGCTGCCGATCGGGGGAAGAAACAGGAGTCGGTTGATCGAGATCTGTTGTTGTTGCTGCTGCTGCTGAGGCTGTTAAATTGCAAGCCCAGGATTCCCTTTTTTTAATACAGTGGTACCTCGGGTTACAGACGCTTCAGGTTACATGCGTTTCAGGTTACAGACTCCGCTAGCCCAGAAATAGTGCTTCAGGTTAAGAACTTTGCTTCAGGATGAGAACAGAAATCGTGCGGCGGCAGCGGGAGGCCCCATTAGCTAAAGTGGTGCTTCAGGTTAAGAACGGACCTCCGGAATGAATTAAGTAGTATGTAACCAGAGGTACCACTGTATAACAATTTATTGATTTTCCAAAAATAAAAGCAATGAAAATACACAAACGACACATAGCAAAACAAATTCACTTCCCTCTAGTCCCTTCCTTGGTTCCATTATTTATCAATATACTGCATGTCCATTGTTCAGTTGGAACCTTAAATTACTTATTATCCATTCATAACAAAATTACAAGTGGTTTTAAAAGCCTGCTACTGTGTTAACCTGTGTACAACACTTGCAAGCCCAGTATTCCAAGGGTTAACTCAGACAAATAAAGCAAACATGTTTGCCTGCCTGCCTTTTTATTTAGCAACACTTTTTGAAATCACCAGCCACTTCCGAAGTGATCAGTCTGACCCGTTAATTGGGCTGCATTGATTCGTTTGTTTGTTTATTAAAACGTATCTACCACTGTGGGTTAAACCACAGAGCCTAGGACTTGCCGATCAGAAGGTTGGCAGTTCGAATCTGGGGTGAGCTCCCGTTGCTCAGTCCCTGCTCCTGCCAACCTAGCAGTTCGAAAGCACGTCAAAGTGCAAGTAGATAAATAGGTACCGCTCCGGCGGGAAGATAAACGGCGTTTCCGTGCGCTGCTCTGGTTCGCCAGAAGCGGCTTAGTCATGCTGGCCACATGACCCGGAAGCTGTACGCCGGCTCCCTCGGCCAGTGAAGCGAGATGAGTGCCGCAACCCCAGAGTCGGCCATGACTGGACCTAATGATCAGGGGGTACCTTTACTTTTACCACTTTTATCAATCTCACAGTGGTTCTCAAGAGACGTTTTTAAAAACCTATTAAAACCAGAAAATCAGAACAGATCATGCATAATTTGGACAATGACCCTAACCGGATCTGGTAAAGGGATCAAGCGGTCAAGAGATCTTTAAACTGTCTTCAAGAGCACCCCATTGCTGGCCCTCTCCAGATCTCCAATGGGAGCTCATTCAAAAGGGCCTCATCCAAGGATCAAAGCAGAAAATCCCATTGCTTCTGCCCATTAGCTGTGCTGGTTTGGGCAGGTGGGATTTGTAGTCCGAAACATCTGGAGGGCGCCAGGTTGGGGGAAGGCATGAGTAGAATGTGTGCTTTTATTTAAAATGCATCTCTGGGTTATTTGTGGGGCATAGGAATTCGTTCATATATTTTTTTTCCTAAATATAGTCTGGCCCCCCACAAGGTCTGAGGGACAGTGGACCGGCCCCCTGCTGAAAAAGTTTGCTGACCCCTGGTAGAGCACTTACGAGTGTAGGACTAGGACCCAGGAGACCAGGGTTCGAATCCCCACTGAAGCGCACCGAGTGATCTTGGGAGAGTCACTCTCTCTTGGCCTGACCCACCTCACAGGGTTGTTGTGGGGATTAAATGAGGACAGAGAGAACCATTTGTGGCGCCTGGAGACATTGGTGGGCTATAAATGCAATCATAAATAAAAATAACCCCCTAAAGCAGGGGTCAGCAAACTTTTTCAGCAGGGGGCCAGGCCACTGTCCCTCAGCCCTTGTGGGGGGCCGGACTATATTTGGGGGGGGGACGAACGAATTCCTATGCCCCACAAATAACCCAGAGATGCATTTTAAATAAAAAGACACATTCTGCTCATGTAAAAACACGCTGATTCCTGGACCGTCCGTGGGTCGGATTTAGAAGGCAATTGGGCCCGATCCTGCCCCCAGACCTTAGTTTGCCTACCCATGCCCTAAAGGGTATTACAATGGTTACTCCCTATGTAGGGCAGCCTTCACTCAACCTGGCGCCCTCCAGATGTTTCAGACTACAATTCCCACCTGCCCAAACCAGCACAGCTAATGGGCAGAAGCGTTGTGATTTATTGCTTTAATCCTTGGATGAGGCCCTTTCTACTCATGTAAAAACACTCTGATTCTCGGACTGTCTGTGGGCTGGATTTAGAAGGCGATTGGGCCGGATCCAGCCCCCGGGCCTTAGTTTGCCTACCCATGTGTTATACCATGCTGGCTCCCGATGGACTACAACTCCCATCAGCCTCCAGCCAGCAACAGGCCATGGACGGGGCTGATGGGAGTCATAGTCCTAGAACAGCTGCGGGTGACCAGGTTCGCCAAGACTGGAATATACCAGCAGTTCCCAAACACAGGAGGCAGGAGGAAAAGCAAGAGCGAGACAAGCAGTGGTGTGTTTACAGGAAGGAAGGTTTAGTTTAAAATTAGAAAGGGGGGGGGGGAAAGAAAAGAATCCTGGGCTCTACTCCAGGGAGCTGCTCTGTTATATATATGCAAGCTTCAGGCACTCGCTGCAGGAGCTTTCTCCTTCTCTGAAGCATCACATTGCGAGCGACTTGCAAGGAGGGGTCTCCCTGCGTGACTCCACAGGCTGAAGGGTTCAGCATTTCTTTTAACTAAGAATATATATAAAGTAAAGGGACCCCTGACCATTAGGTCCAGTCATGACCGACTCTCACTTTACTGGCCGAGGGAGCCGGCGTACAGCTTCCGGGTCATGTGGCCAGCATGACTAAACCACTTCTGGTGAACCAGAGCAGTGCACGGAAACACCGTTTACCTTCCCGCCGGAGTGGTATCTATTTATCTACTTGCACTTTGACATGCTTTCGAACTGCTAGGTTGGCAGGAGCAGGGACCGAGCAACGGGAGCTCACCCCGTCGTGGGGATTCGAACCGCCGACCTTCTGATCGGCAAGTCCTAGGCTCTGTGGTTTAACCCACAGCGCCACCCACGTCCTTAAGAATATATATATAGTGGCCATGGGCCCTACACTGAGGAGGACTGTTCTCTGATTGAAGGGCTGTCTGGTCAAAGTCCCATTCAAGGACAAAGCATGCTGAGTCCTGCAAGAGGCCTTTGGCGTTGCCCATCAACTGAGCAGAAGCTGGACAAAAGGCCAGCACTGCCAGGTCAGGAGCTTCCCAAACCCTAAGATTTCAGGGCCCCAGTGTGCTGGGCCTGGACGTAACCTGTGCAACGCGGTCCAGGTCTGGTCCAGAATCCAAAGGTTCCGTTAGGAGTCATTCTGACAGGGCCATGGCAGGACACGAGGCAGAAAACCAAGCAAGGACAGGTACAGGATCTCAGGCAGGATCTGGCATGCAGCAATGTTGCTGCCACAGCCTGGGGCGGGGTCCGACAGCCTTTTATCTTTGTTGGGGTAGCGGCCAGTCCTGATCCCCCAGTGACTCACCTCCCTGTTTTGCCCGGAGGTGAGCCCTCCTCCTGCGAGTACTCAGGTCTCTCCTTCTCTCAGACCTTAGTCTCTGTAGCTCGGGAGACGTTGGTTGGTTACTAAACCCAGAGTTATTTTGCATTTGTATGTAAATTCTAGCAATTATTTTATAGTTGCATCTTTAACAACAACAACAACAACAAAACAACAACAACAACAACAATATATTATTTATACCTCACCCATCTGGCTGGGTTTCCCCAGCCACTCTGGGCGGCTTCCAACAGAATATTAAAATACAATAATCTATTAAACATTAAAAGCTTCCCTAAACAGGGCTGCCTTCAGATGTCTTCTAAAAGTCTGGTAGTTGTTGTTTTCTTTGACATCTGGTGGGCGCCAGAGGGTGGGCGCCACCACTGAGAAGGCCCTCTGCCTGGTTCCCTTGGCTTCTCGCGGGAGGGAACCGCCAGAAGGCCCTCGGCGCTAGTCCTCAGTGTCCGGGCAGAACGATGGGAGTGGAGACGCTCCTTCAGGTATACTGGACTGAGGCCGTTTAGGGCTTTAAAGGTCAGCACCAACACTTTGAATTGTGCTCGGAAATGTCCTGGGAGCCAATGTAGGTCTTTCAAGACTGGTGTTATGTGGTCTCGGCAGCCGCTCCCAGTCTGGCTGCTGCATTCTGGATTAGTTGTAGTTTCCGGGACACCTTCAAAGGTAGCCCCACACAGAGCGCATTGCAGTAGTCCAAGCAGGAGATAACCAGAGCATGCACCACTCTGGCAAGACAGTCTGCGGGCAGGTAGGGTCTCAACCTGCGTACCAGATGGAGCTAGTAAACAGCTGCCCTGGACACAGAGTTGACCTGCGCCTCCATGGACAGCAGTGAGTCCAAACAGACTCCCAGGCTGCATACCTTTAGCACATAAATGAGCACAGGCGGAATTGTATGTCAGTCATCTTTCTGGCTGGTGTGGAAATGACCGTCCCAGAAAGCTGCATGGAGTTCAGTGGGACTAAAACCACAGAATTGCAGAAACGGCAGGGACCCCTAAGGCTTATCTCGTCCGACCGCCTGCAATGCAGACATCACAGCTAAATTACTTGCTCCCAAGTAACTGAATACTGCAGCTGAAATGGGGCACAGTGCAGTGCTGAGGCCTCAATCATAGTCTAGATTAATAAGAAACATCCACCAACGTGCCAGTTTATGAGATATTGGATGAAATCTGTTTCTTTTCCTTCTTTTATACCACCCGCCAAATGCAATGGGAACCCACAAGGGAAAATAAGGACTGCCAGTAGACAGAGTTGGTGTGTCTCAAAACTCGAACATAGCTGGAGCTGTCATTCACCTGAAATACAGCCTTTCTCTGCCACTACCAACCCTTTGGGGTTTCTGCTATGCTAAATCTGCAAATGCAGAACAGAAGTTCATCTGCAGGAACAAACAGCTGCTGGCTATAATTCTGGGCTGGGGATGAGGGAGAGATTCATTTCACTTCACAGCCAAAGGTGGATCTACCTCGTTTGCACTTTCTGGAACAATACACAAACCAAAACTCTGGAATGCACGCTTCTCTGAATTTTGCAGTCTCCTACCCCATGACAGCATACAGAAATGCATATACTGCGCTAAAGTGCACGTGAAAAATGCATATATTGGTGAAATTAACATGCAAAAAATGCACAACACTAGGAAACATTGCTTTGCAAATATGCGTACATGAGGCAAGATTGAGTACAAAAATCTGTTTACTAGGGAAAATTGCCACTGAAATGCTGGTGGATTTCCAGAAGAACTTTTTTTTTAATGCAAACTGATGGAAAAAATGTGGAAGTCCGAGCATAAAACTGGAGAAACGAGAAACCCAAACTGACCAATTCGCCCCTTCCTCTCCTGGCTCAAGTCATTCAGATTCCAGACTCAGCTAGACTGGTAAAGAAAAAGCGATTTATATGAGTTGTATATGCAATATAACACTTTGCCACCAGATGGCGATGTGGAGTCCCGGTTTTCCTCTACCTGTTTTCCCTGTTTAAATTTACAACGCTTTAAACTGAAACGTTTCTTGGATGCATCTAGATCCAGCCTCCTTCTGCATTTTGTAGGTGTGCAAAAGAAAACATGGGGAGATCCCATCTTGGCCAGCTCTACTTCAGCCTTTGCCAGTGGGGTGCCCATTTAAAAATAATCTAGAAACGGTTTAAAAACCATGTGTCAACCAGTGATCGCAGTGTCTTTCGGTCATCAAATGCCTGGGTTAAACAGGAATGCTTCAAAATTTCTCCTGGATATCAGTAACGAGGGAAGCAGGTGCACCTCACCAGGGAGGGTATTCTGCAACTGGGGAGCCACCACTAAAAAGGCCCTGTCGTGGGTCAGTGACAGCCAGGCAGCCCCCAACCCTTGCCAAGCTGGTTAACGCCTCAGCTCTCGTGGTGAGCATTTCTTGTTTGGCTTTCCGCCGTTTGGCTAGGGCAGGAAGGGGGTAAAAGGCCACGTCAAAGAGCAAACGCCTGCAGTTCACAAAGATGTCAGGACAGCCAGAGAGCAAGAAAAAGTGACGCTGGCAGGAGCAGGGGCAAAGGAAGGGAATACCCTGGGTGTCACCCTGATGAGAGTGACAAAATGGCGGGCGCGGGGTCCGAAGCTGTAGGGCAGCTGAGACTCCACGGCGCACCCTGCCCCATCCCTCCCTGAGGCATAGCTGTCAACTTACAGATTTGAAAATAAGGGACCAGCAGCCTCAAAAATAAGGGATCAGCAGCCAAAATAAGGGAGCGGCTCTTGGGGGCTTTTCTCCAAGGAGGGATAAGGGACTGATGGGCTGCCCTCTGTCCCTTCCCACACCTCCCGGAAAAGCCCCCAAGAGCCGCTGCCAGGCTCTGCTCTTGTAAGGGCTCCCTTTCGTCCCTCATCCCGCTTTGCTCTGCTGGCTTCTCAGCGAAGCGGGAGGAGGGACGGAAGGGTTTAAAGCAAGAAAAGCCAGAGCCACTTACATGCTCTGCGCAGAATATTTTTTTTCTTGCTTTCCCCCTCTAAAAACTAGGTGCGTCTTATGGTCAGGTGCGTCTTATGGAGCGAAAAATATGGTATTTCTGATGGACAAGGCATCCTCAGAGTGCCTCTTGTACTGCCCTTCTGTCTCCCAGCCAAGCGAAATCCACTCAACAGTCAAGGGGGACCCCTGAGGCCATCCGGCGGGGAGTCAGAAAGCCCACACTGAGATTTAGGGGAGCACTTATCTCGCTTCCACGTCTTCCATTAGCTAAACCCTTGAGGGTGCTTAACACAGCGTGCGCGGGTGTGTGTGTGTGGTTTAGAGTGGCTGTGTCCCTACAACTGTAAAAAAATCCATTCATTTAAAAACACACAGGACTTCATTATGACCCTCTTGGGTGGGGGGTGACCAGGATCAGATCCGGAGGCCTCCTCCTGTACTCTGTTTGTCATTTGTGATCAGCCTGGTTGGGTGTGTGTGTATATATTTGTGTCCTATTTTACAGAGGCCAGCTCCCGATTTGTGGTCTCGTTCTCTAGCGGTTTCTCGTTTCCCCATTATTAAATTCAGTTCTCCGCTTTCCCCGAAATCTGCCTGTGTTGTTTTCTCGCAGTTTCTCGTTTTCCCATTCTTCAGTTCAGCCCTCCACATTTTCTGCATCAGTTTGCAACATTGTGTTTTCCCCCCAGTGTTTTTTTTTGTGGGGGGGGGGGCAGGGATTGGTGATGGAAATATTTGCAGAAAAAATCCTTTACCTGTATACGTAGAAATCGAATGAAGTCCATGCAAAGCCACCTCCACAAACCAGCTCTTCTTTCTCGCCCCAGAATAGCAACGAACCTCCACGCATCAGCAGCCTCTGCCTGTTGACTGGCTTTGCAAGGGGTCCCCTCAGCTGGTGTTTTTATTCAGTAGCAGAGGGATGAATCGGAAGGCCGAGATGTACCACGGGGGTCTCAGGCAAGAAGCTTTTGCCACGTCTAGACACCCACAAGAGAGTCTTCCTCTTCTGCGCTTGTTCTGCCCTCTCCCTCTGAGGCCACCAAGGACCTGTTTGGGGGAAAACAAAAAGGTTGTTAGCGAGAACAGAAGTGTGGCTATCGATTAAAAGCCTTTTAAGAACCGTCTTGCTTTTAAGCAGTTAATTGATCAGCAACGGACTCTCACACTGCACACCCCAGTAGATGAGTTTTCGTATACATTACTTGAGTGGGAAACCGCATTGCAAAATTCGGGAAAGTGCAAATTTCATAGGATGGGAGCGTTCCGGTTCTCATATTCTTTGGAAAAGGGCAAATTAAGAAGGCTTGTCCTTAAATGTGAACAGAATTACCCACCACGTTTCCCCAAACATCTATGCATAATTTTCTTTTCTTTTGAAATATTTTTAAAATTTATTTTACAAGTGCAACGTTATAACAACACAAAAAAAAATCCACATTTAGAGAGTTCTCTGAATGTCGAGACATCCAATCGTCCCCTAAAAGGATCCTTTTGTCAACCTTTTCAACTGCATATTGTTTCATAATCCATATTTTAAATCTCTCTATATTATCCATGTTATTTGCTACATTCCAAGTGTTATTAAAATCCTGCTAATTTTTTCATCTGCTTACAGAGGTCTCCTAAATAAATGATAATTCCCCCCCTATACTTTATTGAAGTTTTTGTCTTCTTGGTTCCTGAGCTTCCATGTCAGTTTTGCCATTTCGGCGTATTCCAACAGCTTGACTTGCCATTCCTCTCTGGTACGGATTTCTATGCATAATTTCCTACACCTCTGTCGTGTCCCAGTGGATGCGCCCCTGGCCTGATCCAGTAGGCTCTTCTTATTTTCTTATGGACTGAATTTCTCCCTCCCCATCCCTAATTGTTGCCTAAGATTCTTGTCTGCAGGCTAAGGCAACTAGAAAAAAGGAGCGACCACTTTTAAGGCTCTAGTCCTCAGCCTCTGATCTCAACGCAGTGCCGTATTTGCGCAGAAGCTAAACAAGCTATAGCTTAGGGCCCCACTCTCTTGGGGCCCCCCCAAAAAATTAAAGGAAAACTGGATGTACATTTCCAAAATATAAGATAAAAAACCAATAAAATAAAACCTACATACAGCAAGAGTGTTTTGTGTTGTGTAGGCTCCTGTGATGTAAGTCATGGGACCCGCCTGCTAGCCTGCTCCCTAAAATATCACTGGTTTGCTCATTTTTATATATAGGGTGCCTACATTCTGCATGGACTATTATGTGCAAATGGATTTAGATACCTATCAGGTCCATAAATTACCACATAGCATATATTCAGCTATTAAAAGACGCCTGCTTCTTGGGAGAAAAGTAATGACAAACCTAGACAGCATCTTAAAAAGCAGAGACATCACCTTGCCGACAAAGGTCTGTATAGTTAAAGCTATGGTTTTCCCAGTAGTGCTGTATGGAAGTGAGAGCTGGACCATCAAGAAGGCTGATCGCCGAAGAATGGATGCTTTTGAATTATGGTGCTGGAGGAGACTCTGGAGAGTCCCATGGACTGCAAGAAGATCAAACCTCTCCATTCTGAAGGAAATCAGCCCTGAGTGCTCACTGGAAGGACAGATCCCGAAGCTGAGGTTCCAATACTTTGGCCACCTCATGAGAAGAGAAGACTCCCTGGAAAAGACCCTGATGTTGGGAAAGATGGAGGGAGGAGAAGGGGACTGCAGAGGTTGAGATGGTTGGACAGTGTTCTCGAAGATACAAACATGAGTCTGACCAAACTGCGGGAGGCAGTGGAAGACAGGAGTGCCTGGCGTGCTCTGGTCCAGGGGGTCACGAAGAGTCGGACACGACTAAACAACTAAACAACAACAATATATTCAAAAGCAATAATTTGTTGTTGGTAAAGGACAGCTGGACATATAAAGGGCCCCATTAACTTCAGCAGCTTAGGGCCTCCTCAAACCTAAATCTGGCCATGTCTCAACGGGCACACGAAGCTCTACAAATAGCCAACTGGCTCATGTGCCACCCCAGCGATTCCCCACATCTGTCACGGTGCCAGGGCTCCTATGCCAGCTGCGCCGGCTTTTGGAAATGCCCTGGGACATTTTCAGACTTTCTGCCACCCGCTGCCAGCAACTCCTTGGAGCCTGGGGCTCAGTCCGCAAAAGCATGACTAATGCGCAGGCGATGAGGCCGTGCCGAAAACATGTGCCGCACAAAAGTGCTGACTGGGTATGTGGGCACCCGAGGCAGAGCCCGAACCTGGTGTTTTTACAGCCTGTTGAGAGCAGGAGTTTGCATTGCACAGGAGAATGTATCTCGAAAGGCCACGTCTTCTTAGGGAAGTGACTGCAAACAGAAATGGCAAGGCTTGCTCCACTTTTATATAAACCGAGGAGATAATAATAATAATAATAATAATAATAATAATAATAATAATAATTTATTATTTATACCCCGCCCATCTGGCTGGGTTTCCCCAGCCACTCTGGGCGGCTTCCAACAAAGTACAGTGGTACCTCGAGTTAAGTACTTAATTCGTTCTGGAGGTCCGTTCTTAACCTGAAACTGTTCTTAACCTGAAGTACCACTTTAGCTAATGGGGCCTCCTGCTGCTGCCACTGTGCCGCCCAATTTCTGTTCTTATCCTGAAGCAAAGTTATTAACCTGAAGCACTATTTCTGGGTTAGCGGAGTGTGTAACCTGAAGTGTATGTAACCTGAAGCGTATGTAACGCGAGGTACCACGGTATTAAAATACAGTGGTCTGTTAGACATCAAAAGCTTCCCTAAACAGGGCTGCCTTCAGATGTCTTCTAAAAGTCTGGTAGTTGTTCTTCTCTTTGACATCTGGTGGGAGGGAGTTCCACAGGCCACACTCCCTTCTTTGCAACCTTCCGAGGGCCACCTGGCAGTTATGGGCGGGGCCGGAGGCAGAAGTGGGTGGAGCAACAGACACCGGGAAGTTGTGCTTCCCAGCAAGGGCTGCCCAAGGAAGGTTGCACGGGACATTCTGGGATCCAATCAGAGACCGGGATGCCTGCTTTAAATCTGTGATGTGCTGCTCAAAATGGGGCAGTTGTGTGGCACGAAGAGGCAGTGGCAGTGATGCTTCTGAATGCTGCTTTCTGGAAACCTCAGAAGGGGACAAAGTGCTCTGGGCTCAGATCCTGCTTTCTGGTTTCCCCAGTTGTGTGCTTGGCCGTTGTGAGAACGGGGCTGGGCTCGATGGGCCACTGGTCTGATCTAGCAGGCAGGCTCTTCTGCAATGGGTGAGATTTCGCAGCCTAATTATTCCTGGAAATTACTGCATTGCTCCAGCATTACGGCAAATTCTAGGAACTCCGCAGAGTGCAGCCCCTCTTTGGAGGAGCAAAACAGACAGAAAGAATGCAGAGGAATAATCGAGCAATACCTTCTTCCCCAGGCTTTCCCTAACCCATAAGACCAGACCCTGTTTTCCTTTTCCCCGAATTCCTATTTTTTATTTCTTCTTAAATGCCTTTTTAGCATACTGTTTTACCGGTTTGGCAATACCTCCTTTTGTTTTAATGCTATTGCTCTGAGGTTGCACCCCGCTTACAGCTTCTTTAAAAAATATTGAGGTTTATAAATACTTTGGAATGAGCACTTAATCTCTATTAGGATTAATCTCTATTAGGATTAATCTCTATTAGGATCCTTCCTTAAGAACTAAAGAATTGTTCATTTGCTATCACCCATTATATTGGTTACTTACTCCATGGTTGTCCACTGCCCTCCCCTTTCATCTTCACAACGACCCTGCGAGGTGGCTGGGCTGAGAGAGGGTCACTGGCCCGAGGTTCCCCCAGCGAACAGAATGGCGATGTGGGGAATCACATATTTTAAACAGCTGCATGGAAGAGGGGAGTGCAGTAGATGTAGCTTGCACACACGTGACTGAATGGAGGGCTATAGCAAAACTGTGTGAAATTATTCCCGAATACACTTACGGAAGGGACGCGGGTGGCGCTGAGGGTTAAACCACAGAGCCTAGGACTTGCTGATCAGAAGGTTGGTGGTTCGAATCCCCACAACGGGGTGAGCTCCCGTTGCTCGGTCCCTGCTCCTGCCAACCTAGCAGTTCAAAAGCACGTCAAAGTGCAAGTAGATAAATAGGTACCACTCCAGCAGGAAGGTAAACGGCGTTTCCGTGCTCTGCTCTGGTTCGCCAGAAGCAGCTTAGTCCTGCTGGCCACATGACCCGGAAGCTGTACGCCGGCTCCCTCAGCCAATAAAGCGAGATGAGCGCCGCAACCCCAGAGTCGGTCCCTTTACCTTTACACTTACGGAGCACGATTTTGCAGATCACGGAAGTGAGACTTTCCAGGGTCGGAAGTTTTTGCCATCTCTCTCTCTCTCTCTCTCTCTCTCTCTCTCTCTCTCTCTCTCTCTCTCACACACACACACACACACACACATTTCCTGACTGATGTACTTGTGATCTGCTAGGAAACTATCTCATGTGTGCAACAGTGAATCATTGTTTGCCCCTCTACAAATGCTTATTTTTACCTGCCTTTGGAATGTGGTCCTGACCTTGGGATCATACCACTCCAGCAGGGAAAGGGGAGTGGATGGAACCAAATGGGAGGGATGCAGGTGTGTGTGTGTGTGTGTTTTAAATCACAGAGCGGAGTCATTTCAGAACCAAAACTCTTTTTTTAACAGTCATATTAGGAATGGCGCATTTCCCCCATAAACCACCCCTCCTTTTGCACGTTCGTTCCTGCAAAGGCCGCCGAATTATAATTATTTATTTTGCTTTCGGACGGTTGGCGTTACTTTCCAATTGTACAATGTTTCAGCTTTCACATTGTTAATGGAGAAATCTGAGGGCTCCCTTGGACAAAAAACAAGGACACCAGCCAGGAATAGCAGAGCGAAACAGCAGCCAGTAGGCTTGGTCTTTACTGAAGACTGTCGCGACAGGACTCCCACCTGCCACAAGGTGGAACAAGATGGAAGCCCCTAACAAAAGAGCCCCCAAACTTTTATTAGCTGCTAATCCCCATGTTACACCCCCCCAAACTACATCACTAATTCATCACTGTTACATCATGAAAGGGGAGGTCTGGTAGCAGTAATCTGAGCATCCTGGACCCTGCCCCATGGTTCCCCTTGCCCTCCACCAAACACCCATCAAGTCTAAACAACAGAGATATTTCCATTTCCCTGTTTCCCAGCCAAGTGAATCACACCCTTTTGTCTTCATCTGGGTTTGTTATTTCTGGAATGGCTACCTGCCTGGCACTCAGGTATCAGGATGCCAGGGATTATCCCTCAGGCACTGCTGAGTAGCTGAGCTCACATGTCTATATGAATTTCTGAAGTTTTCTCAGTGAGCCAGTACATAGAGACATTTATCAGCGAATTCTTACATTTGGTATTGTGCATCAGAGGCCCTTTGACTAGATAGGAAGAAACTGTGACGAAGTGTTTTGTGGGGACAAATCACAAAATTCACAAAAGCTATTGTGCTGATTTTGGTAGTGGGCTGCATGTGCATGATATCTGCTGGAGGGGCAACGCCCCCCAACCTATACATAAATTCCTGCAACAGCATCGAGAAGCGGGTTTTTTTGCAAATGCATTATGATAATAATTATGAGTGATGGTGCGGCGACAGCACCATGGGGGCAGCAGCCTTCCCTAGCAGCCGGGGAGAGAACAGATTCCTTTCTTCGATCTGACCGTTCCCTGCAGCGCTGGATCGATATGAAGTGTTGATGGACTTGCTGCTCTTATTCATGGACTGCTGCTCCAAACAGAACAACATTTCCCTTCTTGCAAAGGGGTATTATATATTTATGAGGGATTAGGGAGATACAGAAAGGCAGCCCTTGCTGAACTCCGAGGCCCATTGGTTGCGAGAGTCTGTTTGTAGACTGAACAAACTCCATGGCAGAGCTTTTGCCATGGATACAGAAGGTCCTGGGAAAATCATAGAAACATAGAGATGGAAGGGACCAAATGGAAAGCGTAATGCTGGTGGTCAACAAAAGAGGTTTAAAGACCGTCTCAAGGCAAATCTAAAAAAATGTAGTATAAACACTGACAACTGGGAAACACTGGCCTGCAAGCACTCCAGTTGGAGAACAGCCTTCGCCAAAGGTGTCAAGGGCTTTGAAGACACTCAAACTCAGGACACAAGGGAGAAACGTGCTAGGAGGAAGGCACGCTTGGCAAATCCACACCGTGATCAACTCCCACCCAGGAACCAATGTCCGCACTGTGGAAGGACGTGTGGCTCCAGAATTGGTCTCCATAGTCACTTACGGACTCGTTGTTGAAACCGTGTTTATGGAAGACAATCTTACTCGGCTATGAGGGATCGCCAAAGAAGAAGAAGAAGATGGATACAGAAGGTCCAGGAATCTCAGCTAAAGCATCCAGGACAGATGGCCATCCAAACACTCAGACATGCAGCCTGGACTTGTGCTGAGAAATGCGGCATGAAAGGAAGCCTAGATGAGCCCTTCGTTGATTCCGCATGCCATTGGCTCTAGCGCCACCTGCTGTTGGCCTCCCTGGCTTCCGCCGTACCAGCGAACAATAGCTGCCACACACTCTTCCATGCCAACCCTGAAACCTTTCGATGGAGGCCAGTTAAGAAACCGTTTAAGCAAACTGCGTGGGCACTTCAGGAACAGCTCCCTTTGCACACAGACCAGCCAGGCAGAGAGCTTTGCCTGGTGCCTGGAAACGACTTCAAAAAATACAGGCACTTTTGTGATAACATTTGTTGTTGTTTAGTCATTTAGTCGTGTCCGACTCTTCGTGACCCCCTGGACCAGAGCACGCCAGGCACTCCTGTCTTCCACTGCCTCCCGCAGTTTGGTCAAACTCATGCTGGTAGCTTCCAGAACACTGTCCCACCATCTCGTCCTCTGTCGTCCCCTTCTCCTTGTGCCCTCCATCTTTCCCAACATCAGGGTCTTTTCCAGGGAGTCTTCTCTTCTCATGAGGCGGCCAAAGTATTGGAGCCTCAGCTTCAGGATCTGTCCTTCCAGTGAGCACTCAGGGCTGATTTCCTTCAGGATGGAGAGGTTTGATCTTCTTGCAGTCCATGGGACTCTCAAGAGTCTCCTCCAGCACCAGAATTCAAAAGCATCAATTCTTCGGCGATCAGCCTTCATGATGGTCCAGCTCTCACTTCCATAACATAGTATTGTATATAAACAGCAGAACGTATCATTTGATGTAAGAAACCAGAAATGGAAGCTGAGGGAAGTCAAGGGGGGTGGGGTGGGGGGAGAATGAAAAACTAATGTTTAGTATTGATATTGGATATTTGTTTTGGAAATGGGAAATCAATAAAAAATAAAATAAAATAAATAAAATAAAATAAAATAAAATAAAATAAAATAAAATAAAATAAAATAAAATAATACAGGCACTTTTCTCGGTTGGTTGACCTGTCTTTTAAAGGGGGAGGCAGGAAACTTTATCGCACCCCCTCCAAATCTTTAGCTCAGGAAGGGAGCTTGTGTTTGGTGGCCGATGGAACAGGCAGGGCAAATGTGGGTTTTTAAAAATTATTATTATAATGCATTAATTGTCCTTTAAATATACGCAAGCGTTAGTCATGTTGCTGCAGCGGTGACGTGCAGGGTCTCCGTCTTAAGGAAAGGAGGGGGGCAAAGCAAACATTTGCTGATGGCTTTTAATAAGCCATTAGTGTCTAATTATCATGCAAAGAGTGCAATTAGACTCACACAGCCTGTTCCAGCTCCGCGTTCTCCCAGATCCAATTTGCCAACTTGGTTTCCGGGTGGCGCTTTTGCCGTGGAGCCTTGAGGAACCCTCTGCCAGGACTTGAGTCAGGAGGCTCCCGGCATGTGGGTATTATGGACCAGCTCAGCATGAAACACTTCTAGGTCTTTGCCCAGACTCCGTGGGTCTCTCTGTTGAGATCTGCCTGGCTGCGTTGGAGGTGTGTCATAACTCAACATAACTAACATTTTACATTTATACTTGCTCTTCAGAGCTGACTTCCCTCCTTCCTCCTTCTGGTTTTTTATATCACATATAATTTTATGGCATTATTTTCTTCCATTTTATATATTGTTATTCATTTTCTATATTTGTCCATAGTGTAAAAAGTAAAGGTAAAGGGACCCCTGACCATTAGGTCCAGTCGTGGCCGACTCTGGGGTTGCGGTGCTCATCTCGCTTTACTGGCCGAGGGAGCCGGCCTACAGCTTCCGGGTCATGTGGCCAGCATGACTAAGCCGCTTCTGGCGAACCAGAGCAGCGCACGGAAACGCCGTTTACCTTCCCGCTGGAGTGGTACCTATTTATCTACTTGCACTGCGATGTGCTTTTGAACTGCTAGGTTGGCAGGAGCAGGGACCGAGCAACGGGAGCTCACCCCGTTTCGGGGATTTGAACCACCGACCTTCTGATCAGCAAGTCCCAGGCTTAGTGGTTCAACCCACAGCACTACCCGCGTCCCTGTCCATAGTGTATCCATAAACAAATAAGTCCTCATGTTTATACAATTCTTGTTGTCTCTCTGTATTCATTTACCACTACTGTTAGTTATATTAGTTTCCTTACACATTTTGCTTCTTCTTATTTTCATTATCCATCACTTTTCTTAATCTTTCCCGTTATGAGGTTTGTTTCCAATTCTACCGGTTTTACTATTTCATCTTCTCTTTCCTATATACAACATAATTTTTTCCCATTCTTTCTGAAATGTTTCCTCGCCCTGTTGTCGAATTTTCCCTGTTAGTTTGGCTGTTTCTGCATATTCCATTACCTTCTGTTGCCATTCTTCTACTGTTGGTAATTGCTGCTGTTTCCAAACCTGAGCTAGCAGTAACCTCGCTGCTGTTGTTGTTATATATAAAAACAGTTTCTGGTCGTTCTTAACTATATCTTCTCCTACCATTCCTAACAAGAATGCCTCTGGCTTTTTCAAAAACGTATATCTAAAGATCTTCTTTAGCTCATTGTATATATTTTCCCAGTACGTTTTTACCTTACCACATGACCACCACATGTGAAAGAAATTACCTTCTTTCACCCCACATCTCCAGCAATTCTTGTTTCCTGTTTTGTACATCCTTAACAGTTTAGTTGGAGTGAGGTACCGCTTTTTCTTCTAAGCAATCTTCCAGGGGCTGCATGGCAGGGAAGAGGGTAGGACCGGGGGCCAAAGTGGAAAGAGCAATGGGTGTCAAAGGGGAATAGGACTGTCAACAGCTACAGTCAAACCTCAGTTGTCAATCATAATCCGTTTGGAAGCCCGTTTTTTGCTTCTGAAATGTTTGACAACCGATGTGCGGCTTCTAATTGGTTGCAGGAGCTTCCGAAAAATGTTCGAAAACCGGAGCGTTTTCTTCCTGGTTTTCAGTGTTCAGGAGCCGAAACATTCCGAAATGGAGGCGTTTGGGATCCGAGGTTTGACTGTACTAGCTGCATGGCTACACTGTTGGAGGCAGGAACTGTTAAGGATAATTGCTTTAATTCACACTGAAATGGGAATGGATATGTATTGGTGAAAAAGCTTTAACATGGGGATTTTCCATGGGGCTATATTAAAAGCTTTTTGCAGCTTGATAATTAACTGTTGATCGTTCTCCACTCTACTCAGATATTAATACTGCACAGTCTGAAGTGACCGGATGCATAAGAACGGAGTCCTTTTGGAATAAAAACATAATGAAGGCCTGCAAGTTAAATTCAGACTTTTGCTTGCAGAACTTTCTTCAGCAGCATCACAGGGGCATCAAAGAGCTGGATGGAAAGGCGGCCAGTTCAGAGAGCGCCAGCTGGGCTGTGGGTCTGGATCGTGTTTTGTATGGCGGCAGAGATATCGCAGGTAGGGAGGAGCCACCCGGCAGCAGAAGCGGGGAGATAAAAGGACCCGAAAGCGAGAGTGGTGATTATGGGCCCCAGATATGAGGCTGTGCTGTGCACACAGAAGGAGCTCCGGAGAGCCAGACTGAAGGGGGTGAACAACCTCACAAAGAGCAAAAAAAAAAGCTTTCTTGCCGAGGTTTTCAGGACTTACCAGACGGATGCTTGGGAGGTCTGGATTAATGGGGCACCGGCATGCGAAGTAGTTATGGCTATGAGCCACTTTGTGGAAGGGGGTGTGGAGCTTCAGTTATTGGGCCAAATAGCCCCCCTACCCTCTTTATCCATCCCTCGAGACCCTCCCCAGGAAGCACCCCATCTCCTCACGCCACACACCTCATTGGCCTCCCTCTGTGACACATGCGCAAATGCTTTTTCCAGTCATCTAGTCCAACCACCTGCAATTGCAGGAATCTTGCCATTTCTGCCATATTCCACCTGCTTGATCTGCCACCCTTCTCTCTTCGGGAAAGATCAGAAATCAGGAAGACCAAGTATTTTTAAAAGACTGGAATAACTTTCTAATGTATTTGAGAGATTACTGTAAACAGCTGAAATCACTGGCAGGAATACAATGACACTTGTAACATGGATCTTGGATATTATGATTACACTGTATTACAGATAAAAGGTAACGGTAAAGGGACCCCTGACCATTAGGTCCAGTCGTGGCCGACTCTGGGGATGCGGCGACCATCTCACTTTACGGGCCGAGGGAGCCGGCATACAGCTTCCGGGTCAAGTGGCCAGCATGACTAAGCCGCTTCTGGCGAACCAGAGCAGCGCATGGAAACGCCGTTTACCTTCCCGCTGGGGTGGTACCTATTTATCTACTTGCACTTTGACGTGCTTTCGAATTGCTAGGTGGGCAGGAGCAGGGACCGAGCAACGGGAGGTCACACCATCGCGGGGATTCGAACCGCCGACCTTCCAATCGGCAAGTCCTAGGCTCTGTGATTTAACCCACAGCGCCACCCGTGTCCCTAAAAAATTAAAATTAAAATAGTTTAAAAAGTTTATCTAAAATAGATAAAAAGTTTATCTTATATTTCCGCATATTCTACCAGCTTGGTCTGCCACTCTTCTCTGTTCAGGAAAGATCAGAAATCAGGAAGGCCAAGTATTTTTTAAAAGACTGGAATAACTTTTGAATGTATTTGAGAGATCACTGTAAACAGCTGAAATCACTGGCAGGAATACAATGACACTTGTAACATGGATTTTGGATACTATGGTTGCACTGTATTACAGATAGATTACAGTAAAAGATGCAGGATTTTTTTAAAAAAGAATTGGAACTCATGAAGGAAGGAGGTCTCAAGGTTCGAAAGAACCCTTTTCTTAATGTGTGAAAATGTCATGCTTATGGTGTTTAACTTTTATGTAAAACTAATAGGTGGGTGTGGTTTGGGGGGAAATGCCCTTGCAGGCCAAATTGGACTCTCCAGCAGATTGGCCCATGGAGCCGACACCTTAACCTAAGCCTGAATTATTGCAATTAATTAATTGACCTGCAACTCTCCCACATGATGTGGCCAAGCCAGGCACCCACCCAAATCGCGCTGGGTGGAAACTAGCTTGCAGTCGTTTTAATTTGGGTTGCATTATCTATATTTAGCAGGCGTCACAGTACATCGGCTGCATTGCTGGGTGTTGTTCCTTGCCCTGCGCGCCCTCGGGAAATCCAGCTCACTTGCCAAGAATACGCTACAGCTCAAAGGCGAGGAATGCACTTTTGTCAGCCACGATGACAGCATGTTCCTGAAACGATGGGCAGCGTTACATTTTAATAGCCTAATGTCACTCTCTTCCCTCGGACGGGACATCCTGCTCCAAAGAATGCTGGCCGACAAGGCAGAGAGAAAAATGCTTGATGTAACCCCGAGAGGAGGGGTGGACCTTTAATATATAACTAACAATCATCTAATATCTAAATAAAACAAGCCTACCAATTAATTGGTATTGCTTTTGAATTATGGTGCTGGAGGAGACTCTTTCTGAAGGAAATCAGCCCTGAGTGCTCCCTGGAAGGACAGATCGTGAAGCTGAGGTTCCAATACTTTGGCCACCTCATGAGAAGAGAAGACTCCCTGGGAAAGACCCTGATGTTGGGAAAGATAGAGGGCACAAGGAGAAGGGGATGACAAAGGACGAGATGGTGGGACAGTGTTCTCGAAGTTACCAACATGAGTTTGATCAAACTGTGGGAGGCAGTGGAAGACAGGAGTGCCTGGCGTGCTCTGGTTCATGGGGTCACGAAGAGTTGGACACGACTAAATGACTAAACAACAACAACAACCAATTAATAATAATAATAATAATAATAATAATAATAATATTTTATTTATTTATATCCCGTCCATCTGGCTGGGTTTCCCCAGCCACTCTGGGCGGCTTCCAACAGAACACTAAAATGCAAGTCTATTAAACATTAAAAGCTTC
Organism: Podarcis pityusensis; assembly: GCF_964106645.2. Classification (NCBI taxonomy): domain Eukaryota; kingdom Metazoa; phylum Chordata; class Lepidosauria; order Squamata; family Lacertidae; genus Podarcis; species Podarcis pityusensis. Next base: position 4,867,798 of record NC_138028.1, read on the forward strand.
CCTAAACAGGGCTGCCTTCAGATGTCTTCTAAAAGTTTGGTAGTTATTTTTCTCTTTGACATATGGTGGGAGGGTGTTCCACAGGGCGGACGCCACCACCGAGAAGGCCCTCTGCCTGGTTCCCTGTAACTTGGCTTCTCGCAGTGAGGGAACCACCAGAAGGCCCTCGGAGCTGGACCTCAGTGTCTGGGCAGAACAATGGAGGTGGAGACGCTCCTCCAGGTATACTGGGCCGAGGCCGGTTAGGGCTTTCATGGTCAGCACCAACACTTTGAATTGTGCTCGGAAACGTACTGGGAGCCAGATTTGGATGTTAGGGACGCGGGTGGTGCTTTCGTCTAAACCACTGAGCCTAAGACTTGCCGATCAGAAGGTCGGCGGTTCGAATCCCTGAGACAGGGTGAGCTCCCATTGCTTGGTCCTTGCTCCTGCCAACTTAGCAGTTCGAAAGCACATTAAATTGCAAGCAGATAAGTAGGTACCACTCCAGCGGGAAGGTAAATGGCGTTTCTGTGTGCTGCTATGGTTCGCCAGAAGCAGCTTAGTCATGCTGGCCACATGACCAAGAAAGCGAGATGAGCGCTGCAACCCCAGAGTCAGCCAAGACAGGACTTAATGGTCAGGATTCCCTTAACCTTTACCAGTTCGGATACATCATTCCTGAAACACCTTTCAGGTTTCCACTAAGGGCTTAAATCAGGGGTTGGCAAACTTTTTCAGCAGGGGGCCGGTCCACTGTCCCTCAGACCTTGTGGGGGGCCGGACTATATTTTGAAGGGGGGGGGGAGAACGAATTCCTATGCCCCACAAATAACCCAGAGATGCATTTTAAATAAAAGGACACATTCTACTCATGTAAAAATGCACTGATTCCCGGATCGTCTGCGGGCTGGATTTAGAAGGCGATTGGGCCGGATCCGGCCCCTGGGCCTTAGTTTGCCTACCCATGGCTTAAATGTTCCCCAAACAGGCCCGTTCAGCAATGCTTAAATACCAGTTCACATTAGGAAGATGCTGTTGGTCCATCTCACTCAATATTGTCTGCACTGACTGGCAGCATCTCTCCAGGGTTTCAGGCAGGGGTCTCTACTTTTCCTCTTGGGGGACTGAACCAAGCAGATGCTCTACCACTGAGCTGTGGCCTGTGACCTGCCTTTCAGCACCAAGCTCAGGTCTTGAAATAATATTAAGGACTAACAGAGAAGAATGTGCCAGGGAACTGCCATCAGCTCAGAATCGAGAGATGGAAGGGCAGCTGGGTTACAGGGAGCCTCCAAAAATCTTGCGAAGCAGTTCCTCTTCCAGCGAGGAGGAAAGCCCCACCTCCAGTGGAGAAGAGGTGCAAGGACCAGAGGATGCTGGTGAGAGCCTGAGCAAGCCAGAGAGGCGGGAAGCACGGCCTTGCCAGCACCCATTCTGCGCAGTAGGCTTTGGCGCAGGGAGGGGCGGAAAAGGCTGGGGGTCACGCGACTGTTATGCTGGGGGAGGTACAAGGACCGGCCGCTCCCAGATTCTGCTAGCGATTGAGCCAGACATGAACTTACAACACTCTTCACTGTAAATAGTTTGCACCAAGAATAAAGCCTGTAATAGACAGGACAGAGTCTTGCCTGGTTACTCTTGAGCAACCACAACAGCATCTGACAGAATGCATGCCTCAGAGCATGTGCAGAGTGCTCTCCCACATTCAGCATTGTGGCAATCAAAGGCCGGGCAATGAAAAGGAACAGAGGAGGAGGAGGAGGAGGAGGCAGAGGCTGGCTTTCCTGGACAGCTTGAGCACCAGTTTGGGCCTTCGTTCTTAAAAGAGAACAAACCTAGGTGGCCTCTAAGGTGCTACTGGGCAATTTTTAAAATTTATTTCCACTGAGTGTTTGGTTTGCCTGCTCCTTGCTCAGTAGCAAGCAGAGTCGATATGCCATGGGTGGTCTTCCAAACATTCCCGCCTCTCTGTCTAGCCGCTCCACGGCTGTTGCCGTTGTGAAGATGGCTCAGATAAACACAATCAATCATTTCACTTTGTGCAAGGACAGCCTTTTGCAGGCCGCAGAGCTACAGGTATTTGCTCGGTGGGCTGCCCTCGCTGAAGTTTGCCGCTGGAGAGGGACAAAACTGGTTTCTCCTAGTTTCTCATTTTTCCAATTAACTTCAGTTCTTCACGTGTGATTATTTTATTTTTATACCGGAAAGGTCCTCGTGAAACTTCGCCAGCAGTTCCGCACAAATATTTCCTAATATACATATTTGGGCATGCAATTTTGCTTAAGGCACACCTGCTTGCAAAGCAATTTCCCCTAATACAATGCATTTTTGCACGTGATTGTCACAAATAGGTTATGCGCATGTAATGTTATGCATATCATTTGGCTGGGAAACTGTACTGCAAAATGTGCAAATTTTGAAGGATGGGTGTGTTTTTGGTTCTCATGTTGTTTTGAAAAGGGGCAAATTAGGTAGGCTCACATTTAAATTTGAAATTATTATTTTTTAATGTGAAACTAAAATCATGTGAAATTTAAAAATGTTTGTGTCAAGATGCTTCACTTTACACTTGCTTTAAATTACATTTGCTATTTTACCACCCATTCACTCAGTTTGGAGAGATCTTTTGTTGCTCTTTGCAATCACTTTTTTGTTTTAACCACTTTGAATAATTGAGTATTATCAGGAAATAATAATAATAATAATAATAATAATAATAATAATAATAAGTTGTTACTATTTATTTATTAAATGTCTATACCACCCTTGACAAACCTAGACAGCATCCTAAAAAGCAGAGACATCACTTTGCCAACAAAAGTCCGTATAGTTAAAGCTATGGTTTTCCCAGTAGCGACATATGGAAGTGAGAGACTGCAAGAAGATCCAACCTATCCATTCTGAAGGAAATCAGCCCTGAGTGCTCACTGGAAGGACAGATCCTGAAGCTGAGGCTCCAAGACTTTGGCCACCTCATGAGAAGAGAAGACTCCCTGGAAAAGACCCTGATGTTGGGAAAGATGGAGGGCACAAGGAGAAGGGGAGGACAGAGGACGAGATGGTGGGACAGTGTTCTCGAAGCTACAAACATGAGTCTGACCAAACTGCGGGAGGCAGTGGAAGACAGGAGGGCCTGGCGTGCTCTGGTCCAGGGGGTCACGAAGAGTTGGAGACGACTAAACGACAACAACAACAACAACAACAACAACAACAACAACTAATAATAATAATAATAATAATAGGACGTCCCTATTTTCATCCAAGAAATGTTAGAGGTTATGCATGTTCCAGGAGGCATAAATTGGGGAGGTTCACAACAAAATGTGAATTGATGAAGATTTCTCCTTCCTCCTTAAAGGCCCTGAACAGGCAGCCTACTCTGAAGACAGCTAATTCTTCTGTCTTTCTGCCCAAAGAGTCATTCCTGGATCTGATCTTAGATGATTTAGAGGTTGCGAGAGAGATGTTTGCCTTTATTTATTTGCGGCGTTCATCAGCCATCCTTCAGTGAGCCAACCCAGGGCAGGAATCGCTGCATCAGTAAGCCTTTATGTAGCAACAACACCAAAAACCGAATCCACATGAAAGCCTGAAAACCAGTAATTAGTGCAGTCATCACTCTCTGCGAAAACAGGTAATTACAAACTCAGCACATCCGAGCTGCACATCTCACCGCCTTTCAGAGGCCTGGGCAAAGAGGTGTGTCTTCACCTGCCCATGAAAAGCAAAGGGCATTGGTGCAAGAGGTGTCAGTTCTGTGTCCAGTTCTGGGCACCACAGTTCAAGAAGGACACTGACAAACTGGAACGTGTCCAGAGGAGGGCAACCAAAATGGTCAAAGGCCTGGAAACGATGCCTTATGAGAAACGGCTAAGGGAGCTGGGCATGTTTAGCCTGGAGAAGAGGAGGTTAAGGGGTGATATGATAGCCATGTTCAAATATATAAAAGGATGTCACATAGAGGAGGGAGAAAGGTTGTTTTCTGCTGCTCCAGAGAAGCGGACACGGAGCAATGGATCCAAACTACAAGAAAGAAGATTCCACCTAAACATTAGGAAGAACTTCCTGACAGTAAGAGCTGTTCGACAGTGGAATTTGCTGCCAAGGAGTGTGGTGGAGTCTCCTTCTTTGGAGGTCTTTAAGCAGAGGCTTGACAACCATATGCCAGGAGTGCTCTGATGGTGTTTCCTGCTTGGCAGGGGGTTGGACTCGATGGCCCTTGTGGTCTCTTCCAACTCTATGATTCTATGATTCTATGATTCATTCCAGAGATGGAGTTTCACCACAGACAAGGTCCTCTGCAGTAACAGCTGTAGCAGGGAAACCAAAATGCTTGTTTGCAAAGCTATTGTACTACCAGCCTTACTGTATGCTTGTGAAACATGGACCACTTATAAATGCCAACTCCTTGAAAGATTCCATCAACGGTGTCTCCGAAAAATTTTACACGTCACTTGGGAAGACAGGTGAACTAATGCCAGTGTACTGGAAGAAGCAAAGATCACCAGTGTTGAAGCAATGATTCTTCAACATTAACTTCGTTGGACGGGTCATGTTGTGCAGATGCCTGATGATCGTCTTCCAAAGCAACTACTCTATTCCAAACTTAAAAATGGAAAGCATAATGCCGGTGGTCAACAAAAGAGGTTTAAAGACTCTCTCAAGGCAAATCTAAAAAAAAATGTAGTATAAACACCGACTGCTGGGAAACACTGGCCTGCGAGCGCTCCAGTTGTATTTCAGTTCAACAACTACTTTGATAAAATACATATTTTGTTATGTGCAAATGGCTTTAGATACCTATTAGGTTTGTAAATTACCACACAGCATATATTCAACACAAAAAACAGCGACAATTTGTTGTTGGCAAAGGACAGCTGGACATATAAAGGGCCCATTACCTTCAGTAGCTTAGGGCCTCATCAAACCTAAATCTGGCCCTGATAGACGTTAATGAGGAGATTTCACCACTCCTACTGCAAGAATCTGCTGATTTTCCAGAGAGGAGGGGGCGGATTGTGCTTGCTACTTATTCCGCTCCAGCCTCACTTCAAAGGGGGAGACTGAGTGTTATCTCTGTGTAGATAAGGTCACTGCGGAAAGCAGCTGTAACACTCAGTGCAGTCCAGCGTCTCCATTTGTATATAGTTTGTATAGTACAGTAGCTGTTAGTGAATAAAAGAAGATATTCTTCAGCACTGTCGTCCAAGTGATTTATGCTCTGCTATGCTCTGCTGGGCACGGCTGTCTTCTGGAAGTGAGTTCGGGGCTCACAGCTCTGAGCTGTGAGTCCACAGCACTTAGACCTGTTCCTGCAGAAGAAGGTCTCTGGAAGTGCTACCCCAGCTCGCCTGGCCCAGTCGGGGCTGAAGTGGCTGAGCCCAGCCGGTGGCACTGGCTCAAGGGCGATGCTGACAGTTAAATCGCATGGGGGAAATGACAATATTGAGCCGTTTGGGGCTACACAGGTCAGTTCCCATGCAAGGCAAAGCAGCAACCCACCAGGACAGGTCTCTGGAAACCACTCTGCAAACTGGTGTGGAACCAGTACAATGTTGTGTCTCCAGCTCCCAACGCATCACAGTCTATGGGATCCTCAAATCATGGAATTGTAGAGTTGGAATGAGGTTCATGTAGTCAAAAGCGACTCTTCTTCTGTAGCGCAGCGCTGATCCACGTGAGACAAACCTAGAAGTGCAAATCTGGCAGAGAAGTGTTGAGGGCAGGTGTGTTTTGCGCTCACTGAACCCTTCTGCAATTTCATCCATTGATTTCCCAGGCAACGCAGACCATTCCCTTGGGAGCACACACTAGAACTCCCCAACAAACACGCAGAGAATTACTGCAGCAGCAATGATATGTACCCCCCAAAGATGCAAAATCAGCTTTGGGAGCAGTACTTCTTTTTTGGCAAACCCTTCCGGCCAACGCATGCTAGTGTCAGTGCTGTGAAACGTGATGCCAACGGAACAAAACAACCTTGCTTTGAAATTTCGCTACAAATTCTGTGGATGCGCCTGTGCGGTGAGTCACCCTGCTGCCAGATCTTCCTGGCACGCCGGCAGCGCACTCACGTTTAATGAAAAATGCATCCCTTCTCCTTTGCAATTGCTCCCGTCGGCCAGGTCCTGCATTATTGATAGCGGCGACGCCTGTTGATTAAGAGGGAACGGAACGGGTGTGTGTTCCTGCAAATCCCCGGGAGATGTTTGCCTACATATCCAAAGTTAATTCTGGGTGCATTAAAACACAGACGTTGACTGACAGGGATAATTGCACCTGGAAGAGGCTGGAGTAGACACACACACACACACACACACAGCCACAAGCCTTCGTCACACGATCCATCTTCCTTTATTACTCTCTCCAACAGCAACGTCAAAAGGTTTCTTGCAAGTCCCTAGTCTCATATTCCGGCTCTGCGTTGCCACAACTTGCTGAAGTCATCAGAAATGTCTCTTCTCTCTCTGTAAAAGCATATATAAAAATGCATTGCCCGGGTAATACGCCACCTGCCCTGCCATTTTGTGACTTTCACAAGAAGCGTTGTTTCCTTGCAAAAAAGCCTTATGGACCCGATCTGGAGAAGAGCAGATCTCTCCAGAGAAGTACCAAACACGCTCCCCTCACCCAGTCAAATCTTCCCCAGCCACGTTTCGTTCGCTGCGATCTCTGCAAGAGGCCCTGTTAACCGCACGGAAGGCTGCAGGTGCACATCTCACGGTGAAGAGGACAGCTATCTCTGTGGCAGAATATTAAAGACTCTGGGGTTGCGGCGCTCATCTCGCTTTATTGGCCGAGGGACCCGGCGTACAGCTTCCGGGTCATGTGGCCAGCATGACTAAGCCGCTTCTGGCGAACCAGAGCAGCGCACGGAAACACCGTTTACCTACCTGCCGGAGCGGTACCTATTTATCTACTTGCATTTTGTACTTTCGAACTGCTAGGTTGGCAGGAGCAGGGACTGAGCAACGGGAGCTCACCCCGTCGTGGGGATTCGAACCGCCGACCTTCTGATCGGCAAGTCCTAGGCTCTGTGGTTTAACCCACAGTGCCACCCGCGTCTCTGTGGCAGAATATTAGAATGACAGAATTGGAGAACTGGAAGGGACCCTAAGGGTCATCTAGTCCAACCCCCTGCCATGCAGGAATCTCAGCAAAACAGGCTCCACATGGAGATCAGACAGACTCCGAATCTGGGTGTCTGAAAACTTACCATTTCCTTGACCTTTAAGAGTGCTTCTGAGCATGCAACAGATATTTTAACTTTTCATTGAACTGGTTTCAAGGTGCTATTTTGACGTTCTTCTATCTGAACTGCCTCGGAGTTCCCTTTTATTTCTTTTCAATGAAAGCTGGTAGGTACACCGGTCCTTTTTGTAAGCAAATAGTACCATAATCTCATCCTGCTGGGGTAGCTCAGTCGGTAGAGCATGAGACACTTAATCTCAGGGTTGTGGGTTTGAGCCCCACATTGGACGAAAGATTCCTGCATTGCTGGAGGTAATACTACTACTACTACTAATAATAATTTATTATTTATACCCTGCCCATCTGGCTGGGTTTCCCCAGCCACTCTGGGCGGATTCCAACAAACTATTAAAATACAGTGGTCTGTTAAACATTAAAAGAAGTGGGTGGCGCTGTGGGTTAAACCACAGAGCCTAGGACTTGCCGATCAGAAGGTCGGTGGTTCGAATCCCCGCGACGGCGTGAGCTCCCGTTGTTTGGTCCCTGCTCCTGCCAACCTAGCAGTTCGAAAGCACGTCAAAAGTGCAATTAGATAAATAGGTACCGCTCCGGCGGGAAGGTAAACGGTGTTTCCGTGCGCTGCTCTGGTTTGCCAGAAGCGGCTTAGTCCTGCTGGCCACATGACCCGGAAGTTGTACGCCGGCTCCCTCAGCCAATAAAGTGAGATGAGCGCTGCAACCCCAGAGTCGGCCACGACTGGACCTAATGGTCAGGGGTCCCTTTACCTTTAAACAATAGTGCCCCTTGCACAGCATTGCTGGGAGCTGCCACCATCACTAGAGCGATAAGGATTAGTTGCACATCCATTGCTATGCTCCATTTTAGGTTCATATCATTGGCCGCTTGGGCTAGCTCTACGATTCTACGATTCATCTTATTAAAATTATAAATCCACCTGCTGTTAGTTCTTAGGAAACAGCCATTCCCCTCACAGAGCTATCATTCTCAGATGGTTTAACATCCAGTCCCTCTTCCCAGGAAACTCTGGGAATTGTAGCACTGTGAGGGGAATGGGGGCCTCCTGACAACTCTCAGCACCTTCAACAAAACTACAGTTCCCAAGATTATTTTGGGGAAAGCCATGACTGTTTAAAGGGATATACAGTGGAACCTTGGTTTTCGGATGTAATACATTCCGACTTCTAAAACGTTCGAAAACCGAGGATCAAAGGCAAATTCCATTCAGAAAAATGAGAAATGCAACTTGGAAGCCGTTTGACTTCCAAGGCATGTTTGAAAACGGAAGCATTCACTTCCAGGTTTTCGGCATCCAGTTTCCGAAATGTTCGGCAGCCGAGACGTTCGAAAACCGAGGTTCCACTGTAATAGTGTTTTTATTGTTTGGTGTGCATACTTCTATATCCAATTAAATTCTGAATAATCCTAGTTCTTCTTCTTTAAGATGCCACGCTTTTAAACCTAAACCTAAAAGATGCAATTGTTAAAAGAAAATCTGTTAAAAATGATGTACAGATGGTACCTCACTCCAACTAAACTGTTAAGGATGTACAAAACAGGAAACAAGAATTGCTGGAAATGTGGGGTGAAAGAAGGCAATTTCTTTCACAAGTGGTGGTCATGTGGTAAGGTAAAAACATACTGGGAAAATACCGTATTTTTAGCTCTATAAGACTCACTTTTTCCCTCCTAAAAAGTAAGGGGAAATGTTTGTGCGTCTTATGGAGCGAATGCAGGCTGCGCAGCTATCCCAGAAGCCAGAACAGCAAGAGGGATTGCTGCTTTCACTGCACAGCAATCCCTCTTTTTGTTCTGGCTTCTGAGATTCAGAATTTTTTTTTCTTGTTTTCCTCCACCAAAAACTAGGTGCGTCTAATGGTCTTGTGGTCTGGTGCGTCTTATAGAGTGAAAAATATGGTATATACAATGAGCTAAAGAAGATCTTTAGATATATGTTTTTGAAAAAGCCGGAGGCATTCTGGTTAGGAATGGTAGGAGAAGATATAGTTAAGAACGACCAGAAACTGTTTTTATATATAACAACAACAGTGGCGAGGTTGGAAACAAGCCTCATAATGGGAAAGATTAAGAAAAGTGATGGATAATGAAAATAACAAGAAGCAAAATGTAAAAGGAAACTAATATAACTAACAGTAGTGGTAAATGAATACAGAGAGACAACAAGAATTGTAGAAACATGAGGACTTATTTGTTTATGGATACACTATGGACAAAGATGGAAAATGAATAAGAATATATAAAATGGAAGAAAATAATGCGATAAAATTATATGTGATATAAAAAAACAGAAGAAGGAAGGAGGGAAGTCAGCTCTGAAGAGCAAGTATAAATGTAAAATGTAATGCAATATGTGTATGTGGAGTATCTAATTGAAAAACTAATAAAGATTATTTGAAGAGGAAAAAAATGCCACTCTTTTTTCGTTCCTGTCACAGAAGGCACAGGTATTCAGCAAACATTTTCCCCAATTTCCCTGCGGAACAAAGGGTGCTGCTAAGACCGGGAACGGCCACGTTTCTAGTTTCTGCTACGATGCTTTCAGCCACCATGCTGATGTTTACAGGGCAAATCTCCCAGAGCCAGAGTTTTTGCAAGAGATGAAACAAAACACCAGTATAGTGAAGGAAAAATTAAGCCCCACTTGCCCGAGGCAGGGGGATCCAGAAGACCTGAGAAGCAACCCAGACCAGGTTGCTTATTAACAGCTACAATTAACAGCCAAATTACGGTAGCTTTTACAATCTCAGAGCGGCAGAGGAACCCCCAAGGAGGTGCAAAAAGGGTTGTGGGTGCCTCTCAACAGAGCTTTCCAGATCGGCCCAGGGTTCATAAACAAGCACTCCAGCAAATGCACGACTCTTTTGCTCCGCAACCTTGGGGACAAAATTGCCTTCCTCCATAGCAATCTCAATGCCATTATCACGACAGTTCCAGTCCTAGGAGCCAACTCCTGCGGGACGAGGTCTTTTCGGGGCCCCAATACAATATTTGAGGGGTCAGGCCAACCCAAAGTTGATGGGTATTGCCATTCAGACGGCATGTGTGTGTTGCATCTTGTGAACGATTACATGGGGGGGGGATTACCTGGGTCCCCCCAATATTTTATTTAAGTCAGTACCCTTGGTTTGGTCAAGCACAGAGCATAGCTCAGCATAAGGGAGCTTCCGAAGTTCCTGTAAGCTGTAGTTTTAACTGCTGGTGGTGTGTGTTTGTGTGTTTGTGTGTGTGTGTGTGTGTGTGTGTGTATGTATACCAAGCACAGGCAAACTTGGCCCTCCAGATGTTTTGAGACTACAATTCCCATCATCCCTGACCACTGGTCCTGCTAGCTAGGGATGATGGGAGTTGTAGTCCCAAAACATCTGGAGAGCCAAGTTTGCCTATGCCTGGTCTATACACACATACTCACCCATATAGTTCCCAATAGTGGCTGGGGAAACCCAGCCAGAAGGGTGGGGTATAAATAATAAATTATTATTATTCTTGTTGTTGTTGCTTAGCAGCAGTAATCCCATCACATAGCCTGTTTCCACCCCAGCTGCTTGTAATTTGCTTTGGGAGTCTCTGGGCAAGATAAAGGGACTAACAAATTCAATAAATAATAATGACCATACTTGCGACTTTGAGACCTGGTGACTGAGTTTGCCTTTTTCCTCCTCCCTCCCAGTTCCATTTTCCTTTTGTGTGTGTGTCTTTTAGATGCCAAACCTGAGAGCAAGGACTATCGTACTACTGAGCTTCATATGCTGCTCAGGGACCCTTTTTAGCCCCAAAGAGCAGGGCATAACAGCTTTACATAGATGGTAAATATTGAAGTGGAATGCTTCTGCCACTACTTCACTTCACTTCATTTTCAATTGCTTTAAGGATTTTTAATTGCAAGCTGCCCCGAGAGGGCTCTTGTCTTAAAGCTATTTTGGATAAATAGAATAATATAAAAGCCTTGGCTTTCCAAATGTCACACATGCCTCGATACCACTGACAATGTTGTTGCCTACTTCCCTTATGAATTGTGCAGTGTCTAGCGCTCGCCTCCCAGACTTTGATTACGGCTTCTGCAAGTTTTTGTTTGCCTTAAGACAATCGCTGGGTTTTCTTAGAAGGAGGCTAAAACAGCAGCGTTCCTCGAAGGCCGCAGCCTCGCTGTCGCCCTCTGATGTAAACAGAGGGAGATCAGAGATGTTTCGTTGGCCAGCTTAGAGGAGACGAGGGGCGGGCAAACATCTCAATTGCAGTGTCCCCCCCTTCCCCACCCTAAAGTCTGCTTTACGACATTCCCACATTTGTACACATTCTCATTTCTCCAAAGGTTCTGCATTCTGCAAAGTGCATAAATCTTTCCTAACATAATTCGTTTGGGCAAGCAACACAAATCATGCATTTTTGGAAAGGCAGCAATAATTTTAGGCACGACCAACTGACACGCGATTGCTGCCACACGGGTCCTTTTGGACCCGAAAGAGGGCAGAACAGGAACGGAACATTTGTGTGAAACAGTCTCCCCCTTTACATTATCTCTGTGAATAGATACATTATTATGTGCATTTTCTCCGAAGACTCATAGAACTATAGAGTTGGACGGGACCCCAGGGGTCATGTAATCCAACCCCGTGGATGCAGGAATGACAAGTAATAATAATAATAATAATAATAATAATAATAATAATATTTATATCCCGCCCTCCCTGGCCAGAGCCGGGCTCAGGGCTGCTAACACCAATAAAACCACATTAAAAACATAATAGGGGGAAAGGGGGGGGGAGGAAAAACAACAACCCCAATTTAAAATACAGTGGTACCTCGTGTTAAGTACTTAATTTGGTCCGGAGGTCCGTACTTAACCTGAAACTGTTCTTAACCTGAAGCACCACTTTAGCTAATGGGACCTCCCGCTGCTGCTGCGCCGCCGGAGCACGATTTCTGTTCTCATCCTGAAGCAAAGTTCTTAACCCGAGGTACTATTTCTGGGTTAGCGGAGTCTGTAACCTGAAGCGTATGTAACCCGAGGTACCACTGTACAGGTTAAAATGCAATTTAAAATGCAGCCTCATTTTAAAGTAGCTGATAAATCAAGACCATAAGGGGAGGGAAACATAAGGGTCAGACTGAGTCCAAACCGAAGGCCAGGCGGAACAGCTCAGTCTTGCAGGCCCTGCGGAAAGATGTCAAGTCCCGCAGGGCCCTGGTCTCTTGTGACAGAGCGTTCCACCAAGTCGGGGCCAGTACTGAAAAGGCCCTGGCCCTAGTTGAGACCAATCTAACCACCTTGCGACCTGGGACCTCCAAGGTGTTGTCATTTGTGGACCTTAAGGTCCTCCACGGGACATATCAGGAGAGGCAGTCCCGTAGGTACGTGGGTCCTAGGCCGCGTAGGGCTTTAAAGCATCCATGACAGATGGCCGCCTAAACTCTGCTTAAAACTCTGCCCACCACCTTTTGAGGGAGACTGTTCCTCTGTTGAACAGAGATTCCAACTAAACAATGGGAAAAACTTTCTGACAGTAAGAGCTTCTTTGACAGTGGAACGGTCTCCTTCGGGAGGTGCTGGACTTTCCTTCCTTGGAGGTTTTTAAGCAGAGGTTGGGTGGCCATCGGTCATGTATGATCTAGTTGAGATCCCTGCATGGCAGGGGGTTGGACTAGATGACCCTCAGGGACCCTTCCAGCTCTACAGTTCTATGAGTCTATGGTCCACAAGAAAACACAGTGGGTCCAAGTACACAGTCACGAATGGAGATTCCCTTACACCAGTACACACTCTTAGAATGACTAAGGACCAAACTTGACGCCAAACTATTGCAGATAGCTGCGGGACTTGTTTTTCCTTAACCGATTTCTCATTATAAAATATCTGTATATCACAAAGGCCTTCGCTAGTGCATTTTGTCCCTATGCAGACTAATGTTGCATTCAGGTTGGCGTGATGGTGGTATAAAAATGTAGTATGAACACTGACAACTGGGAAAAGACTGGCCTGCGAGCGCTCCAATTGGAGAACAGCCTTGACCAAAGGTGTCATGGGCTTTGAAGACACTCGAACTCAGGACGAGAGGCAGAAACGTGCTAAGAGGAAGGCACGTTTGGCAAATCCACACTGTGATCAACTCCTGCCCAGAAACCAATGTCCCCACTGTGGAAGGACGTGTGGATCCAGAATTGGCCTACAGTAAGACTGTGTTCAAGGAAGACAATCTTATTCGGCTATGAGTGCTTGCCGAAGAAGAAGAAGAAGAAGAAGAAGAAGAAGAAGAAGAAGTGTGGAGCTGCTTATCCCCAGCCTCTCTGGTCTACTTCCTCTGAACATGGAAGCTCCATTTTGCAGCTGTGGCCTCCTGCCTGACCTGACCGACATGCATTTGTCTTCCTGCCTGATTGAAATGAGATTCATGCCATGCCCTGACCTCTGTGTATCCCCCTACATTTCCTCGTTCAGCAGAGAAAACGACACAATCTGATGTCCTTGTCAAACACCTAGGTCTCGGCAAGCCTAGCCATGCCATTCCTTCTCCTCCACTGCTGCTTTGGGTGGGGCCTCGTGGGATCCAGCGCTCTTCCTCCTCAGCCTTTGACCGTTTCCCTTCAGGGATTCTGCTGCTTCCTGACCTGTCTGTTCACCGAGTGACAATGAAACAGTGCCAGGTTCTCTGTTGCCAGAGGCTGCCAAGCTCCCCCTTCTTCTCCTTCTTCTTCTTCTTTTTGGCTGGGTGTATACTGGCCATGCCTGCACATTCTTCCTCCCAAGGTGGAGCGCCTTGATGTCATATTAATGCAAAAGAAGCCCAACTTGTTCCTGGTGACAAACGTTGCGGGCTGTGAAGCTCAGAGTGGGAAGGGGAGGGGAAGGCGAAGCTTTTCTCCTGGGAGCAGATACAGGAAAGTCAGGCTAGGAGAGACCAGCCTCTGCTTGTTGGACTCTGGAGACTGCAGAGATTTTGCTTGGGGAAGCGGTGCACCCTTTCCCCCTGCCCTTGCATTATCCTGCAAATAAACCATGCCAGAAAACCACGGCGCTCTTTCCTCCAAACAGAGCCAGAGTGGAACGAGAAAAGGTGAGGGAGACAAGACTTGATAGAAACATGCAAATCAGGAGAGGAAAAACACTGGTTCCATCTCTGGGGGACTGGGCACCCACAAAATTTCTTTTTAAAAAAAATACATTTTTATTAATTTTTTAAACATATCAATTCCAACATTCAACATATCTTCATTCAACATATCTTCTCATCTTATATAGTATTTTAGACTTCCGTCAACACCTCTGATGATTTCCTGTTCTTCATCACTTATTCTGCATTTCTTAATTTCTATATTACATTTAATTGTCCTTAACTATAATTCTCTTCATAGTCTTTCTTGCAGCATTTCAAATAATCCACCTTACAAAACTTCTTGCAGTCCTACTAGCGTAATTTGCTCATCACAATTACTTTTCAAATGGTTCATATATTTACTCCGGTCTTCTAAGAATCTCTGGTTTCAAATCCTTCTTGTTAATTTATCTAATTCTGCATAGTCCATCAACTTCGTCCTTCATTCTTTATCGGTAGTTCTTCTTGCTTCCATTTTTGTGCCATTAATATTCTTGCTGCCTTCATTGCATATAAAAACAACTTAGAATCAGGGCACAATTTCTACTGTGGGTGCCTGGCCATCGCATGTGCCGTTTGGTCTCTGCCCTACGCTGCTGCTGCCCGCTGCTGGCACCCACGCTCTGCCACCCTGCCCCGCTGCCCTGCCCCATTGCTGCAGAGGCCCCACAGCAGAGGCAGAGGCCCTGGCCCAGTCGCGCTGTGGTGCCAGAGAGCAGTGGCGGCAGAAGGAGGCCAAGCTGCAAATGCGCGCATGAATACAAGCATGCGCACCGCTGGACACCCGCAGTCTGGGACCCAAGTCGCCGTATATAGAGAGAAGCTTTTCCCTCCCTCTCTCATAGCACTACGAGTCGTGGGCATCGCATGAAGCTGAGGGTTAGGGCTGGTACCCAACTTTCATTCAGCAATAGTCCTGCTTCCAGTACCTGCCTCCTCTCTGAACCACCAGGTGCCCAATACTGTCCGAGCATCACTGTGCCTTAGATTTGCATGTGGAATCACAGAAAGGTAAAGGACCCCTGGACGGTTAAGTCCTGTCGAAGGCGGCTATGGGGTTGCTGCGCTCATCTCGCTTTCAGGCTGAGGGAGCCGGCGTTCGTCCACAGACAGCTTTCCAGGTCATGTGGCCAGCAGGACTAAACCGCTTCTGGCGCAATGGGACACCAGAGCAGTGCACTGAAACACCGTTTACCTTCCTGCCACAGCGGTACCTATTTATCTACTTGCACTGGTGTGCTTTTGAACTGCCACATTGGCAGGAGCTGGGACAGAGCAATGGGAGCTCACCCCATCGTGGGGATTCGAACTGCCAACCTTCAGATTGGCAAGCCCAAGGGGGTCCATGGTTTAGAATTGTAAAGTTGAAAGGTACCCCCCAAGGGGTCCTACAACGCAGGAACCACAGCTAAGGAATCACTTTCAGATGACCTCTGTTTAAAAACCTCCAAGAAAGGGGAGCCCATAACTTTCCGAGGCCAGTGGTGGACTTTGGGCTCTCAATGTCAGCAGCGCCCTGTTTGACGCTAAAATTTGGTGCTCTCTACCTCTCTTCATTTTGCAGCGTGGAACCAATGCCAACACACTGGTCATGCCACTCTAAAACTGCCTCTTTCGGGGGAGTCCATTCCATTCTCTGAGCCTCTTACCCTCAGAAAGGTCTTCCTAATGTTTCGTTGGAATCTCCTTGCTTGATATCTGTATCCATTTGCAGAATGATACTGCCATGTGGACCCCTTCCCTAAAAAAGCCTAGGCATAGATGCTGCTTGTCTCTTTTTTTAACACCCCTGCCGGATTACCAAATTGGCAGCATAGGCCTTTTCAGGACCCTGCGACAATGGATCAAAATAATATTGATTATTTTGAAAGAAAATCACAAGCCAGCTTTCTAACTTTTAGGAGATAACTTGTGAGATGGACCCTGAGATTTCAGCTGCCTAGGGGCCTCCGCAGGGTTTAATCTGGCACTGAGAATCATCCCCACGGCTGAATGGAGCCTCACCAGACCCCCAGAGCTGTGGCCCCCAAACCCTATTATGCCACAGTTCTCCTAGCTCCATAAACCTATCCCCTGTGCCCCTTACCCTACAAAAAAAGCATTATTCAGAATAGTGTTTTGCAAGGCTCACAAAAGAAGACAATGCAATAAAATCCAACACAGCACAGTGGTACCTCTGGATGCAAACGGGATCTGTTCTGGAGCCCCATTTGCATCCAGAAGCGAACACAACCCGTATCCGCGGGTCGCAATTCGCGACTTCCGCACATGCGCGTGACGTCATTTTGACCGTCTGCGTATGCGCGAGTGGCAAAACCCGGAAGTAACACACTCCGTTACTTCTGGGTCGCCACAGCGCGCAACCCCAAAATACCTATTTTTTCGCCGTGTAAGACGCACCAGACCATTAGACGCACCTAGTTTTTGGAGGAGGAAAACAAGGAAAAAAAATATTCTGAATCCCAGAAGCCAGAGGGATCGCTGCGCAGCAAAAGCAGCGATCCCTCTTGCTGTTCTGGCTTCTGGGATAGCTGTGCAGCCTGCATTCACTCCATAAGACGCACACACATTTCCCCTTACTTTTTAGGAGGGAAAAAGTGAGTCTTATAGAGCAAAAAATACGGTACTTATCCCGAAGCTACTTCAACCCGAGGTATGACTGTAACTGGATCCAGAGATGCCAGCTTCTCACAGCCTGATAGTCCTTGCTGCCCCCCCTTGCTGCCCCCTTTCCTCTTAGCACCCCCATCCCAGTAATCCCCCCCAGGGGACACTAATGCCCACATTGGGCACCACTGCCCTAGAGCCACACCCCCAGCATCAGAAACCAGGCAGCCTCCAGTGGACGCTTAGCAGAATTTGTGCTTTCAAATTTCAGGGGCTCCCCGTGCGACACCAAAATTCGGCGCTCCCCCATCTCTTCCCTTCCATTCTAAGTCAGCGCCGTGGCACCCTTTCGGCTCAGCACCTAGTGTGGGTAAACCGGTCACGCTCCCTATAATCCTTCTCTGCTCACCCACCCAGCCCAGGGAGGGAAAGTGTTTTCGCCTGACGGTTCCCCGCAATCGCCTCCATGAGAAGGATCTTCAAAGCTTCACAACTCCTCTAGGAAAGGCACCCTGCCTAGTTAGTGGGTTGCAAATTACCGGGGCCAAGCCCATTCTGCTTAGATAAGTCTGATTCATCTCGAATAAACCTGTGCATTTATTCATTTGTCTGGCCTTGAGACTCTCCTCTGCCTGGCTGAGCAGCCTTCCCAGTCTCTGGCTCACCTACTTATTAGCAAGAGATGATGACAGGACTCTTCATACCTCCGTCGCAGAGCTGGAGGTTGGGAGGGAGGGAAGGAAAGGACACGCCCCCCCCCACCAAGCCAGGCTGCTCATAACAAAGCCACGTTGAAATCAACCACGTTGAAGTCCATTGAAATCAGACATTCTAAGTTCATCTTAGGCTGGGTAGTTCATAGGTCTCTGTGGCTTTGCACAAGGTTTTCTATTTTTCTCAGAAGATTGATAAAGAATGTATAATTATTTTGGTAATTATTGTGTGTATATTAGTCGCCAACGTGTTGCATGAGTCGTACTACAACCATGGCAGAGCACAGATGCAACTTGCTGGCAAGAGCGATGGAAAAATCTTTTGGCTTCTTCTGGGGAACGAGGCACCTGGTGGGCACAGAGCCAGCCAGTCTTCCAGGAAGGAAGGCGAAGAGGGCGAGCGCTTGGAGGGAATGGATCCTGGCGTTCCCGGGGGCTGAGTAATGTTGTTTGCATTTCTCCCTTCTCTTTGGCCTTGGGAGACTCTTGTGCAATGCTTGCCAGTGTTGACTCACGAGGGGAGGGAGAGAGAGGGAGGGGGCACCGTGGCAGAGGCTGTCACCCTCAAGCTGGGTGCTGGCACTTCTCACCGGGAAATTCCCCTGACGAAAAGCCATCCCTCTGAGTCATTCGGCAATGGGAAGCAGATGGGGAAAGGAAAACATGCCTGCAAAATGGAGCTTCGGTCAGAAAATGGGTCTGGCAGGCCTGAAATCAGGGTGGCCACATGTTGCAAAGTGCAGAATCACAGAATTGTAGAGTACCGTATTTTTCGATCTATAAGAGGCACTTTCCCCCCTCCAAAAATTAAGGGGAAATGTGTGTGCGTCTTATGGAGCGAATGCAGGCTCCATGGCTTCAGCGAAAGCAACGCAAAGCAAGCCTCCGGAGGCTTCGCGTTGCTTTTGCTGAAGCCAGGAGAGCAAGAGGGATTGGTGTGCACCGATCCCTCTTGCTCTCATGGCTTCGCTTCACTGGAGAGGTGCTGCACAGGGAGAGCTGTGCAGCGCCCCTTCAGCGAAGCGGGAGGAGAAATGGAAGGGGCTCCGTTTCTCTTGCCGCTTTGCTGAAGGAGTGCTGCACAGAGAGGGAGAGATTTTTTTCCCCTTGTTCTCCCCCTCTAAAACTAGGTGCGTCTTGTGGTCCGGTGCATCCTATAGAGCGAAAAATACGGTACTCCCTATCTGTAAAGTTCCCCTTTCCTGCTTAAATTTTGGAGAGCTTCCCCCATCTGTTCACAAGCAGCGACTTGAAAAGATATAGCGGAAAAAAACCTTGTTTGCCTTCATAACAAGAGAACGAGATCTTTACAGGGGCAGGGGGAATATTCTTCTGTTTTTGAGCAGAAAGGGACGTTTATTGTTTAGGACTACTTTTGTTAGGTTTGTAGTTCCGTAATTTTTTATCTTTTGCTCTTGCACTTTCAATGCATGCAGCGTTCTGGGAGAAGGGGGACCAGGAATGCTTTCCAGTGATAACGTGTCAGCTGGCTGCTCTGTCTCCCCCGCTCTCTTCTCCCAACTCCTCCCAACTCTTCTGTTCACCTGTCTCGGGGCTGTCACCTTCTTCAAATCCGCTCCACTTCCCCGTGGGGAGGAGTTGCGGTGGACCGCGTGGCCACCCACTCCCCACCGGGGGCGGGGACTTGGTCCCCCGTTGCCCGGGGGATCCCAGCCACATCAGAGCCCAGCCAGCCAATCAGCTGGCCGGGGGGCGTGGCCGGGACTATTTAATCAGAGGCGCGAGCCAGCGGGCTTCCTCTTTGGCTTGCTTCTTCAATCACCCACCCTCCCTCCCTATTTTGCAGGTTTAGGCACTGGCCTTGCTTGGTCGCCATTGAGGGGCCCGGTAGGAATTTTTCCACTTGGCAAATTGGCACTGGCCACTTGGTTTTCGCCTGCCTCGTAGCAATGGTCACAACTTTGTTAGGGTTGCGGTTAGGCATTGTTTGACCTTGTGATGGGGGAGGGGAGGTGTGGCCATCACCTGCCCCTCCAAGCTTAAGGGTATTCCATTAAAGGAATCCAGGGGTGTGGATCTTGTCCGAAGCCCGGGTCGAGGGCTAGGGCCATGACACGACCCCGACGGGAACACCAGGGGGAGCTTGAGTTGGTCTGCATCGACGGGGCTCCCCCTTCCGGTGGTTTACCCTTACCGGACTTCCTGCGCAACGGGCAGGAGTCAGATATAGTCGGGTCCATTCAATGCCTAAGCCAATACCGCTCACATTCTGTAGTCAATAAAGTTGTGGCCAAATTTGCCCAATAAGATTAACCTAATATCTGTGTCCTTGTATGTGTTATTTCTCAACGAGGGGGGGGGGCTTCGGGGTCTCGACACGCAAACCACTGCTGCAAATCAATACTGCCCTCCTCTTCTCTGGAAGGTTCAAGAGGGGGTGGGCGGTCTCCACCATTCCTCCTCAGTCCAGTCCCTGACACCTAGGGAGGTGAAGTACTTAAGAATATGGGAAGAGCTGCTGGATCAAGCCATTGGGCCATCTAGTCCACTGTCCTAGTCTCAAGTAGCCACAGAGAGCCCTCTCCTCCACAAATCTTTTCTAATACCCTGACAGTGAAGTCCAGTCGCGAACGACTCTGAGGTTGCGGCGCTCATCTTGCTTTACAGGCTGAGGCAGCTGGCATTTGTCCACTTCCACACAGTTTTTCTGGGTCGTGTGGTCAGCATGACTAAGCCGCTTCTGGCAAACCAGAGCAGCGCACGGAAATGCCGTTTACCTTCCCACCGGAGCGGTGCCTATTTATCTACTTGCACTGCGTGCTTTCGAACTGCTAGGTTCATTTTCGAACTGCTAGCTGCATTTTAAATTGTATTTTTTAACCTGTACAGTGGTACTTCGGGTTACATACGCTTCAGGTTACATATGCTTCAGGTTACAGACTCCGCTAACCCAGAAATAGTGCTTCAGGTTAAGAACTTTGCTTCAGGATGAGAACAGAAATCGTGCTCCGGCGCCGCCGCCGCAGCAGCAGGAGACCCCATTAGCTAAAGTGCTGCTTCAGATTAAGAACAGTTTCAGGTTAAGTACGGACCTCCGGAACGAATTAAATACTTAACCCGAGGTACCACTGTATTTTAAATTGTCCCCCCCCCAATTATGTTTTTATTGTAATTTTACTGGTGTTAGCCGCCCTGAGCCCAGCTCTGGCTGGGGAGGGCGGGGTATAAGTAATTTTTTAAAATTATTATTATTATTATTATTATTATTATTATTATTATTATTGGTTCGCAGGAGCTGGCACCAAACAACGGGAGCTCACTCCATCGCGGGCCTCGAACCGCCGACCTTCCAATCGGCAAGTCCAAGCAGCACAGTGGTTTAAACCACAGCGCCACCCGCGTCCTAATACTCTTTTAAAGCCACCCAAGTTGGTGTCCATTAGTACATCTTGTGTGAGCTGCCTGGGCTAGGTAGGACTTTGCTAATGGAGGGCCCAGGGCAGCTACGAAGGGCGAACCTATTGGGGCCAGCTTCTCAAGGGTGCTGGCCAACTGGTCTTCCCAGTTTGGCTGGGTGGGTGTGCCTTTCAAGACTGGTTGCTGGGAATCGCAGATGGGGAGCCCTGCTTGTGGGGTTTTGCTTGTGAGATTCCCGTCTAGGCCTCTGGTTGGCCACTGTGAGGTTTGGACCAGAGGGAAACTTTGGTCTGCTGGATATTTGCGTTCTGTGTCACATTTCAGCTACAGCATTTCTACAGCGTTTCAACCACAAGCTCTCCATCGCAGCCAGAAACTCCAGCGCCATCGCTTCGGAGGAATGTTAATACCTTCATGGTGACACCGAGGCGGCTGCCCCGAGGTGCCAACCCTTCCTTCCCCCAAACTGGGAAGACCAGTTGGGTTGGTTTGCCTTGCCAGAAAACAGCACGCTTTGGGATTCATGGCACGCTTCTCTTGGAAGGCCTGCTCCTTCTTTTAGATGCAGGAGCTCAGAAGCTGGAGGGCGTGAGAAGAAACAGGAGATTCTCTAAGACGGAAGGAACAGGACTCATTGGTCAGGAATAGCCAATGGGATGCCCTCCATCTGCTGCGAAACTACAACTCCCATCGTCCTTGACCGTTGGCGTTGCTGACTGGGGTTGATGGAAGTTGGTGTCCAGCAACATATAGGGGGAACTTCTGTATTAGGCCCTCTATCCAGTGGTGCAGTTAGGTAATCTTAAGACTGGACGTAATAGTCTGACGGGTCCCACCTTTTCAGATGGCCATGGGTATTGCATCCCTTGCATCTAAAGGTGATGATCCAAGGCTGCTATTTTTGGAGACCCTCCTGCCCTCTCTGCTGAATGAAGCTCTGCACCAAAACCAGATACTGCCAACCACTGAAAACATGAGACTTATGGTTTTGCTATATATGATTTTATTTTGGAGTTGTCTGTTGTAAAGAATGTATATTATGTGAATAAAATAATAAAGACCTGATACTGCCAAACACTGGGAATTTCAGCAGAGATTGTTCACATACATGGCCTTCAGAATTACCTCCACCTTACCTCTCTAAGGGATGCAGGTGGTGCTGTGGTCTAAACCACAGAGCCTAGGACTTGCCGATCAGAAGGTCGGCGGTTCGAATCCCCGCGACGGGGTGAGCTCCCGTTGCTCGGTCCCTGCTCCTGCCAACCTAGCAGTTTGAAAGCACGTCAAAGTGCAAGTAGATAAATAGGTACCGCTCTGGCGGGAAGGTAAACGGCGTTTCCGTGCGCTGCTCTGATTCGCCAGAAGAGGCTTAGCCATGCTGGCCACATGACCTGGAAGCTGTACGCCGGCTCCCTTGGCTAATAAAGCGAGATGAGCGCCGCAACCCCAGAGTCGGTCACGACTGGACCTAATGGTCAGGGGTCCCTTTACTACCTCTATAAGGGTGAGAACAGTCCCTTTCAAACAAAGAAAGAAAAAAGGAAGTTGAATGCATTCCCAGGAAGCCAAATTTTGTTTGAGAGGCCTCATTTCGCCCTCCAGCTGCATCACAGCCTTGATGATACCCTTGTTTAAAACAATTTCCCACCCATCCTTTCTCTGGAAATGTTTGAAGTTTCTCCTCCGCCACAACCTTCCCTGGAAGCTCATTCCTTCCCTGCTTTGCTCTAGCAATTAGAAAGTTCTTCCTAATATTATCTTTGCTGTCTCTTCAACCCAAGGAAGGAATGCACTTAATTAAAATGCCTCAAGAAGAAAACACCAGGATATTTCAAGGTAACAAGCGCGTTTCAGCCATCGGAACAAATTGTGCTCGGAGCCGCCGCTGAGACCCATCTGGTGGTTGAGACGGGTCGCCAACTCAATGGCCCATTGTCTCATTCAGGCGACCCTCTCATTCTGTGGCTCTTTCCAATAGATCCCCAGTCACAGAGACGGCGGGTTATGCTTGGCAGATCTTTTAAACCCAAACCCTCTGGTTATCAAGTTTGAAAGTGGCCTTCAGATGCAAGGAGACCCATTAGTTAACACAGCAATATTCAATCAGAACAGAAGACAAAGTCCCGCTGGATCAGGGCAGCGGCCTGTCTGGTCCAGCACCCTGTTCCCGAAGTAAAAGGGTAAAGGGACCCCTGACCATTAGGTCCAGTCGTGGCCGACTCTGGGGTTGCGGCGCTCATCTCGCTTTATTGGCTGAGGGAGCCGGCGTACAGCTTCCGGGTCATGTGGCCAGCAGGACTAAGCTGCTTCTGGCAAACCAGAGCAGTGCACGGAAACGCCGTTTACCTTCCCGCCGGAGTGATACCTATTTATCTACTTGCACTTTGACGTGATTTTGAACTGCTAGGTTGGCAGGAGCTGGGACCGAGCAATGGGAGCTCACCCCGTCGCAGGGATTCGAACCGCCGACCTTCTGATCGGCAAGCCCTAAGCTCTGTGGTTTAACCCACAACGCCACCCGCATTCTCGAAGTAGCCAACCAGAATTCTGCATATTAGCCGAGGGAGCTGTACGCAGGCTCCCTCGGCCAGTAAAGCGAGATGAGCGCCGCAACCCCAGAATCGGCCACGACTGGACCTAATGGTCAGGGGTCCCTTTACCTTTTAGGAACAGTGGGACATTCCAGGATCAAATCAGAAACCGGGATTACTGTAAATCCAGGACTGTCCCTGGAAAATAGAAGCACTCGGAGGGTCTGAACCTCCTAGGTTGTGAGTGGGCAAATGTTAACAACCTTACAGTGTATCTCCGCCTATCTAGAGTTCACCCAAAACAGACAGTCCCCAGAACACTGTTGGGGAGATCTGCGATTTTATATGGCAGAAAGTGCTGGCGGAAGTTACGACAGTCCCCCCCCCCCCCCTTTTCAACACCAGTGGCTGTTGCAGATCTACCTTTGCCACAGGCCTTGTGAGTGGCATCACATAAATAATCACAGCATCTGGCTTTGTTAGTCAGATCGCTGGCTAATAGTCTAAGACGGTGGTGGCTGATGTTTCATCGCTGGGAAAATAATGGCAGGAGATGGAGTCTCGGTAGCTTGGGGGCATTTCTTGAATGAGATATCCACTGGAGCAAGGAGAAAGTGGAGGAAGAGGAGATAGGGAGGCAGAAGAGGTGATAAAGAAGGAAGTTTATAGCAGTTGGAATTGAGAGTGAGTGAGAGAGAGATCAATATCAAGCAGGAATCAGCTGGACTCGTGATGTTGAAAGCTTGTCTCTCCAATACTCTCTCTCCTCTAAAGAAACTTAAAAGTTCAATAGCTGGATCCATGCAACTGCCAAGGGCACCATTCTTGGAGGTTCCCTGTCCTGGGACTGTCTCCTAGTTTCTCTCTTTTAAAAAAAATACATTTTTATTGGTTTTTAACACATTAATTAACATTCATACAACAGAACTTCTCATCTTATACAATATTTTTTGGACTTCCGTCAACACCTCTGATGATTTTCCGTTCTTGTCACTTATTATGCATTTCTTAATTTCATATTACCTTTAATTATCATTAACTAATAATTCTCCTCAATGTCTTTTTTGCAATATTTCAAATAATTCACCTTACAAAGCTTCTTGCAAACCTACTAGCGTAATCGGTTCATCACAATTACTTTTCAAATAGTCCGTAAATTTACTCCAGTCTTCTGAGAATTTATGGTCCCGCAGGTTTCAAATCCTTCCTGTTAGTTTATCTAATTCTGCATAGTCCATCAATTTCATCCTCCAATCTTCTTTTGTCGGTGATTCTTCTTGCTTTCAATTTTGTGCCAATAATATTCTTGCTGCCGTCATCTGTCTCCGAGTTTCTCATCTTTCCATTCTGAAATTCGGTTCTCCACATTTCCACATCGCTTTGTGATTTTTGATATATTAAAGCAGTGTCCTCAAAAAAATGTATCAATGTAGAATCACAGAGCGGGTGACGCTGTGGTCTAAACCACTGAGCCTCTTGGGCTTGCCGATTAGAAGGTCGGCGGTTCGAATCCCTGCGACAAGGTGAGCTCCAGTTGCTCTGTCCCAGCTCCTGCCAACCTAGCAGTTCCAAAACACACCAGTTAAAGTAGATAAATAGGTACCACTGTAGCAGGAAGGTAAACGGTGTTTCCGTGCACTATGGCTTCCATTGTGGTGTTCTGTTGTGCCAGAAGCAGTTTAGTCCTGCTGGCCACATGACCTGGAAAGCTGTCTGTGGACAAATGCCAGCTTCCTTGGCCTGAAAAGCAGTAAAAGTGCCAAACCCCATAGTGGCCTTCGACTGGACTTGACCATCCAGGGGTCCTTTACCTTTACCTTTTTAGAGCTGGAAGTACCCAAGGATCATCTAATCCAACCCCCTGCAATTAATTTTAGTACACCTCCTCCGCAAAACATTTCCCCTTAATCTAATGCATTCTTGGATGTCATTTTCACAAATACATGCATTTAAAAAAAATGACCACATCACCCTAATATACACATTGCTTTATCGGAGAACCACAATGCAAAATTAAAAGAAATGTGAATTTCAGAGACCGGCTGTGTTTCAAATGTTTAAATGAGAAGCAAACCGAATTTCTCCTCTCCTGTCCTCACTCCCTGCGTAACTATCCTCTGAAGATCGGGTGAATATGACACCTTCGTTTGTTAGACTGCTCCTGCATGATTTGCATTGGGTTAATGTTAGCTTCGTGGTTGTTGCTGTTGTTTTAATTTGCATGAAAATTTGACACATTCAGCAAGCGGCAGGTGCTTGTGAGTGATTTCAATCCACCGTTCCAGTTTATCCTCTTTTGTGTGGCAGGGATAAATCATGCATGCATCTTGGGCGTGAAAGTTGTGAAATGGGCGATAAAAGTAATAACAAAATATTCAGGTATTCAGAAGGAGAGCAAGTGGGGGAAGGAATCTGCTAAAGTTCAGTCTCACCTGGGGACCATTTCTGGTCTAAGGCCAGCTCTGCCTGTGGCCAGGATTTTGCTTTTCAGAAATGCGACAAAGTGATGAGTCTGTAACAATACTGACCCTGATCTGGGAGGCAAGGTATCAGAATGGAATCAAGGCTGTTGTTTTTTATAGTGTGCAATTGGGCACTAAATGTGGAGTTGGGGTGTGTGTGTGTGTGTGTGTGTGTGCTGTTGGAAAGCTGATAATGTACAGTTTGAAAAATGGGAAAATCAAGCACGTGTTTATTAAGCACTTCGAATCAGAGATGGATTTTGGGGAGCGCAACCGGTTTCGTTGCACTGGGTGCAAAGCCTCGGGGGAACCCGCTGGGGATGGCACAACTATGCTTTAGAAGGGAGTGTGAGAGGCAGGGGCACCAAATTTTGGCATCGCACTGCGCACCGCTGAAATTTGAGACCCACCACTGCTTAGAAACACAGGGCTGTAGTGTCAGAAGGGACACATAGGGTCATCTAGCCCAACCCCTTGGCAAAGAAGCATCAGAGATGGCATGCACACAATTTATGCCAGGGCAGAATGTGCCCAGTCTCCATACAGCCATACCTCGGGTTACAGACGCTCAGGTTTCGCGTTTTTGGGTTACCGACGCGCCGAAACCCAGAAGTACCAGAACGGGTCACTTCTGGGTTTTGGCGCTCGCACGTGTGTAGAAACACCTAGCTGTTCAAAAGCACGCCAGTGCAAGTAGATAAATAGGTACCGCTCCAGCGGGAAGGTAAACAGCGTTTCCGTGCACTCTGGTTTCCGTCAGTGTCCTGTTGCGCCAGAAGTGGTTTAGTCCTGCTAGCCACACGACTCGGAAAGCTGTCTGTGGACAAACACTGGCTCCCTTGGCCTTAAAGCGAGATGAGCGCCAAACCCCATAGTTGCCTTTGACTCGACTTGACCATCCAGGGGTCCTTTACCTTACTTTTACCTTAAAGGTAAAGGTAAAGGGACCCCTGACCATTAGGTCCAGTCGTGACCGACTCTGGGGTGGCGGCGCTCATCTCGCTTTATTGGCCGAGGGAGCCGGCGTACAGCTTCCGGGTCATGTGGCCAGCATGACTAAGCCGCTTCTGGCGAACCAGAGCAGCGCACGGAAACGCTGTTTATCTTCCCGCTGGAGTGGTACCTATTTATCTACTTGCACTTTGACGTGCTTTTGAACTGCTAGGTGGGCAGGAGCAGGGGCTGAGCAACGGGAGCTCACCCCGTCGTGGGGATTCAAACTGCCAACATTCTGATCGGCAAGTCCTAGGCTCTGTGGTTTAACCCACAGCGCCACCCATGGAGCACATGACCTGAAAAGTCATCTTCCTCTTCACTGCCCAGGAAGGGCACTACAACCTGCCACGGGAAACTGATTCATTTCACCACAGCCTGAGGATTATTGGCTCGTGGCGACATTTGGCAGGCACATACTCTGCAAGGAACGAGATTCCGACTCAACCTCAGGAAGAACTATCTGGAAATAAAAGAAATCTATCTATCTATCTATCTATCTATCTATCTATCTATCTATCTATCTATCTGGAAGAAATTGAGGCTAGGAAGAAGAAGAAGAAGAAGAAGAAGAAGAAGAAGAAGAAGAAGAAGAAGTGGAGGAGAAAGAGGAGTTTGGATCTGAAATCCCGCTTTATCACTATCCTTGTTGTTGTTGTTTAGTCGTTTAGTCGTGTCCGACTCTTCGTGACCCCATGGATCAGAGCATGCCAGGCACTCCTGTCTTCCACTGCCTCCCGCAACTTGGTCAAACTCATGCTGGTAGCTTCGAGAACACTGTCCAACCACCTTGTCCTCTGTCGTCCCCTTCTCCTTGTGCCCTCCATCTTTCCCAACATCAGGGTCTTTTCCAGGGAGTCTTCTCTTCTCATGAGGTGGCCAAAGTATTGGAGCCTCAGCTTCAGGATCTGTCCTTCCAGTGAGCACTCAGGGCTGATTTCCTTCAGAATGGAGAGGTCTGATCTTCTTGCAGTCCATGGGACTCTCAAGAGTCTCCTCCAGCACCAGAATTCAAAAGCATCAATTCTTCGGCGATCAGCCTTTTTTATGGTCCAGCTCTCACTTCCATACATCACTACTGGGAAAACCATGGCTTTAACTATACGGACCTTTGTTGGCAAGCTGATGTCTCTACTTTTTAAGATGCTGTCTAGGTTTGTCATTGCTTTTCTCCCAAGAAGCAGGCGTCTTTTAATTTCGTGGCTGCCACCATCTGTGGTGATCATGGAGCCCAAGAAAGTAAAATCTCTCACTGCCTCCATTTCTTCCCCTTCTATTTGCCAGGAGGTGATGGGACCAGTGGCCATGATCATCGTTTTTTTGACCTTACAAAGTCCTAAATGACTCTGGAGCACATGACCTGAAAAGTCATCTTCCTCTTCACTGCCCAGGAAGGGCACTACAACCTGCTACGGGAAACTGATTCATTTCACCACAGCCTGAGGATTATCGGCTTGCGGCAACATTTGGCAGGCACATACTCTGCAAGGAACGAGATTCCGACTCAGCATCAGGAAGAACTATCTGGCAGTCGGAGCTGCTCGATGGTGCAACTGTCTCCCTCGGGAGGTGATGGACTCTCCTTCCTTGGAAGTTTTTAACCAGAGGTGGAATGGCCACTTGCCATGTATGATCTAGCTGAGATTCCTGCATTGCTAGGGGTTGGATTAGATGATCCTTGGAGTGCCCTCCAACTCTCCCGTTGATTCAACGACACTGGGGTGTGTGTGTGCTTTTCCACCAGTGTTGTGGAACGTCCTCTCTCCTGCTGAGGTGTTGGCATTCTGTCAGCTCCTGAACACACAAGTCTTCCAGCAAGCATTTCCCCTAACTTGCAATGTTATTGTTTTAACTGTATTTTTTTCTTATGCTTTCATTTTTATGCTTTTAAAGTGTTCGCTTCATCGTATATTTTAATTTAGGATGTTTTCATGCTCTCGTGCATTTTAATTATGGATTGATTTCACGGTCATAAACTGCTTAGAAGCCATTTTGTGTGTGTGTGTGTTCATATTCTAGTTATTATGCAATTATTATAATTATTATAATAAAGGTAAAGGGACCCCTGACCATTAGGTCCAGTCATGGCCGACTCTGGGGTTGCAGCGCTCATCTCGCTTTATTGGCCGAGGGAGCCGGCGTACAGCTTTCGGGTCATGTGGCCAGCATGACTAAGCTGCTTCTGGCGAACCAGAGCAGCGCACGGAAACGCCATTTGCCTTCCCGCTGGAGTGGTACCTATTTATCTACTTGCACTTTGATGTGCTTTCGAACTGCTAGGTTGGCAGGAGCAGGGACCGAGCAACAGGAGCTCACCCCGTCACGGGGATTCGAACCACCGACCTTCTGATCGACAAGTCCTAGGCTCTGTGGTTTAACCCACAGTGCCACCTGTGTCCCAATTATTATAATAGCAATCATTATAGTGATAATCTAAAAGGGGAGAACCTCGTCCTCCTGCACTGAGTTCGACATGTCAAACCTCATGTTTTTATTTCTCTCTCTCTCTCTCTCTCTCTCTCTCTCTCTCTCTCTCTTGTTGGACAGCTCCACGGCTTCTATACATTGGCTATTCTGAGCAAGGCAATGATAACAAAACCAGCCCACAGACATCCCTTGCAATGCACCAGGAGAAGGAAACCCAGAAGGGATTTGGTGGGACGGCAGTAGGGCGGCGGGTGTGTTGAGGGAAGGCAGGAAGAAAGCAGGGAAACTTCACAAAGTCTTTTGCAACAGGCTCTGCGGGGACGAGGTTGCTGTTAATTCAGCAGGGAGGGACCACACTTGCGTGTCGAGACCCCGAAGGCCCCCCCCTCGATGGGAAATAACACACACAAGGAAACAGATATTAGGCTAATCTTATTGGGCAAATTTGGCCACAACTTTATTGACTACAGAATGTGCGCAGTATTAGCTTAGGCATTGAATGGACCTGACTATATCTGACTCCTGCCCGCTGCGCAGGGAGTCCGGTAAGGGTAAACCACCAGAAGGGGGAGCCCCGTCGATGCAGACCAACTCAAGCTCCCCATGGTGTTCCCGTCGGGGGTCGTGTCATGGCCCCGGGCTTCAGACAAGATCCACACCCCCGGATTGCTTTAATGGAATACCCTTAAGCTTGGAGGGGCAGGTGATGGCCACACCTCCCCTCCCCCATCACAAGGTCAAACAATGCCTAACCGCAACCCTAACAAAGTTGTGACCATTGCTACGAGGCAGGCGAAAACCAAGTGGCCAGTGCCAATTTGCCAAGTGGAAAATTCCTACCGGGCCCCTCAATGGCGACCAAGCAAGGCCAGTGCCTAAACCTGCAAAATAGGGAGGGAGGGCGGGTGATTGAGGAAGCGAGCCAAAGAGGAAGCCCGCTGGCTCACGCCTCTGATTAAATGGCCCCGGCCACGCCCCCCGGTCAGCGGATTGGCTGGCCGTGCTCTGACGTTGCTGGGATCCCCCGGGAAACAGGGGACTAGGTCCCACACCCCCGGAGGGGAGTGGTTGGCCACGCGGTCCACTGCAACTCCTCCCCACGGGGAAGTGCAGCGGATTTCCGTTGTCATCACATGAGCTACTGCATAAAATAGCCATTTCCAGAAGGGTAGTCTGCCAAGGGCCTTGCAGCACCCGAAAAGCTAACACATTTAAGATGGTGTAAGCCAGCCTTCCTCCAGCCTGTTGCCTTTGGATTGGGTTGGACTACAACTCCCAACTCTACAAATTAAAAGACACCTGCTTCTTGGGAGAAAGGCGATGACAAACCTAGACAGCTTCTTAAAAAGCAGAGACATCACCTTGCCAACAAAGGTCTGTATAGTTAAAGCTATGGTTTTCTCAGTAGTGATGTATGGAAGTGAGAGCTGGACCATAAAGAAGGCTGATCGCCGAAGAATTGATGCTTTTGAATTCTGGTGCTGGAGGAGACTCTTGAGAGTCCCATGGACTGCAAGAAGATCAGACCTCTCCATTCTGAAGGAAATCAGCCCTGAGTGCTCAATGGAAGGACAGATCCTGAAGCTGAGGCTCCAAGACTTTGGCCACCTCACGAGAAGAGAAGACTCCCTGGAAAAGACCCTGATGTTGGGTAAGATGGAGGGCACAAGGAGAAGGGGACGCCAGAGGACGAGATGGTGGGACAGTGTTCTCGAAGCTACCAGCATGAGTTTGACCAAACTGTGGGAGGCAGTGGAAGACAGGAGTGCCTGGCGTGCTCTGGTCCATGGGGTCACGAAGAGTCGGACACCACTAAATAACTAAACAACAACACAACTCCCATCATCCTGATGGAGCAACACTTCAGGGCTCCTGTCCCTGCTGCGTGGCTTTGGGGAGGGCCGGCCGTGCAGGTTTTTGAATCCTGGTGACGTGTGAAAATGTCTGCCTCAGCCCCTGGGAGGCAGCTGCCAGTCAGAGTAGACTATATGGAGTTAGATGGAGAAGCAGCCTGAGCCTGCCTGACCTGCCTGCGTTGCGGGTTTGAGGGCTGAGCCCAGTTCAAGACCTGCCTATTCACCCCAGGTAGGGGCAGGGAATTGGTGGCCCTCCCATTGCTGATGGACTCCAACTCCCATCAGCCTCAAGAAGCAAGGCCAGTGGTCGACTTCCGGGTTGGCGCCATCGCCGAATGGCGGACTCCCTCCGAGCTCCGGAGGGAGTCTGCTCGGCAGGGGCTGGGTCCTACCGCACCGGCGATGCGGGGACCCTTAAAAACCACGGCCACGAGGGTCGTGGACATGGAGACTCGGCTGGCACCGCTAGCGCCCTCCCGACTCGTGAAGGAGCCTTTTTAAAGGCTAAGGATCGGGTGCCGGGGAGAAGCGTGGTGCTTTGAGTCCTCTGCTATCCCTGCCGAGCGCAGCCGCATGCCATCCGGCGGAGAGCGCTGACTTCTTCTAATGAAAATTCGGACTTTTAGACAACAACCCGTGAGTAATTTGGAAACTGGGTTTAAAAGGAGGAAAAAAAGAATTTCTTTTTGAATTGGATACGAGCGGGGGGGGGGATCCAAAAAGGAAGTCAGTCCCCCCCCCTATTGTAAACCTTTCAAGACAAGGACGGGGCAACCAAGGTCCAAAAAGATTTGTATTGCTGATAAAAACCAAGAATTTCACGATGGGGAATTATAAGAACTGTGCTGGAGGATGAACTGAGGGAGAAGAAACGTAACCCCCCCCCCCCTGGGAACCGGGGTGATTGAAGAGAGAGCCTGGTGAAAAGAGTCGGAGATTTTGACAGCTGTCAAAGTAGCTGTCAAAGTCGGGAAGCAGAGAGGATTTTATTATGAGAACTTTGCTGGCTAAATTTGTTACAATTTGCTACAATTTGTTAAAACTTGGATACAAAATGGCGAAAATATGGATAACAATCGGACTTTTGGACTAGAGAAGACAAAGTTATAACAATCCCCCTAGAGGAGTTTCGGGACATTACAAAGATGGTCGTAAGTGAAAAAAACACCATTGGAATTTTACAGGACTGGTAATCTTCTGGGAAAGCTGCGAAACGGAAACAATATTTTGTCTACAGGGTGTTCAGCTAAAGGAGACAATAGAATTTTCTATTGAAGAAAGGAAGGGACTGAACGCAAGTTTTTGTTCCTGAATAATAATAATCCCTGCAGACTTACTAAGCTTCTGAATTAGAACGTTTCAGCAGCGGAACAAGAGGAAACTGGACTACAATTTGGAAAGAACAATGGGGGGAGTTTTATTACAGATCTGAAGTTAAGTGTTCTAAAAATGATTATGAAAGGGGAAAAAAAAAGAAAAGTAAAAACCAGCAAGGAGTTGGGGGAAATAGGTGATTTATGGATTGTAAGAATCCCAGGCGGATAACATGGTTTGGTGGTCAGGGGGAAATTAAACCGGGGACAGGGGGGGAGAACTAAAATCCAAAGGCTTGTTAACTTCTTTTTTTTGAACTAGCTTTGTCTTATCTATTATACTCTTTATTTCTTATTTCTGATATTTTTATTATGTGGGGAGTTTTTATTATTAAAAAAAGGGAAATTGTGGAATGAAAATGGGGTGGGCCCTGGGAAAGAAATTTTTTGTGTTTTATTAAGGGTATTGATGTGGAGTGCAGAAATTTTAAATTCGAATAATGGTTTAACAAATTAAGTTTTTAATTAGAACTGAGAGCTTGTGGAGCCAACAATATGAAAAAGGAATACGGTAGGGGTGGGGGAAGGGGGGAGTCCCAGAAAGCGGATATATGAAAATAAGGCTATGAACGTATGTAAATTTTTGCTTTCTGTATTTTCTTTTTTTTTTTTTGAAAATTTTAATAAATATTATATAAAAAAAAAAAAAAAGAAGCAAGGCCAGTGGTCAGGGATGATGGGAGCTTGAGTCCACCAAAAACTGAAAGGGGCGCAGAGTCCTCATCCCTGGGTGGATCTACACATAGGAAAAACCCCGCTATAAATAAGTCAGAAATTAAATCCTTATAACAAATTGGTATAACAAAAAAACCTTATATAAAAATCTCATCAGAAATTTGTTTGCTCTCTAGCGCCATCTGTTGTATTATATGTTTATAACATGTTTAAAGCGTTGTTTTTTGACTAACGTAGCTGAGGCCCCTGTCTGTGGGGAAGAAGGTGTAGAGATAAAAAGCTTCCGTTCAAAAATGGACAGAAGCATAATTTCCCACCAAAAAAGGATAGGCAAGACCATGCAGAATTGGCAACGTTAACAGCCAAAATAAGAGAACTTAATGAGGATTGTTTTGTGGAAGAAGGGGAACCTTTTTTGGACTAAAGAAATCCTATACTACGATGAACAAGCCAGCAGGATTTGGACTATGAGCAGCAGAAGAAATCAGAGATTATAGTAGTGTTGTTGTGGTGGTATAAGAGAGAGAAGATAGGGTGTAACAGAGGTAGAGAAATGAAAAGACCATGGAAGCTGACAAAACAAAAGAAATAAAATTACTATGTGTTGAAATATATGTGTTAAACTATGGACAACTTAATAAAACATAGGATAAAAAGCTGTAGAGCTAAAAAGAAAACAAGATAAATAAATAAAAATCCAGGCCGCCTTGTCTCCCTCCTCCTCCTCTTTCTCTTTCCCCAATTTTCTGGACCCCATCTCCTTGACCTACAAGCAACCCCTTTCTTCTTCGAGGTCTCCTGCCCTGAGGAAGGCACGGCAAAACGCAGAACTCCAGCTGCCCCGACTCTGGCATGTTCAAGCCTGTCCTTCCGTTCCAAACTTGCTTGTCACGTCAGCTGAACAACCAAAAGTCTAAATTCCTTCTGGCTTGGCACCCTGGTTGTGTTAAAACGTAAGGAGGAAGGTGGCCGGCCAAAGTTTTCAGTGCTGGGCAAAGGGAGATCCATAAAGCAAAATGTGAAAGGGGAGGCGCAACAGGGGCCCGGGGCCCGGTCCGAGGGCACATGATGCCCCCAGCTTGCCAGGGGCGGTCTGCTCACAAGGCAGAGTGAAACAGTCCCAGCAAAAGAAGAATGGACACAAAAACTTTATGGAATATGCAGAAATGGCGAAACTTCCTGGGGAAAAAAGAAATCGAGATAACAAACTTTTTAGAAAAGAGTGGAAACAGTTTATTGAATATTTACAAATAAACAGTAAACAGAAAAGAACATTGGCAGGATTATTGTAATAACCTGCAGCTTTACAAGAGTATGTATTTAAAGTAGATGAATAAATGAATAAACTTAACTTCAAATTAACTTAATTTGGAACATGCAGGAAAATAGATGTAAGGAACCACAGAAAGAGGGGGAAGGAAGCGAGTTTTGAAATGTTAAAATGATGGTAAAATTATTGAAATGTACAAAATTTAAAATCACAAAGAAGAAGGAGGAGGAGGAGGAGGAGGAGGAGGAGGAGGAGAAGAAGAAGAGGCCCGCCTTGGCGGCAGAATCCCATGGGACAGCAGTCCCTGGAGAAATCCCAGAGCTCTGCAAGATTTCGTGAGAGTCTGGCGAGCGGTTGCTGAGATATTGGAAGGGAGGCTTTGGCAAGGCAGCGGCAGTGGGGAGGCAGCACTGTCCCATTTGGCCTCAGGCGGCAAACCAGGACAGGTCAGCCCCAAAGCTGGGCAGGTCTGGTCTGGTTAGTGTCTGGACGGGAGAATGCTATGCTTCCTTGAGTTCCGTGCTGGCATATAAAGTTGCAGAGTCAATTAAAGGGAGAAATGCAGAGCAGCTGGCTCCAGGCTGGCTCATTAGGCAAAGCAATATGTTGTTTGGGTGCAGGCAGACGCTCACCAGGCAATCTGCGATTGCCTCCCATGGAGACACGGCGTTGCCCCATCTAGCTTGGCAGAGTTTTCCCAAGGGGCGAGGAACTCCTTCCAGCTTCAGAGCCGCATTCCATCCTGGTCAACTTTCCAGGGGCCGCGTGGCAGGGATGGCAGGGGCCAGGTGCAAAAATGGACCAAACAGCTCAGATGACTCTTGCAACGCAGCTACATTTCGGCCACACAAAAACCAGGGTTTTCAAATCACACCCATATAGACGTCCATCCTCCATCCAAATAATAATAATAATAATAATAATAATAATAATTGTATTTTTTATACCCCGCCCATCTGGCTGGGTTTCCCCAGCCACTCTGGGCAGCTTCCAACAGAATATTAAAAACATGATAAAACATCAAACATTAAAAACTTCCTTAAGCAGGGCTGCCTTCAGATGTCTTCCAAAAGTCTGGTAGTTGTTTGCTTCCTTGACATCTAATTTGAGGGCATTCCACAGGGAGGGTGCCACCACTGAGAAAGCCCTCTGCCTGGTTCCCTGTAACCTCACTTCTTGCAGGGAGAGAACCACCAGAAGGCCCTCGGCGCTGGACCTCAGTGTCCGGGCTGAAAGATGGGGGTTGAGACGCTCCTTCAGGTATCCTGGGCAGAGGCCATTTAGGGCAGAGGCCATTTAGGTCAGCACCAACACTATGAATTGTGCTCGGAAACATTCTGGGAGCCAATGTAGGTCTTTCAAGACTGGTGTTATGTGGTCTCAGCGGCCGCTCCCAGTCACCAGTCTAGCTGCCACATTCTGCATTAATTGCAGTTTCCTGGTCACCTTCAAAGGTAGCCCCACGTAGAGCGCATTGCAGTAGTCCAAGCGGGAGATAACCAGAGCATGTACCACTCTGGCGAGACAGTCTGTGGGCAGGGAGGGTCTCAGCCTGCGCACCAGATGGAGCTGGTAGACAGCTGCCCTGGATTCAGAATGGACCTGTGCCTCCATGGACAGCTGTGAGTCCAGAATGACTCCCAGGCTGCGCACCTGGTCCTTCAGGGGCACAGTTACCCCATTCAGGACCAGGGAGTCCCCCACACCCGCCTGCCCCCGTCACCCAAAACAGTACTTCTGTCTTGTCAGGATTCAACCTCAATCTGTTAGCTGCCATCCATCCTTCAACTGCCTCCCAAGGCATGATGGAGAACAGCAACAACCAGGAAAAGATAGACATAATATTTTACAAGGACAGGAAGAAACATCATGGACAGAATAATTGCCACACACAGGAAGAACAAGAATATAGTTTGAATGCTTCACCTGTAGCTTTATAAATCATCTAATGTGTCAATATGGACGGAAGTCATTAATATTGCAGTTGTTGTATAAGGGATTGCTCTTTTGACTGGAGTGTAATTGAAATTAATAAGATTTTGGAAAGCAGAAATGAAGAAATGAAGAGGGATCCCGCTAGCTGTCCTGGCTTCATTTTTAGCCTGGGGGCTGGGGGTCCGGGAGCGAAAGCGAGGTTCTGCAACCTCGCCATCGCTCCCGGAGCTTGCGGGACTGGGGGCGGGGGAAGCCCGAGCTTCCCCCGACCCCAGCCCCCAGAACGGGTCCGAGAGCGATGGCGAAGTTGCGCGCAACCTCGCCATCGCTCCCGGAGCTTGCCGGGCTGGGGGGATAGCTTCCTGAAGCCTGGAGAGCGAGAGGGGTCGGCGCGCACCGACCCCTCTCACTCTCCAGGCTTCAGCGAAAGCCTGCATTCACCCCATAGGACGCACACACATTTCCCCTTCATTTTTGGAGGGGAAAAAGTGCGTCCTATAGGGCGAAAAATACGGTAAATCATCAAGCCATCAATTCTAGCATGAGGGGGGACAGGACACCTAAATTATATAACTTGGCATCTGAATGATTGGCATTATCAATTGTACTCTAATTTGGCATTGTTATAATGAGGCTATTATTGAATTATTGTAACTGAAAACTAATAAAAATTATATATATATTGCTCGCTGGAAAACGCTCCCCTTAGCCGTTAACACAAGCCTGCCAGGAAGAAGGAAGCATTGCAGATGCGTAAAGCTTGACTAAGGTTGTTGACAAACTGGGGATGGTTTGAGGACCCTGCAAAGATTAAGGGGTTGGGATGTTTTCCTGCAGTCAAGGCCTTCCCAAGCTGGCAATTATGGGCTGCTCTAGCATGCAGCTCAGTGAGGCGTTCAGAAATTGGCACCAGACAGTTTGCAAGCCCAGATCCCAGAGACGTTTCTTCCAGATCCTTCCCAGAAGAGAAATTTAATTTGGATGTCCTGCATTATGAGCTCAGAGCTTGCCATCAGCACTGTGCTGGAGCAGAATGGCTGTCAGGCAGGCCAAAGTTGCCTTTCATCGCAGTTCAGGATGCCCAAGGGATTTTTTCTGGCAGATGGCGATTAGGAATGGGCAAATCTGTCCATTTCAGTTTCCTTTCTGTTCTCAGTTCTCCAACTCAGTTCACCTGATTTCCACATCAGTTTGTGACTGATTTATTTTTTAAAGACAGCACAATTTGTATACATTTTGGTACACCTTCCCACCCTTAAATTTCACTACATAGTGGTGTGGGGTTTTTTGGCCAGAGTTTCCCTCTTATACAATAAATTTTCACATGCTATTTTCACTAATATACACATTTCACACAGACTTTCCCCTAACGTACACATTTTTGCATGCATTTTCTGGGTCGCAAATTGCATCACAAAATTCAAATTCAACATTCAATTGCAAAATGTGTTTTGTATTGTTAACGGCACTGCGAATCTGGTAGGTTTGCATTGAGAGACGGACTGAACCCCATGTTGGCCTGTGAGTCAGACCTTGCCTGCCTGAAGTGACTAACAGCATTTGCATCTGTTAACAACATTGTTTTATCCCAGTAGCTGCAAAGAAACAGTGTTTTTGTTCTGACGCACCACCTGGGTGACCGCATGCTCCAACAGCAATGGAATTCACCCTACAAAATAGATCAAGAGGCCTGTTTTGTGTTTCTTAAAATAGGTGCATGGGATCCAGTCATAACCCACTCTTAATGCAATGCCTTGCAGCTATGGACCGGAAGGTCTGTGGGCAAAATCCAGACTCCTGCAGAGTGCCAATTCTCTCCCTTCCACATTGGAAAAATTCAAAGGAAGAGAACTCCATGGTTTGTCTTGTGATTGTGGCAGTGGGGCTTTCTGAGGGTCCAACCTGGGAGGGCCCCTGACCCATCACCCTCCATAACATGAGACCCCCGTACACCTAGTCACTGACTGTCCAACCTGTTCATTTAAATAAACTTTCAGTTAAAAAATACTTTATTCATAGTATTAAATCTCAAAAAATGTGTCCTTTTGAGAATTCAGAAAGCTTGAGATCATCTTAATGCATGACAGATCAACCTTTAGGTTCCCATTCCATGAACTTTGGGAATGTGACATTATTCGTTACCTTTCTTTCTTTCTTTCTTTCTTTCTTTCTTTCTTTCTTTCTTTCTTTTATATCCCACCCTTTCTTCTTTCTTTCTTTTATATCCCACCCTTTCCCCTATGGAGCTCAAGGTGGTTCTCTCCCTCCTCATTAGCTCAGTCGGTAGAGCACCAGACTCATAATCACAAGGTCGTGGGTTCGAACCCTGTGCTGGGCCGAAGATTCCATGGGGCTACATTAAAAGCTTTTTGCAGCTTGATAATTAAATGTTGATCGTTTTCTACTCTACTCAGATATTAATACTGCACAGTTTGAAGGGACAGGATGCATGAAAACGGAGTCCTTTTGGAATAAAAACGTAATCAAGGCCAGTAAGTTAAATTCAGACTTTCGCTTGCAGAACTTTCTTCAGCAATATCACAAGATCATCGAAGAGACATCCAAACACTTCATGATATCTTGAACATATCATGGAATCGAGCCCCACACTGAACTGGTTTCACGGTGCTATTTTGTCGTTCTTCTATCTGAACTGCCTCGGCGTTCCCTTTTATTTCTTTCCAATGAAAGCTGGTAGGTATGCAAGCAACACCACAAACTCATTCTTGCTCAACCGGTAGAGCATGAGACGCTTAGTCTCAGGTTTGTGTGTTCGAGCCCCACTTGGGCAAAAGATTCCTGCATTGCAGGGGGTTGGACTTGATGACCCTCAAGGTCCCTTCCAACTCTACGTTTCTATTTAATCATCCAACAATCCTGTGAGGCAGGTTCGGTTGAGGGGCAGGGACTGGCCCAGGGAGAGCTTCATGGCTGAGTTGGAATTCGAACCTTGGCCTCCCAGGTTTTAGCCCACCACTCTAATCACTGAACCACCATTGGCTCTATAACTTGCTATAACCTCCGGGCTGGTAAAGAGAGCCTTAACCAACTTTGTCCTCCAGATATTTGGACTACAACTCTCATCAGTCCTAGCCAGGCTGTATGTCTGAGTCAAAATGGGCTTCCAAGATATCTGACCTCTTCCATCACTATAGAAGATACCCAACATTGACTTTCAAAGAGATTAAATTTGGAACCTTACGCTACGTCATCATCATCATTATAATTTGCCTATTAAATTTGTATTCCGCCCTTCATCCGAAGATCACAAGGCGGTTCACAACATAAAAATATAAAATGAGAACGCAAATTTAGGAGCAAATTTAAATCTTCAGTTTGAGCTTTGTGCCCCAATCCCACTCAAACAGCCGTTGAAAATATTGCTTAGATGTAACCAGTCAGAAGCAGAAGGGGACATGCATTTTCTGGGCACCAGCAGCACCCAGAAAACACAGCAATGCGGAACATCTGCCTGCACAAACAAGGCATTGCAAATATGAAAGAAAAGGCATCTGGTTCCTAGTGAATGTCTAGTTTGCAGCTGTGGTTCCTAACCCAGTAAACGAGCCAGGAGCCAGGCCACTCATCAAATTAATTGCACAGACAACTCATTGGAAGCTTGCAGCCTTACTACCTCGGACGATTTGCAAACCCTGCTTTTCCCCCAAAGGCAATCACTAATTCAGAATAAGTTTTAAAAGGGCAAAAAAAAATCTGAATGGGCACACCAAATTGAGTTATG
The DNA here is from genome assembly GCF_964106645.2 of Podarcis pityusensis. Taxonomy (NCBI): domain Eukaryota; kingdom Metazoa; phylum Chordata; class Lepidosauria; order Squamata; family Lacertidae; genus Podarcis; species Podarcis pityusensis. Next base: position 4,908,060 of record NC_138028.1, read on the forward strand.
AAATAAATTTTACATTTCCCTAACTGACCCTTCATGCCAGCTTTGTCCCCTGCTGTCAGTGAAGTTGCTCGATTTGGATTCCTGGGTTACCAGAGAATTGTAGAGTTGGGACACCCGAGGGTCATCTAAGCCAACCCCCTGCAAGGCAGGGATCTCAGATAAAGCATCCATGACAGAGGGCCAACCAACCTCCATGGAAGGAGACCCGACCACCTTCTGAGGGGCGTTTGCTCCACTGTCGAACAGCTCTAACCACCAGAAAGTTCTGCCTCGTGTTTAGGTCATCAGATTTGAAGGAAACGCACCTCTCATCTTTACGGGATGCGAACAAGGCACTGCGCGCGAGAACCTCCAGCCTGCTTGCTTTCCAAAACAAAGCTCTGAAATCGTTCCCTACCTGGCGCCAGAGCAGTTTAGGTGCCGGGTCCTCGCTGCCGCTCCATGCTTAATCCCAGACCGCCAGTTGAGTGAGATGGAGAGCCATGGCCACCAAGAGAGAAGCTCTTCAGATGTCCCTCAGGGGACAACGTCCTCTCGACTCGGCCGCCTGAGAGGTGGTTGGTAGGACAGAAACGGCCGAGAAGACAGAGGTGTCAGAAGACGCCCACTCCGGCCTCTGCTGCTAGCAAAGGCAAGGGTGTTACTCACTGGGAATTACTGTACTATTAAGAGACCTACCCTGATTTGGTTGGCTTCCAAAACCTCGCTAGACATGTCCTTACCTGCTGTGAAGGAGGCAGCTCTGAAGCATAGAAGATGGGGGATGGGGAGGAATCTGAAGTTGGTTGGTTTTGGAGGTGAGGCTCAAGGCAAGGGAGCCTGGAAGCTTCCCTATTTGAAATGGGGAGTGTGTGTGTGGATGTAGGGGGGAACGGAGCCAATATGTTAACATGGGCTGCATACCTGACCCAACATGAGCACAGGGATGCGGGGAGCCTGTTACGGGCTTGGCTTCCCGCAGTGCAGATCGGCCTCAAATCAAGCTGCGACTCGCTTTCCCCAGAGACGTTAAGGAGCAGCTGGGATTAAGGAGCCGAGGAGGAATGTGGTTTGCTTGGTCCTGATGAGCCTCATACTGTACAGAGGCAGAGTCGCACGATGACAGATGGATAATCGCAGCCCCTTCATGTCTAATACCCCGGGATCGCGTGCTCAATCCGAACCCCGCTTGCAAGGAGATCGAGAACCGCAAAAGTCACCCTAAGCAGTCATTTGCTTGCTAATTTCTCTAGCATTAAGCAATTAGATTTCCAGAGCCACCGACTTAACATCTGCCTCTGGAGACCTCCTTGTAGGGTTTCCAAAAGCAGGGAAGGAAGTTTCAAGGAAAGGTTTTGCAGAAGCATGTCAAGCTTATAGCATGCTCTTCTTTTTTTCAAAAAAAAAACCTAGCTGGTTTTTCCTCACCTGTGCACTGTGGGGACAGCTTTCCCATGAAATAGTCACTATTTGCTTCTCTGATTACTGTAAAATGGGAGCAATCGTCCCTTCAAAGATGCAAAAACTAAGATGATAAAATACATTGAAAATCAGAAATGTTTTTCCTTTTTTTTTAAAGCCATGGAGGTAAGGCCTCCAAAACGGTGAGGTTAAATGCATCTTTGCCAAATGCAAATTGCATCCCTGGGGGGGAGGGTGTCCATCTAATATCAGGAATGCAGAAAGAGCAGGGAGGGGCAGTTTAACCCCTTGCTCCCCTGCTGCGCTCCGGGTGAAAAGGGAATAGCTTCTCTGAAGGCTCTGTTTGCGCGGAGAGGAAATCCTGCGTTTTGCTTAAGAGCAGGATCAGTCCTGAGTCAGGCTGCTCTTTCCTAACCTCGTTCTCCCGAACTGTGAAATGTGGGGTAAGTACCTTGGCCTACCTTACAGGTTTGTTGCGAAATAATGTATGTGACGAAACACCTTGGATCGTATCCAACAGCACGTCCTTCCTTTGTGACGACTCCTTTGATCCAGAGGAGGCTCCTGCCACTAGAAGGGAAGGGAGGTAATCCTTGCCGGTTCCTCTTCTCGCCCCCTCACTGCATCCAGCACGCCCCCTCCCTCCCAAAAAATCTGCTTTGGTGGGCTTGGGACCCTGGAGAAGTGTGAGGGAGGAGAAATCAGAAAAACATGCTTCCTCCCCATTCTGCTGCTATATGTTTTTTTTCTGGACTGAACAGGACTTGAACACTCCAAAGGAGTGTACTACAACTCCCATCACCCTTGGCTCTTGACCAGGCTGAGTGGGGTTGGTGGGATTTGGAGTTGAATGATGCTTGGAAGGTACCTGCTTCCCCATCCTTGCAGTAAACTTAAAAGTGCTGTACAGTGGAGCCTTGGTTCTCGAACTTAATCCATTCCGGGAGTCCCGAAACCGTTCGAAAACCAAGGCGCAGCTTCCGATTGGCTACAGGAGCTTCCTGCACTCAATTGGAAGCCGCGGAAGCCCCACCAGATGTTCGGCTTCCGAAAAACATTTGCAAACCGGAACACTCACTTCCGGGTTTGCGGCGTTTGGGAGCCGATTTGATTGGGAGCCAAGCCGTTCAAGTACCGAAGTACAGTCATACCTCAGGCTGAATGTGCTTCGGGATGAGCGCGTTTGAGTTGTACTCCGCTGCAACCTGGAAGTAACAGAGCGTGTTACTTCTGGGTTTCGCCGCTTGCGCATGCGCAGACGCTCAAAATGATGTCACGCACATGCGCAGAAGCAGCAGACGCGCAGACACGGGTTACGTTTGCTTCTAGATGCGAACAGGGCTCCGGAACAGATCCCGTTCACATCTAGAGGTACCACTGTACAGCTTTACTTTGAGAGTGGTTATGAGTATTTCTGCAACACCCCACTTCACAGATGTGATTCCGCCTCTGGGAACGATCAGGAAACGATGGTGCTTTGATGGTGCCTTTCAAAAGCACCCCACGCCCTGATCCTTCGGGAGATATGGTGAGTGTCACAATAAAAATCATGCACAGCCAAATAAACAAAACTGACTTGCCACCAAACTGTTTTCTTCACCTTTTTTTTTGGCGGAAATGACTGGCAGAATCCGAGACCAGGGAGAAGAGTCGGTGGAAGAAGATTGGAAGAAATTCAAAGATTATCTACAGAAATACTGTAAAATTAATGAATGTTAGAATGATGTTCGATAAAAACTAAGTGGCTCTAAGCTGAAATGCTACAAGGGAAGATGAAAAAAGGGTTTACTATGTAATATGTAAAAATCTAAAAGTACAATATCTTTATGATTATTGATTAGGATATTTAAAAGAGGGGAGGGAACTGCTGAACAGAATATGTGAACTGGAATACAAAAAAGGGAGGTGTGAGGAGGTCGAGGAAACAAGTAAATGAAGGATAAGACATAGAAAGACTAATTTGTTTGTTTAACTGGTTTTATTTTGTACTCTGTATTTTTCCATTTTTACATCTTTTTTCTTTTTTTATCTGCTTTTCTTTTTCTTTTTTCGCTTATTTTTGTAACATGTTGAAATTTTAATAAATATCTTTAAACAAACAAACAAACAAACAAACAAACAAACAAACAAACTGTTTTCTTCACCTTTTGGAGGAGAAAGAGGTGTCCAAGGCACAGACTGTCCAAGGCCTCTTCCCGGTGTTTTGGCAAAGGGCACCGTTACTAAAATGTTTGTTTCCATTACCCTCTACCTCCCCCCCCCCAAGTCTTAATTGTTGGTGTTGACCTTTAAAGCCCTAAACGGCCTCGGTCCAGTATACCTGAAGGAGCGTCTCCACCCCCATCGTTCTGCCCGGACACTGAGGTCCAGCGCCGAGGGCCTTCTGGCGGTTCCCTCACTACGAGAAGCCAAGTTACAGGGAACCAGGCAGAGGGCCTTCTCGGTGGTGGCGCTCGCCCTGTGGAACGCCCTCCCATCAGATGTCAAAGAGATAAACAACTACCTGACATTTAGAAGACATCTGAAGGCAGCCCTGTTCAGGGAGCTTTTTAATGTGTGATATTTTAATGCATTTTTAACCTTCGTTGGAAGCTCCCCAGAGTGGCTGGGGAAACCCAGCCAGATGGGCAGGGTACAAATAATAAATTATTATTATTATTAATTGGTCCCTGCCTTCTGTTTAGGAAGGTTGAATTGAAAGGCCTTGGCAGCAACGGCGTAGCTAGCCGCTCGGGTGCCCAGGGCGGCACACGCGCCCTGTACCTGGGGGCGGAGCAAGCCAGGGCAGGGTGCCACTGCCCCCCCTCAGCTGTAGGGCAGCCAAGGGAGAGGTGATGGGCAGACGCAAGCCCCACGCGCCGTTTCAGGCACTGTGGAGCCTGCAGGCACCCAAACCACCACGTCACTCCCAGGAGAGATGCGTGGCTCGGGCACGCTGCAGGCCCCGCGATAAGTGCCAGCCCCCACGGTGTGGCACCCAGTGCCAGTTGCATTTCGTTGTGTTTGTTAACTAAAACGTTTCATGAGCCCCCCCCCCCCAATTATTTTAAAAAACTCATATTTTTGCCATTTTGTCACCCCCTCAGTGATGACACCCAGGACAAACCGCACCCACCGCACCCCCCTTCCTATGCCACTGCTTGACACATGCCAGGTCAAATCCTCCATCCACAATCAAGTCGTGGATGGCAGTGGTTTTATTCATCATTGACCTGGCATTGCACAGCAACACTTTCAGGTCATGTGGGTTTCCCCTGTTGATTCCAGTATCCATCCGGTCAAGGCCAGACCCGGAGGCAGGGATAGTCTTCAAACAACGACTAAGCCTGCCTCCTCGGTAATGACATGGTCTGGTCTTAGCGTAACTCCGCCTCCTGCCCATGATCACCGAGATCGGATGTCCCAGTGCTTCCCCCCCTGTGGAACTTGTCCTATGCCACTGCTTGGCAGGAGGGGTTGGTTCCCTGCCCTGCAACAGTTCTCCGATGAAAATAATTATAATACCCCACCCACCGTAGCCGAGCAAGATGGTCTTCCATGAACACAGTCTTAGCGGTGTGTCTGTAGGTGATTGTGGAGGCCAATTCTGGATCCACACGTCCTTCCACAGTGGGGACATTGGTTGATCACGGTGTGGATTTGACAAGTGTGCCTTCCTCTTAGCGTGTTTCACCCCTTCGTCCTGAGTTCAAGCATCTTCAAAGCCCATGACACCTTTGGCAAAGGGTGTTCTCCAACTGGAGCGCAGGCCAGTGTTTCCCAGTTGTCAGTGTTTATACAGTGGTAAAGGTAAAGGTAAAGGGACCCCTAACCATTAGGTCCAGTTGCAGCGCTCGTCTCGCTTTATTGGCCGAGGGAGCCAGCGTACAGCTTCCGGGTCATGTGGCCAGCATGACTAAGCTGCTTCTGGCGAACCAGAGCAGCGCAGGGAAACGCCGTTTACCTTCCCACCGGAGTGGTACCTATTTATCTACTTGCACTTTGACGGGCTTTCAAACTGCTAGGTTGGCAGGAGCAGGGACCGAGCAATGGGAGCTCACTCCATTGTCACAGGGATTCAAACTGCCGACCTTCTGGTCGGCAAGCCCTAGGCTCTGTGGTTTAACCCACAGCGTCACCTGCGTCCCTTCCCTATACAGTGGTACCTTCGGTTAAGAACTTAATTCATTCTGGAGGTCCATTCTTAACCTGAAACTGTTCTTAACCTGAGGTACCACTTTAACTAATGGGGCCTCGCACTGCCGCCGCACAATTTCTGTTCTCATCCTGAAGCAAAGTTCTTAACCCGAGGTACTATTTCTGGGTTAGCAGAGTCTGTAACCTGAAGCGTCTGTAATCCGAGGTACTACTGTACTACATTTTAAAAGATTTGTCTTGAGAGAGTCTTTAAACCTCTTTTGTTGACCACCAGCATTATGCTTTCCATTTTAAAGTTCGGAGTAGAGTAGTTGCTTTGAAAGACAATAACCAGGTATCCGCACAACATGACCAGTCCAGCGAAGTTGAAGAATCATTGCTTCGACACTGGTGATCTTTGCTTCTTCCAGAACACTGGCATTTGTTCGCATGTCTTCCCAAGTGATGTGTAAAATTTTTCAGAGACACCATTGATGGAAACTTTCAAGGAGTTAGAGATAGCGTTTATAAGAGTAAACAGTCGTTCTCCCAGAGCTACAATTCCCAGCATGCTTAATGAACCACATTTACCAGGGTTCCTTGGAGGAACCATGTGTTTAAAATATATGGTATGGATGCGGTCTTAATTCACCACTGTCGACGGGATGGGACAAGACAGGTGGAATCTATACACATATTAAAAAAAAGCTGTGAAAATGCTTTATGAAAAACATGTTTTGAAAAATACATTGAATTTCCCATAGCTCACTGTCACCATCTAGTGTCACATTTGTATACTGCACTTTACAACACGCTTACAACATTTTATTTGTAGCTGTATAGCTGAGTCCGGCTTCTCTGAGTTATTCAAGCCCCTTTGCCATGCAAGACATTGAATTCTGGTGCTGGAGGAGACTCTTGAGAGTCCCATGGACTGCAAGATGATCAAACCTCTCCTTTCTGAAGGAAATCCGCCCTGAGTGCTCACTGGAAGGACAGATCCTGAAGCTGAGGCTCCAATACTTTGGCCACCTCCTGAGAAGAGAAGACTCCCTGGAAAAGACCCTGATGTTGGGAAAGATGGAGGGCACAAGGAGAAGGGGACGACAGAGGACGAGATGGTGGGACAGTGTTCTCGAAGCTACCAGCATGAGTTTGACCAAACTGCGGGAGGCAGTGGAAGACAGGAGTGCCTGGCGTGTTCTGGTCCAGGGGGTCACGAAGAGTCGGACACGACTAAACGACTAAACAACAACAAGCTGAGTCTAGAGTGTTCTCTGCTGCACCTGGAGGCTGTAAGCTAATTTAGGGGGTGAAGGGGAGGTTTCAGGGAAAACACACAGCTCCTGGACCTCCCTGCTGCTGCCCACCTCTCCAACACCCGCCACCCGAAGCAGCTGGCTTATTCTGCCCTGCAGCGGGGCCAGCCCAGGCGTGCAAAGAAGAGGACATTTTTTGCTCTGTCCTTTGAAACAAGAGCCAGTCGCTTGCAATCCAGGCACATATGCAATGCATCTTGCGCTCAGTAATTCAAACCATTTGGTTTCAGGCCCAGGCCAAGGAGGTTGAGCCAAAACACACACAGCTTCAAGACAACTACAGTTTTATGTTGCACAGAGAGAGTTGTGGATACTTTTCTCGGTTTGGCTGACACAGGCCGTTCCCATGGTTTGGTGGGGGGGGGGGTGGATTTAAATTATGGCAAGGAGGAGGAACTTACGCAACAGCCTCTGGAATACAAAGCCTGGCTGTGCATGAAGCCTGGAGATGCGGGGGAAAGGCAGTGTGAAGTAATGGGTGGAGCGCTGGGCTTTGATTTGGGAGAATTGCCGCTCCTGGCAAAAAGGACCCAATGTGCAATTGAGCAAGTTGGTGTCTTTGGTCTGATGAATGTTAGAGTGATGTTGGATTGAAATTAAGTGGCTTCTAGCTGTACAGGCTTTAAAGTTATAAATATATTAAGATTAAGGATTAGGATTAAAAAGGTTAAAAGAATGGAAAAATTGGTTTTTAATAGGTATTAAGATTAAGGATTGGGATTAAAAAGGAGGGAAAGGAATTGCTGGACTAACAAACTGAATTGGAATACAAAAGAGGGAGGTATGAGGAGGTCCGGGAAACAAGTAAATGTAAAAGCAGTGATGAAAAGATGGAATTGTTTTTAACTGTTTTTTCTTTTTTCTTTTTGTATTTTGCATTGTGTATTTTTCTTTTTATTCTTGAATTTTTCTTTTCTGTTGATGCGATTCTTTCTTTGTGAAACTTTAATAAATATCATTTTTTTTTTAAAAAAGTAAAAGTTGGTGTCTTTGGTCTGTTTCCCTGTCTCCAAAATGGGAACATCCAAGCCTGCCTGCAAAAGGTTTTTTCATTTTTGCAAAATAGTCAGTTTATTACCGAGCTGCTGTGCAGAGACCAGATACCCTCCTGCTCAGCTGGCTGAGTGCCGTAAACTGACCTTTTAGAGAGCCAGTGTGCTGTACTTGTGGTCAGTGGCGTCGCAATGGGGGGGCGGGGGGCGGTGCGCCCCTGGTGCTTTGCCGGGGGGTGTGTGACAAGAAGGCAACCCGGGGCTGGTGGCAAACCGCTATGTGCAGCGCATGTGTGGTGTCGCACACATGCGCTGCATGTAACGATGCTGAACAAGCGCTGTACAAAGCGGTTTGCTGCCGGCGCCGTTTGAGCGCCATACGGATGGCAGTGTGATCCATCCATCACCACTACAGCCGCGAGCAGAGGATCCTGGCACTGTCCGTATGGCACTTGAGCGGCGGCTCTGGCAAACCGCTATGTCCAGCGCCGAGGGGCTTCTGGCAGTTCCCTCCCTGCGAGGAGCCACATTACAGGGAACCAGGCAGAGGGCCTTCTCGGTAGAGGCACCCACCCTGTGGAACGCCCTCCCACCAGATGTCAAAGAGAAAAACAACTACCAGACTTTTAGAAGACGTCTGAAGGCAGCCCTGTTTAGGGAAGCTTTTAATGTTTGATGCACTACTGTATTTTAATATTTTGTTGGAAGCCGCCCAGGGTGGCTCCACAGGGCGGGTGCCACTACCAAGAAGGCCCTCTGCCTGGTTCCCTGTAACTTGGCTTCTCACAGGGAGGGAACCGCCAGAAGGCCCTTGGCCACCTCAGTGTCCGGGCTGAACGATGGGGGTGGAAATGCTCCTTCAGGTCTACTGGGCCGAGGCCGTTTAGGGCTTTCAAGGTCAGCACCAACACTTTGAATTGTGCTCGGAAACATACTGGGAGCCAATGTACCTTCAACAGCAGCATCTTTTGTGGCTGGAGTCACTCAGCGCCCCAGGACCTTCCCAGGCCAGGTGGAAACAAGCCAGCAAAGCAGGGAGCAGGTCTTGCAAGATGCCCAGCAAAGATGGTCTCTGGCCCCTTCACCCCAGCAGCCTTTGTAGCTGGAGCCAAGCTAAACGCGGCTCTCAGCTTCTTCTTTTTCAACTCCTTTGCCGTTGCTTTCAAGAGAACCTGCTGGGCACTGCTCATTATGTATCAAGTTTTTGTTTCTGAGACGTTTTCCCCCAAGTCCCATTTTGTGCCATTTCCCCTCGAGCTGTTATATTTCCATCCCCAGTTCTGCAGCGTCATTAGCAAATATGACACAGTAATTGGCAATAAGTAAACACATTAGCTGTTGGGCGATTCCATCATCCCAGCTGAAGTTTATTCCCGGAACGGCTGGGATCAGCTTTGGAGAAACTGGGACGCCTCATCACTTTTGCAATCACGGACACGACTTGTAGCACTGAAATATACTCAGAGTCGAGAGTGGATTTCATGCTCTTTAGTGGTGAGGAGGAATGAAAGTTTCCCCAAAGTATCTGCTTTATATACATTATTTACACGATGGGCTGCACGTGATTGGCTAATTCCGGAATTCTCCTGTAGGCCAATCAGGTTGTGGATTCATTTCCATCTGGAGCTGGATTGGATGGCTCCTGTGGACCAATCATACTGCTGCATTGTTCTAGGACCAATCAGACTGCTGCATTCTGAATCCTATTGTTCTAGGACCAATCAGACTGCTGCATTCTGGATCCTATTGTTCTAGGACCAATCAGACTGCTGCATTCTGGATCCTATTGTTTTAGGACCAATCAGACTGCTGCATTCTGAATCCTATTGTTCTAGGACCAATCAGACTGCTGCTTTTTGGATCCTGTTCAACTCAGTACATAACAAGCACTAACAGCGGAACTGCTTTAGTGAGGATACAAAGATGGATTTAAAAGAGAATTGGACAAATTCAGGGAGGGAATGGCTACCGATGGCTACTAGTCATGATGGCAATGTTCTGCCTCCACGGATGCTTCTGAGTACCAGTTGCTGGAAGCGACAGGAAGGGAGAGGGTTCTTTGGGTCAAATCCTGCTTGTGGGTTTCCCACAGGCTCCTGGCTGGCCCCTGTGAGAAAAGGATGCAGGATGAGATGGGCGATTGGATTTATCCCTCAAGCTCATCTTACGCTCTGCTGTACTATTTGAGCAGTTCAATAAATATTTGGTCAATTCACCCATTTTTCATAAGGCTTGGTCTCCAGACCCTTGATCATCTTGGTCACCCTCCTCTGCACATGTTCTAGCTTTTCAGACTCCTTATTTGTGGCACCCAGGACTGAGCACAGTATTCCAGGTTTGGTCTGACCATAGCTGTCAACTTACAGATTTGAAAATAAGGGACCAGCAGCCTCGAAAATAAGGGATCAGCAGCCAAAATAAGGGATTTTCCAAGCACAGGTATGTTCAACTTCTGAGCCCCTCTGAGCCAAAGGCAGAAAGCCCAGCCAGCAGCCAAACGAAGCCTCAAGCGGTGGTTCCCACAGCGCAGCAACCCGGCAAAGGGGATGCAGCAAGGAAAACCACCGTCACCTCTCTGCTGGGAAGCGCTGAGCAAAGGCAAGTCCCCAGGCAACGCGGCCGATTTGATCAGCACAAGGCATGCAAGCTCCACCTCCCAGTCATTCTTAGACTCCTTATTGGGTGAGCAACACAGCCAAGCAACACAGCTGGAGCCTCCCTCCTCCCTGGCCGGCAGGGAGGGAGGGAGAGGAGCTGCTTCCTTTGAAACTGGGGAAATTTAAGGGACATCATCAATAAGGGACAGCAGCGGGAAACGGCGCTGGGATAAGGGAGTTTCACATCAAATAAGGGACGGTTGACAGCTATGGGTCTGACCAAGGCAGAATAGAGTGGTGCTATTACTTCCCTAGATCTGGGCTCTGTACTTCTGTTGATGCAGCCTAGAATAGCATTTGTGTACTTTTGCTGCTGCATCACACTCAGTGCCGGATTTCCGTATAAGCTAAACAAGCTATAGCTTAGGACCCCACTCTCTTGGGGCCCCCAAAAAAATTTAAAGAAGAAAAAAAAACTGGATGTACATTTCCAAAATATAAGATAAAAAGCAAATAAAATAAAACCTACATACAGCAACAGTGTTTTGTGTTCGAAACAAAATTTAAAAAATTCCTTCCAGTAGCACCTTAGAGACCAACTAAGTTTGTTATTGGTATTAGCTTTTGTGTGCATGCACACTTCTTCAGTGTTTTGTGTTGTGTCTGCTCCTATGATGTAAGTAATGGGCCCCGCCTGCTAGCCTGTTCCCTCAAATATCACTGGAGATTATTTCACTATTAATATACTTCTTCTTAATCATATTTCACTATTAGTATACTTCTTCTTAATCATATTTCACTATTAATATACTTCTTAATTGTTAATTAATTGATACATATCTCTTAATACATACTTCTTAATACATATTTTGTTATGTGCAAATGGCTTTAGATACCTCTTAGGTCCATAAATTACCGTACAGCATATATTCAACACAAAAAACAGCGACAATTTGTTGCTGACAAAGAACAGCTGGACATATAAAGGGCCCCATTACCTTCAGGAGCTTAGGGCCTCAACAAACCTAAATCCGGCTCTGATCACACTGTGGACTCATGTCAAGTTGGTGGTCCACTAAGACCCCTAGGTCCTTTCTACAAATACTACTGTCAAGCCAGGAATCTCGCATCTTATATTTGTGCATCCAGTTCTTCCTGCCTAAGGGCAGAACCTGACATTTGTCCCTATTGAAATCCATATGCCACTTTCCCCAAGGGTGATGAAGATTTCTCCCTCTTTAATGTGAAGTATAGTTAAAGCTATGGTTTTCCCAGTAGTGATGTATGGAAGTGAGAGCTGGACCATAAAGAAGGCTGATCGCCGAAGAATTGATGCTTTTGAATTCTGGTGCTGGAGGAGACTCTTGAGAGTCCCAGGGACTGCAAGAAGATCAAACCTCTCCATTCTGAAGGAAATCAGCCCCGAGTGCTCACTGGAAGGACAGATCCTGAAGCTGAGGCTCCAAGACTTTGGCCACCTCATGAGAAGAGAAGACTCCCTGGAAAAGACCCTGATGCTGGGAAAGATGGAGGGCACAAGGAGAAGGGGATGAGAGAGGACGAGATGGTGGGACAGTGTTCTTGAAGCTACGAACATGAGTTTGACCAAACTGCGGGAGGCAGTGGAAGACAGGAGTGCCTGGCGTGCTCTGGTCCATGGGGTCACGAAGAGTCGGAAACGACTAAATGACTAAACAACAACAACAACAAGAAGCTTTAGAGTGCCCCATATGTGGGGCAACCATTTTCGAGTCTCCCTAGCTCAAACATCTCCTTGCTTGATCAGCACCTGTTTGTGCTGTTTGCGTGGGATTTGCACTCCTTCACGGATTGCATTTGTGTAGCTCTCCCAGACTGTATACTGTAGAATGAGCCTCTTCCAATCTGATCCACAAACCAGTTAAACCTGAGAGCTGGATGGAAGCCAATAGCTATTAGGCTTTTACATAACAATCACACTGTGGACTCACGTCAAGTGGGTGGGTTGGCCACTTAATTTCGTTTTGATTTTACTGTGATTTTGATCAGTTGTTTGATTTTGTGCTTTTAATGTATTATATATTTGGTGTTTGCTGCCCTGAGCCTGGCCTTGGCCGGGGAGGGCGGGGTATAAATACAATTTATGATGCTGATGATGATGATGATTGACAATACCTGGGGATTTCCCCCCTAAGTTATTTATTGAGGCTGCTGGTATCATGCTGCTTCTGTTGTTGTTCTTTAGTCGTTCAGTTGTCTCCGCCTCTTCGTGACCCCCTGGACCAGAGCACGCCAGGCACTCCTGTCTTCCACTGCCTCCCGCAGTTTGGTCAAACTCATGCTGGTAGCTTCGAGAACACTGTCCAACCATCTCATCCTCTGTCGTCCCCTTCTCCTTGTGCCCTCCATCTTTCCCCACATCAAGGTCTTTTCCAGGGAGTCTTCTCTTCTCATGAGGTGGCCAAAGTCTTGGAGCCTCAGCTTCAGGATCTGTCCTTCCAGTGAGCACTCGGGGCTGATTTCCTTCAGAATGGAGAGGTTTGATCTTCTTGCAGTCCCTGGGACTCTCAAGAGTCTCCTCCAGCACCAGAATTCATAATGCTGCTTCTAAACACCCCTTAATCCAAATTTTTATATCTCCATTCTATTCATAGTTCTTCGTTACAAGTGGTATTGCAATCCCGCTAATGATTTTAACTGTTTACAGTGGTTTTTAAGATAAATTATAAAATTTCCCCATTCCTTGTTAAAGGAACGAAACAACATTCAGCTTTGTTGGATGGCCAGACTGAGTTCTAGCTAGTGTGGTTCTGCGATGCAGTTTTTTCACTCAAAAAACCTGCACCAAAATGCATATAAAATGTGCACATTTTACGGCGGTAATACATTTAGAAACCTGTACTTTTTGGGGGGGGGGGGATACATTTAGAAGTACATTGGGACCGCCTCTCCTGGTATGCCCCTCAGAGGACCACAAATGACAACATTTTGGAGGTCCCAAGTCGCAAGGTGGTTAGATTGGTCTCAACTAGGGCCAGGGCCTTTTCAGTACTGGCCCCAATCTGGTGGAACGCTCTGTCTCAAGATACCAGGGCCCTGCGGTACTTGACGTCTTTCCGCAGGGCCTGCAAGACAGAGTTGTTCCGCCTGTCCTTTGGTTTGGACTCAGTCTGACCCTTATGTTTCCCTCCCCTTATGGTTTTGATCTATGGGCTACTTTTAAAAAGAGGCTGCATTTTAAATTGCATTTTAACCTGTATTTTAAATTGGTGGTTCCCCCCCCTATTATGTTTTTATTATAATTTTACTGGTGTTACCCGCCCTGAGCCCGGCTCTGGCCGGGGAGGGCGGGGTATAAATAAATTATTATTATTATTATTATTATTATTATTATTATTAAGCAGGTTCAAAATACATACTAAAATATGCATTTTCATTTGGAATTTTTTTGGGTAAAAATATCGTAGATCCGTATGGAAATGGGACAGAATTGACTCATGAACTAAGATGTGTGTGGGGACACGAAGTGGGTTACCCTGATGGGGGGGCCACTAGGGGCGCATTGGAAGATGGCCGACAATACCATCTCTCCGACCCACACGGGGTAATTAAGAGGCTGTTATGGGAGTAGGCAGCCTCCCTTGTTGCCCCAAGGGAATGGGGAACACTGCCCTTGCCTGCTGTGCCCATAAATCACCCCCAAATTTGAAAGAAGGGGGTGAGGGCACTAGGCAGAATGCCCCCGTGTGGACCTCGGCTCTCCTGGACGCTGTCTCTGATTGCGCACTAGTTGCAGCAATTTGGAATAATTAATTACAAAAGAAGCAAATGCACATATTTCAATTGAAAAAGGGGAGTGAAGACTGCTAATATAAGTGACCTCTGCGAAAGAAGACGACGGGTTGGAGCAACAGGAATATTTTACGATGAAGATACACCAAAGGCTGGGTATGTCAGCAACGGGACTGAATGGGGGGGGGACCTTTTTTACTTTCCTTCTATGTGATTTACAAGAACCCCTCCTCATTAGAACCGTCGGTTTAACTGACCCAAGCAGGATGATTAAGGTCTGTGTGGAGATAAACTTTAACCAAAAGTATGCTTTATGGAGATCGAGAAGCAATAAGAGCATTTGGAATGGCGCAGCAATTAATTCGGAGTCGCCATCTTGCCAAAGGATTTATAGCCGGGAGGAGGAACGGACTTGTTTTCAGACTGCATTCCTGGTGAATCTCCTCAGAGGTTTGAGAAAGGAGGCAGATTGGTGAAGATTAATGACGCTAAGACTGTTTTGATGTATGGAAGTGATGTTATATGGAAAACGTCTGGATATGGCTACTGGATAAAAAAAAATAATAATATCCATGCAGGATTACAAACTGTTTTAACCAGCTTGTGGAGACTATCAGAGGTCACAAAGAGAAAGGAAAAATATATGAAAATAACAACAAGAGATGTGGAAAAACAATAAGAAAGAACTGGATAGTACTGTGAACATCATATGGTTAGATTTGTGGACATTAAAACAGCAGCAAGAAGCAAGAAGTTGATTGGATCCCCTTTGGAACTTGAAATATTATTTAAAAAAAACAAACAAAAAACAAAAGTAATTTCGTTGTCCCCGAAGGGGGCAATAACAATAAAGATATTATTATAATTATTATTAAAATATGGGTACCCCCAACAAAAATTTAAAATTCGGCTGTGTAATTTGGAATTTATGTAATTTGGTTTGATTTGATGTGATTGGTCGGTTAATAAAAAATTATTCTTAAAAAAAAGAAGAATTGGGTTACCCTGATGGGGGATTCCTTGCCGCGTGTCTGCCTAAGTGTAAACATAGACACTTGAACCTTGCGGCTTTGATCACCTCCCCGAGATCCTGCAGTCCGATGTCATTACCGCATGAATAATAGAGAGCAGAAGGAAGGGAGGGTCCCATCTGGCTCTTCCATTATGAATGAGTCCCTTTCATTTTTAAAGTGGTCCGTCTACTCTCCGCCGTCCCTCCAGGGAAGCTTCCATTAAGGCAGACTCTCCAGCCTGTCATTAGGCTCAGCGCTGAGCCACAAGACGACTCGGGAGCCAGATAAAGTCTCCCAATCTAGACTGTATGGAGGAGAGAGGGAAAAGATGCTCAACTCCAAACTCAGGACAAGCAGAGCATGTTTTTTAAGAGTGTAAGAACATAAGACGAGCCATTCTGACTATAAAGGTAAAGGTAAAGGTACCCCTGACCATTAGGTCCAGTTGGGGACGACTCTGGGATTGCGGTGCTCATCTATAGGTCGAGGGAGCTGGCGTTTGTCCTTAGACACCTTCCGGGTCATATAACAACAACAACAACAACAACAACAACAACAACAACACAGTGGTACCTCGGGTTAAGTACTTAATTCATTCCGGAGGTCCATTCTTAACCTGAAACTATTCTTAATCTGAAGCACCACTTTAGCTAATGGGGCCTCCTGCTGCCGCCACGCCACCGGAGCACAATTTCTGTTCTCATCCTGAAACAAAGTTCTTAACCTGAAGCACTATTTCTGGGTTAGCAGAGTCTGTAACCTGAAGCGTATGTAACCCGAGGTACCACGGTATAGGTAAAGGTAAAGGTACCCCTGACCATTAGGTCCAGTCGCAGATGACTCTGGGGTTATGGTGCTCATCTTGCTCTATAGGTCGAAGGAGCCGGCGTTTGTCTGCAGACACCTTCTGAGTCTAATAATAATAATAATAATAATAATAATAATTTATTATTTGTACCATGCCCATCTGGCTGGGTTTCCCAGCCACTCTGGGCGGCTTCCAACAAAGATTAAAAATACATCATGTGGCCAGCATGACTAAGCCGTTTCTGGCGAACCAGAGCAGTGCACGGAAACGCCGTTTACCTTCCCGCCGGAGTGGTACCTATTTATCTACTTGCACTTTTTGCCGTGATTTCAAACTGCTAGGTTGGCAGGAGCTGGGACTGAGCAATGGGAGCTCACCCCGTCGCAGGGATTCGAACCGCCGACCTTCTGATCGGCAAGCCCTAGGCTCTGTGGTTTGCACCACAGCACCACCCGCGTCGCTATTCTGATTATAGTCCAACACAATTCCCATCAACCATGCTAGATAGTAGGGCCAGTGGTCAGGAATGACGGGGTTGTAGTCCAACAACATCTGGGACCCCCAAGGTTGGGGAAAACAGATGTCTGTGATGCCCTTAGAGCAGGCATAGGCAAACTTGGCCCTCCAGTTGTCTTGCGACTACAACTCCCATCATCCCTAGCTAACAGGACCAGTGGTCAGGGATGATGGGAATTGTAGTCCCAAAAAACATATGGAGGGCCGAGTTTGCCTATGCCTGCCTTTGAGCATTTGAAACATCGCACACACATTCCGAGGCTCATAATTGTACGATAATTATGTGACAATTGGCAACATTACAGCACCCATGAAAGCTTGGCCAATGTTGTGTGCATGGGTATATACACATAAAACAAAACAGAGTTATTAAAGTCTCGATGCAAAATGTCAGCTTCCAGCTTCTTCAGCTGTGAATCAAAGTGTGCATTTTGCGCTGAGACTTTAATATCTCTGCCTTGTTGCTCCCAGTGTGGTGTAGTGGTTAAGAGCGATAGACTCGTAATCTGGGGAACCGGGTTCGAGTCTCCGCTCCTCCACATGCAGCTGCTGGGTGACCTTGGGCCAGTCACACTTCCTTGAAGTCTCTCAGCCCCACTCACCTCACAGAGTGTTTGTTGTGGGGGAGGAAGGGAAAGGAGAATGTTAGCTGCTTTGAGACTCCTTCAGGTAGTGATAAAGTGGGATATCAAATCAAAACTCTTCTTCTTCTTCTTCTTCTTCTGCAATAAATACATGCCTTCGGAATTAACTGCTTCCTTCCTGGATGCAAGGGAAAGCACCTGACACTTTGAAAAGCATCTTCATAAGGGGGTCATGTGTGCTATTTTACAGAGGCCAGCCCTCTATTTCAAGGGCTGCCCTCCAGGTAAGGCTGGGAAGCACTTTCTGCCTTAGACCCAGAGAGCTGCTGGCAGTCAGTGTAGACAATACTGAGCTAAATGGACCAATGGTTTGACTTGGTATAAGGCATCTTTCCTGTGTTCCTTGATTGTAAGATGCTTGGGGCAGATAGCTTCTTTTGTTTGTTTGTTTATTTTGCTCTGTAAAGCTCTACAGTCATACCTCGGGTTGAATATGCTTCATGTTGAGCGCGTTCGAGTTGCGTTCCGGGGCAACCCGGAAGTAACGGAGAGCATTACTTCCAGGTTTCGCCGCTCGTGCATGCGCAGACGCTCACACGCATGCGCAGAAGTGGCGAAAAGCGACACGCGTGTGCGCAGACGTGCAGTTGCTAGTTACATTTGCTTCTGGATGCGAACGGGGCTCCGGAACGGATCCCGTTCTCATCCCGAGGTACCACTGTATTTATTTATTTTCTTGCATGTATTCCCAAGGTGCCATCTGTGGTTCTCCTCTCTCCCCCCCCCCAACAACCTTGCAAGGTGGGTTAGGTTGAGAGGCAGTGCCTGGCCTAAAGCCACACCCAGCGGGCTTCATGGCCGAGTGGGGATTCGAACCCTGGTCTCTTGGTTCCTAGTCCGACACTCTAACCCCTACACCATGCTGGCCACTGGTGCAGCACAGACGAAGAAATACCCGGAGCTGTGTTGAATAACACTCTCCAAGTTCAAACTAGTTGTCTTTCCAGCGTAGTAAAAGAAATAGCATTTTGTGTCGTTACACAACGACACTTGTAATGTGGAATTAATTATGGTAATTACAGATATCGGTTAAACCACAGAGCCTAGGACTTGCCGATCAGAAGGTCGGCGGTTCGAATCCCTGCGATGGGGTGAGCTCCTGTTGCTCGGTCCCTGCTCCTGCCAACCTAGCAGTTCGAAAGCACGCCAGTGCAAGTAGATAAATAGGTACCACTGCAGTGGGAAGGTAAACGGCGTTTCCATGCACTGCTCTGGTTCGCCAGAAGCGGCTTAGTCATGCTGGCCACATGACCCAGAAGCTGTACGCTGGCTTCCTCGGCTAATAAAGCAAGATGAGCGCCGCAACCCCAGAGTCGGTCACGACTGGACCTAATGGTTGGGAGTCCCTTAACCTTAACAGATGGGTAAAAGATGTAGAAAACGTTATCTTAAATATGGAACCCATAGAGGGAAGTTAGGAGGTCCGAAGGTTCAAAAGAACCTTGTATTTTAATGTTTGAAATGGTTAAAGTTAAAATGTATAAAATTATGTAAAACCAATAAGAAATTATATATCTAAAAAAAGAAATAGCATTTTGTGATCCATCCAAATTTCTTTATTGCCTCATGGTCCTAAAGCAGTCACGGCTGGCGTCGCCGCTCACGTTCTGGGAATAGCAGGCGCATGAAATAAATTGCACTTCCACGTTGAACCCAAAGTGCATTTGAGGCTCACAACAGGCACTGGCTTTCCTGACGCACAGAGCTGAGGACGAGACTTCCTTGCGGTTCCCGGGAGCCTTGGCTTGATGGCATAGACTCCCAGCGGGCTCCCTGGTGAGGCCGAGAGAAAGATATGTCAGCTCACACACAAGCGCAGCCTGCAGTGTGGCTGTTATAAATAGAAAAGTGGTATTTCAAAGACCGGCGGCATCCGAGTCCAACCCTCTCCCTTTCTTCCTTTGCTTTGTTTTGGAAAAACAATGTATCTGACAGCTCAGGTAGGGCATAGACAGTGCATAGTAGCCATCCATTGGCCCAATCCTTCATCATCTCCAAGTTCTCAGAGGCGATGTTTATTATCTTCCCAAACTTCAGGATACAGGTTTCATGAGGCCCTAAGCTACTGAAGGTAACGTGGGCCTATCACCCACGTACCTACGGTACTGCCTCTCCTGGTATGCTCCACGGGGGACCTTAAGGTCCACAAATGACAACACTTTGGAGGTCCCAAGTCGCAAGGTGGTTAGATTGGTCTCAACTAGGGCCAGGGCCTTTTCAGTACTGGCCCCGACTTGGTGGAATGCTCTGTCACAAGAGACCAGGGCCCTGCGGGACTTGACATCTTTCCGCAGGGCCTGCAAGACAGAGCTGTTCCGCCTGGCCTTTGGTTTGGACTCAGTCTGACCCTTATGTCTTCCCTCCCCTTATGGTTTTGATCTATGGGCTAATTTTAAAATGAGGCTGCATTTTAAATTGCATTTTAACCTGTATTTTAAATTGGTGGCTTTCCCCCCTATTATGTTTTTATTGTAATTTTACTGGTGTTAGCCGCCCTGAGCCCGGCTCTGGCCAGGAAGGGCAGGGTAGAAATAAAATTTATTATTACTATTATTAGTCCAGCTGTCCTTTGTCAACAACAAATTGTCACTGTTTTTTGTGTTGAATATATGCTATATGGTAATTTATGGACCTAATAGGTATCTAAAGCCTATTTGCACATGTTGGCATGCAACCAGTCCATGCAGAATGTTGTTGTTGTTTAGTCGTTTAGTTGTCTCCGACTCTTCGTGACCCCCTGGACCAGAGCACGCCAGGCACTCCTGTCTTCCACGGCCTTCGGCAGTTTGGTCAAACTCATCCTGGTAGCTTCGAGAACACTGTCCAACCATCTCGTCCTCTGTCGTCCCCTTCTCCTTGTGCCCTCCATCCTTCCCAGCATCAGGGTCTTTTCCAGGGAGTCTTCTCTTCTCATGAGGTGGCCAAAGTCTTGGAGCCTCAGCTACAGGATCTGTCCTTGCAGTGAGCACCCAGGGCTGATTTCCTTTAGAATGGAGAGGTTGGATGTTCTCGCAGGCCATGGGACTCTCAAGAGTCTCCTCCAGCACCAGAATTCAAAAGCAGGAGAGCCAGGGCCGGATTTAGGTTTGATGAGGCCCTAAGCTACTGAAGGTAATGGGGTCCTTTATATGTCCAGCTGTCAACAACAAATTGTCGCTGTTTTTTGTGTTGAATATATGCTATATGGTAATTTATGGACCTAATAGGTATCTAAATCCATTTGCCCATGTTGCCCTGCAACCAGTCCATGCAGAATGTAGGCACCCTATATATAGAAAGGAGCAAACCAGTGATATTTTAGGGAGCAGGCTAGCAGGCGGGATCCATGACTTACATCACAGGAGCCTACACAACACAAAACACTGTTGCTGTATGTAGGTTTTATTTTATTTGTTTTTTATATTATATTTTGGAAATGTACATTCAGGTTGTTATTTTCCTTTAATTTTTTGGGGGGCCCCCAAGAGAGTGGAGCCCTAAGGTACAGCTTGTTTAGCTTATATGTAAATCCGGCACTGCCCAAGTTCTATATATGTAATCCATGAGAGACCATTGAGGCAGTTCAATGGAAATTGATTCAGTGGAAATGGACTTGATTTGATTGAATGCTTGCATCCCACTTTCCCAGTGACAAATGCCAAACTCAAAGCGGCTCACAACGATTGCAGTAGCATTAAAAAAAAGAACAGACAGTACAATCGCTACAACTATCAAACACAACTGCGCATACATAAAGCAAATAACAGCAAATTCATTCAAAATGATGAATTCACCAGGATTCAATACAGTCATCAGAATTCAGAATATCAGAAAAACGTCATAAAATATCAGAAATCATTCATCAAAATGATCAATGGTTCAGTCAGCAGAGCATGAGACTCTTTATCTCAGGGCTGTGGGTTCGATTCCCACATAGGCCAAAAAAGATTCCTACATCTTGCACAATTCTTCGATTCTATGAAATTCAACAAAGCCACAGCATAGAAATGTTACATTTTAAGAGAGAAATAATGACTGAGCACACCAGCGAGTGCTCCTGCGGCTTTTGGGGAAAGTTCAAAAGGTTAGGAAACTGTAAAGCAGTCTCTGTGTTTCTTATTAATGTTTAAACCTTCCATGCCGATAAGAAGCTTTCAGCATTTGCGAACACAAGTGGCTTTTGAAAAGGAGGGGAATCGTTCAAGGGACGAAAGTTTCCACATTCTGCTTCTCTCTTTTTTCCATGCTCAAACCAGAGCTGTAAATTCTTTATAAAAGCATGTTGCAATTCATTTCCCCTTCGTCTGACTTGTCCCTTCTTGTTTGCAAATGTTTCTGAACATGACCAGAGCAAAAAAAAACACAACAACAACAAAAAAAAAACAAAAAGAAAGAAAGGAAGGAAGGAAGGAAGGAAGGAAGGAAGGAAGGAAGGAAAGAAAGAAAGAAAGAAAGGGGGAAAGCTCCGTTGGAGATAAAAATAAACACTTACCCCACTGTCAACCCCACTGGATAACATCATCAACACAGTTTAGCCACTAGGGGGCTCTGGATTTAATTGTAGTCAGCTCCTACTTTGCAAATACAGTGGTACCTCTGGATGCGAACGGGATCCGTTCTGGAGCCCCGTTCGCATCATGAGCAGAACGCAACCCGCGCCTGCGTGTGCGCAGGTCACGACTCACTGCGTCTGCGCATGCGCGTATGTAATGACTAGATTAGAATGAAGATATGGTTTTATTTGTAGATGTGTGCTTTCCCCCCTCCTTTTTGTGTTTTGTTTTTCTTTCTTGTTTGTATAGTTTTATTTTGGATTCAGTGTTTGTAATTTTTGTTGTAATTTTGCATTGAAAATAAAATTAAAAATTATATTATTAAAAAAAAGGAAAAAGATTTGCTTCCTTTGACCTTGCCATGGACCTCGGTTGGTCGCCGTTGAGGGGCCTGGTAGGAATTTTTCCACTTGGCAAACTGGCACCAGCCACTTGGTTTTCGCCTCCCTCGTAGCAAATCGTCACAACTTTCTGGGTATTGGCGGTTGGGCATTGGTATAGTTCTGTAATTGGAAGAGGGGAGGAAGCGCCATCACCTGCCCCCCATATTGAAGGGTAGTCCAGTAAAGGATTCCGGGGTGTGTGGTCCTGTCCGAAGCCTGGGGAGGTGAGGGCCTAAGGCACGCCCCCTAGCGGTGACCCCGGGGGAGTTCCTAGTTGATGTGCATCAGCAGGACTCCCCCTACTGGTGGTTAACCCTTCCCGGACTTCTAGCGGACGGGCTGAAGCCAGATATAGTCGGTTAGGACCAATGCCTAAGCCAATACCACTCATCACCTGTAACCAATAAAGTTGTGGCCTTTTTTAGCCCATTAACCTTAATAATTGTGTCATGTGTCATTATTTCTACATGGGGGGGGGCGGGAACTCCCCACGCAATTCCAGTGTCTAGTTCAAGGACACATTCCAGACTGGGAACACAATGCAAGGAGGGAATCTGGTGAGATCTCTGGCTGATAGATCTGACCAGGCTGGTCTCCCCTTGCCTTGATTTTCATTCTGGAAGGCAGAGGGGTCTTTCAGCCTCATGGCAACCTCTGCCCTCCGCCTGGCTGCTAGCAGGAGTCCCTGCTCTGCAGTCCCAAAGCAGATGCAGACAGGATCGTTTGAGAGGAAGAGTCTGGAAGCCACTGCCCGATAAGAACTTGCATGCCTGACTGCTGCTAAGTCCAGACATGGCAGGCGAGTGTGAATAACGTTTTAGTATGTGTGATGCAGAACCCGAATCATCGCTCTGGGTGATAAGGACTGGAGCACTGATATTTTGACCTCCAAAGGGTGCCCAGATGCATTAACTTGCTGGTCCCGTGGGTTACCTGAGAGGCGATGGTCAAAGGTGCAATGTGGAGGCAGTCCGTAGTAGCTGAAGCTGGGTGCAGGGCAGGGAGTCGGGTGAAGTCAGGAACAGGCTTGCAAGCAGGGAGCCAGGGCAGGTCAGGAGCTCAGGCAGGAAAGCAGGACAGGGTTCAGGCAAGAACTAGCGACCAACAATGTTGCTTCCCGCAACTTGCGACTGGGGCTGGCCGGCTTTTATCTCCTCTGAGGCATAGGGCGGCCCCAATCCTCTGGTGACTTGCCTCTCCTGGCCTGGAGGCGAGCACTCCTCCTGCGGGAACTTAGTTCCCTCCGCCTCTCTGCCCTGAGCCTCTGCAGCTCAGGAGAGGCTGGAGGGTTCCTGGACCCAGAGGCAACCTCCGCTTCCTCTGACGGGGCTGAGAGTGGAGCACCTGCAGGCAATGGGTCCTCCATCACCTCAGGAGCCAGAGCGGATTCAGCTGGTGCCTGCACCAGAGGATCCAGCACAGGTGAGGGCCCTTCAGGTTCAAGCCCCAGCCCTGGCTCAGCTGGTTCTGGAGGTGGGGAATCCTGTGCAGGCTGGGAACCGTCAGGTCCAAATCCCAGGCCATCACAATTAAGTTGGTTTGGATATTTCAGGAGAGAAGCACCCTGTGTTGCAGAGCCGGACGCACACTTCTGAAGTGCCCTTTTCCTCATCGGAAGCGAGTTGACAGAACATTTCCTCTCCAATAAAACCCCTGTGTCTCACAGGCACCTTCTTCTGGAGGTGATCCCTGGCTGCAAGTCCTGTTTGTATTGTGTTGTCTTGTATTCGCGGCTGTGGAGCCTCCGATGCCAGCAGTGGGAGGGTCAAGCCAGCTTGTTCAACATTCCCCTGCTGAACAACTCAGACTGTCAGATATTTGAAGATGGCTCTCATATCACCTCTCAGTCTTCTCTGTTGTTGTTGTTTAGTTGTTTAGTCGTGTCCGACTCTTCATGACCCCCTGGACCAGAGCACGCCAGGCACTTCTGTCTTCCACTGCCTCCCGCAGTTTGGTCAAACTCATGCTGGTAGCTTCGAGAACACTATCCAACCATCTCGTCCTCTGTTGTCCCCTTCTCCTTGTGCCCTCAATCTTTCCCAACATCAAGGTCTTTTCCAGGGAGTCTTCTCTTCTCATGAGGTGGCCAAAGTCTTGGAGCCTCAGCTTCATGATCTGTCCTTCCAGTGAGCACTCAGGGCTGATTTCCTTCAGAATGGAGAGGTTTGATCTTCTTGCAGTCCATGGGGCTCTCCAGAGTCTCCTTCAAAACCAAAATTCAAAAGCATCAATTCTTCAGCGATCAGCCTTCTTTATGGTCCAGCTCTCTCTTCCATACAGCATACCCAGCTCCTTCAACCATTCCTCATAAGGTTTGGTTTCCAGAACCCTGATCGTCTTGGTCGCCCTCCTCTTCAGACGTTCCAGCATGTCGATATCCCTCCTAAATTGTGGCGCGCAGAACCAGGCACAGGACTCCAGGTGAGTTCTGGCCACGGCAGAATTGACCACTGTGAGAACAGGATCCTGGACTAGATGGGCCATTGGCCTCATCCAGCAGGCTTTTCTTATGTGTTCTTCCCTGGGAATGTCTACCTGTGGTGGATACAGCAACTTTTGTATTGTTCCCCAAGGACCTTCATGCTGGGTATTTGGGTAGTTTGTAGCATGGTGTAGTGGTTAAGAGCGGTGGACTCATAATCTGGTGAACCAGGTTCGATTCCTCCACATGCAGCTGCTGGGTGACCTTGGGCTAGTCACACTTCTCTGAAGTCTCCCAGCCCCACTCACCTCACAGAGTGTTTGTTGTGGGGAAGAAGGAAAAGGAGAATGCGAGCCACTTTGAGACTCCTTAAAGGGAGTGATAAAGTGGGATATCAAGTCCAAGCACCTCCTCCTCCTCTTCTTCTTCTTCTTCTTGTATGGTTTGAGGTGTAATAAGAATCTTAAGGTCTTAGATATATAATAAATGTTCATAAATGTACCAAGCAAACGTGTGCATAAATATATAAACCACATGTCTGAAGCAGCACAGGAAGACAGTCCTGAAACCATTTTGACTCCCAAACTGACCAAATGTTTTCTCTGCAAGGAGGGAGGGGGTGAGGGAACCTTCCCATTGTCTCAGGAATTGGGTAATCATCATTTCAAAGGAATGGGCAGACTACCAGGAAAGGCAATCGATAAGGCATTATCAGATAACCTGGCAGACAGGAAAAACAACAACATTCAAAATTCTGTTGTAGACCACCTTTTATGTGGTGTAGGCATGATGTTTGTGGGGGGTGGTCTTGGGTTACACCCCTTCTGTGATGTATGCATGATGTATGGAGGGGTGGTCTTGAGCTCCAGGGCAGGGAATTTAAAATGTCTATATAAGGGCGGGCACACCTTTGTTCTGGGTCCTCCTCCATCCTCCTGCGTGTGAGGGGAGCACCCTGTTGCAACAGTTCAATAAAGATCAGGCTTACTAGTTGCTACGCTTCTCAGTATTTTCTGGTTGGCCTCTGTTATTTTCCCCCACTGATAGAGAACCCACTTAAGGACTCTCTATGGGCTCTTGGATACCCCATAAGGGAAGAAGGGCAGATTTTGTTTACAATAATATCAAGTCCAAAGTCGTCGTCATCTTCTTCTTCTTCTTCTTGTATGGTTTGAGGGTTGGGGGA
The DNA here is from genome assembly GCF_964106645.2 of Podarcis pityusensis. NCBI lineage: Eukaryota > Metazoa > Chordata > Lepidosauria > Squamata > Lacertidae > Podarcis > Podarcis pityusensis. Next base: position 4,933,760 of record NC_138028.1, read on the forward strand.
TGTTATATATTTGTCATTACGTACCAGAAATCCAATCCTTTTAAAAGAAAGAAAGAAATGGCTTGGAATGGAAAGGTAGTGAAGGAGCATCTCCACCCCCATCGTTCTACCCGGACACTGAGGTCCAGCTCCGAGGGCCTTCTGACGGTTCCCTCACTATGAGAAGCCAAGTTACAGGGAACCAGGCAGAGGGCCTTCTCGGTAGTGGCGCCCTCCCTGTGGAATGCCCTTCCACCAGATGTCAAAGAGAACTACAACTACCAGACTTTTAGAAGACATCTGAAGGCAGCCCTCTTTAGGGAAGCTTTTAATGTTTGATGCATTACTGTATTTTAAAATTTTGTTGGAAGCCACCAGAGTGGCTGGGGAGGCCCGGCCAGATGGGCGAGGTATAAATAAATTGTTGTTGTTGTTGTTGTTGTTGTTAAGAAGAAATGCTCAGCTTGGATGCTAAACTGCCCATCCAAGACAGAGAACTGAGGTGGTTTGCCAAAGTCCTTTTCAAAGGGGGGGAAGCCTTCATTCCCTGCCCCCATTGAAGAGCACATGTCCTAAAGTCAACACCCAGCAGGGCATCCTTATCACAACATTGAGGGTGGGGTGGGTGGGACCTGCAATGGCATCATTGTGTTGAAATCAGTAAACACAGCTGGTTTGTTGACAGCTGAAAACTCTCCACCAGAGCATAATTTTGAGAAATACAACCATTCATTGAGAGCCCAATGATAGATATACGGTATGACTAGCAGTTACTTGCGAGATTACATGGTTTGCCTGGAAATTGATGCAAGGCCTGAAAGCTCTTCTGTTTGCTCGTGGATGTTGCCTTGGCTGTTTATCTTGAAGTGGAGCAATGAGTGAGGAGGTGATTTGAGAACTTAAGAAACCCCGGCTGCTGAATCAGGCCAAGGGCCCATCTAGTCCAGCACCCCAATTTCACAGGGGCTAACCAGATGGGAAACTTGGAAGCAGGACCTTCAATTCTTGGCAGCTGGAATTTGTAAGCATACTGCCTCGAATATAGCCATTGTGGTTACAAGAGGAGCATAAGATAGGGTTACCAGACGTCCTCATTTCCCAGGGACAGTCCCCGGATTTGCGAATAAGTCCCCGGACAAATTCCATCCCCGGAATGTCCCCGGATTTCATCTAATGGGAAACGCAGCAGCGGCAGTCTCAGCAGCCTGGAGCAGTTGGCTCTGGCTGGCTTCAGGAGCTGCTCAGAAGTCCCCATCTGATGGTGGTGCAGGGGCTCAAAGATGCAGCTTCCGGGCTGCCTCCACCTTCCCTGACCCCCGCAACTAAGCTGTGAAGGGGGGCTTCATGCTGCCTATCGGAGCAGCCTCCCAACTCCTACTTGCATGCAAACAGGAGCGTGGCGGGGATCTCTCAGCTGGGAAGGGACGCTTCACGCTGCCTATCAGAGCTTGCATGCAAGCAGGAGGGGGCAGGGATCTCTCAGTTAGGCAGCGGGAAACCTCCCTTCCCAGCTGAGGGCTCCCCTCCTGCTTACACGTAAGTAGGAATGGGATTGGGGCTGCTCCGATGGGAAGGGAGGCGCCCTGCTGCCTGAGAGATCCCTGCCCCCTTCTGCTTACACGCAAGTAGGAGTTGGGATGGGGCTGCTCCGAAAGGCAGCGTGAAGCCTCACTTCACAGCTGAGGGATTCCTGCCCCCTCCTACTTGCATGCAAGTAGGAGTGGGATTGGGGCTGCTCCGATGGGAAGGGAGGCATCACGCTGCCTGAGCCTCGCCGCCGCCGCCGCTCTCTGCCCTCCTTCTCCGCCTTCCATGCCTGACCCACCGCCCACCGCTTCCCCACCACCACCACCGAAGAACCAACAACTCAGGGGCTGCCCAGGCTCATGGAGAAAGGAGATAGACGCCTCGGAGGAAGGGGAAACGTGGCAGTTGAGGTCAAGGTGGCGGCCGCCCCTCTCCCACCGCCATCGCCGCAGCATCAACGTCCCGAACGTGTGGTATTTAATTATTTAATTAATTAATTAAAGTGTCCCCAGATGCAACTGGTATTCGGAAGCATTGCTGACTCCAACTGTGGAGGTGCAGCAGGGGGGCAACTTGAATAAAACATTGGGGGCCCCAGGTAAGCCCCACCCCACATAATCAATCACAAGATGCAGCACCCCCCCATTTGAATGGCAGTGGTCGTCAACTTTGCGGGCCCCAAGCCCCCAACCTTGGCCCCTAGGAGTTGACGCCTATGAGGCACGGCATAGACATCATGGTCAATAGCCATCAAGAGCCTTAATCTTTGTGAATTTGTCTATTTCTCCTTCAGGTTGATAGTCACCACACAATCCAATATGGCTTGGAGTTCTGCAAATACCCTTGCATGACTTGGTGTCACGCTTCGGGGGATCAGATCCCTCCCCTGGGGGCAGTAAATAAGCAGATCAAACAAAAGGAGCCTTCTTACCAGATGAGTTCTTTAATAATCACGGCGAGAGACAAAGGAATGCATCTCTCTCTCTAAAAATGGCGGTGCTCCTACTAAAGGTTTACCCCTTCCGTCCCCATTAATCTATGTCACTCCTACATTGGGCAATCTGAGCTTGTTACCGTTGCACTTTCTGTTCTATCACTTTCCAAGCCCATCTAGTCTTCGGCGAGGGGGGGGTGGATTCAGGAGTGCGGTCCAAGGACACTGAATCTGCCAGCTGTCTCTCTACTGCCGTTTCCTTTTCTAGCTGTCCCTCACCCAGTATTTCCCAGATTTCCCCCTCTGGACTATGCCCTTCTGCAAACTACTGTTCTAAATCAATACCATTCCTCCTCAGTCCAGTCCCTGACACTTGGTCCTACTTGAAGGCTTCCCAGGGGTATCTGCTTGGCCATTGTGAGAACAGGATGCTGGGCTAGATGTCATCTTGATGAAAGCCACAGCATACGGCTGTCACCGGAGGCATCTGCTGATAGCAACTAGGACTTGACTGCATGGGTTGGGTTCCATTGCAAGAGCATCCTCAGAGAGCCAAGCCAGTTTACTACCCAGGGCAATAAAACCACCCTGCACGCTGTCAGTTTTGTCTGCTAGAAAGCAGGTTCTGTCTTGCCTTAGTGATCCTAAAAAAAGAGGCATTCATTCACCTGGTTAGAAGATGACACAACATGACTCACGCGCTCTTGCGAAGTCCAAACCTGTCTGTCTTGACCCAGTCACCTGGCAAACACAAAGGATGAGCTCTGGAGGTGGTTACCCAAGACATTTCCCTGCCATCTGCCAACAAGGCAGATGAGCATTGCCCGTTCTTGGCGCACCTGGGCATTCAGGGTTGGATTAAGCCACACAAAGCATTCTATAGAGGTAACCCCTTGATATAGTAGGTTTACTTGACTGTATCCCAATGTGTGAGTGCTCACTGGAAGGACAGATCCTGAAGCTGAGGCTCCAATACTTTGGCCACCTCATGAGAAGAGAAGACTCCCTGGAAAAGACCCTGATGTTGGCAAAGATGGAGGGCACAAGGAGAAGGGGATGACAGAGGACGAGATGGTGGGACAGTGTTCTCGAAGCTACCAGCATGAGTTTGACCAAACTGCGGGAGGCAGTGGAAGACAGGAGTGCCTGGCATGCTCTGGTCCATGGGGTCACGAAGAGTCAGACATGACTAAACGACTAAACAACAACAACAACATCCCAACGTGAACGTATGCAGAGGAAGGCGACCAAGATGGTAAATGGTCTGGAGACTTATGAGGAATGGTTGAGGGAGTTGGGGATGAGCCTGGAGAAGACTGAGAGATGCTATGATGGTCACCTTCAATTATTCAAAGGACTGTCTCATGGATGGTGGGTGCAAGCGTGTTTTCAGCTGCTCTGGAGGGTAGGATCTCATGAACTCAAATGTCAAGAAAGGAGAGTCCAGCTAAACGTTAGGAAGAACTTTCTGATGGTAAAAGCTGTTTGACAGTGGAATGGAACTCCTTGGAAGGTGGTAGACTCTCCTTCATTGGAGGTTTTTTAACAAAGATTCATTAGTGTGATGGCCTGGGACTCGGGCTCGGACTCGGAACCAGAGGAGACTCAGTCTGCACCGGAGCCTTTGCCTCAGGCATCATCTGAACCAAGTCTGGGGCCTGATCCTGAAGAGCCCCAGTCTGCACAGGTTCCCCTGCAACAAACACCAGCTGGGCCGAGTCAGGGGCCTGATCCTGCCCTGGCTCCAGATGTGAGGATGACCTCGTTGCCTTCAGCTGGGCCATCACTTACAGCTGCTCCACTACCAGTTGGGTCAGGGGAGGCTGAGGCGGCCTCTGGGTCTAGTAACCCACTGACGTCTCCCGAGCTACAGAGACTAAGGTCTGAGAGAAGGAGAGACCTGAGTACTCGCAGGAGGAGTGCTTGCCTTCGGGCAAAACAGGGAGGTGAGTCGCCGGGGGATCCGACAAAGATAAAAGGTTGTCGGACCCCGCCCCAGGTTGCGGGAGCAACATTGCTATATGCTAGATCCTGTACCTGTCCTTGCCTGGTTTCCTGCTTCGTGTCCTGCCTTGGCCCTGTTGGACTGACTCCTAGTGGAGCCTTCAGATTCTGGACCGGTCCTGGACCACGTTTCACGGGTTACCCCGGGCCCAGCACAATTAGATTGCAAGGGGTTGGAGTAAATAAGACTTGGGCATCCTTTCCAGCTCTACAATTCTATGAAGAACCCATAGATGTGTGTGGTGGAATCCAAAATGCTAAATGTTCCATATTCTGTTCTGAAGATTACTTGGTCCTTGAATTAAGAGGTCAGCTTCTGCACTGTGTTCCTAAAAGATCTGTGGCATCCTTGGCTGCAAGCAGTTTATTTCCCTTCCAGTTTCTGCTTGGTGCAGTACGTGCGAAGCCTCCCAGTCTCTCACCATTGCACACCTGACCTTGGCCACGTCCTCGGAGGATGTGCAAGTCGTAAAGGGAGACAGGAATGGGAAAGTGCGGCGTTTTCTGCTACACCGAGCAAATTACCATGCCAATTCATCAAGGCAAACATATGGGGATCTGCTCTCTTCCTGCCTTTGCAACGAAGGCGTTCTTGACTGCAGGCGATGAACTGCAAACCTCTCCAGAAGTTTGCAGAGAGCTGAAACCGCTGTTTCCGACCGGAGCGGCTTCTCTCACCCCTTTGGATACAACACCGAAGAACCTAAGAGCTTGCTGGAGCAGCCCAGTGGCCCACATAGTCCAGCATGTTGTTGTCACAGTTGCCAACCAGATTCCTGTTGAAAGCCTGTAAAGGAGGACTTGAGCCCAAGAGTCCTGTCTCCTTCTGTGGTTTCCAGGAACTGGCATTCAGAAGCACCACTGCCTCCAACTGTGGAAGAAGAGCAGAACCATTCTGGCTAGTAGCCACCGATAAAAAGGTAGCGGGTGGCGCTGTGGGTTAAACCACAGAACCTAGGACTTGCTGATCAGAAGGTTGGCGGTTTGAATCCCTGCGATGGGGTGAGCTCCCGTTGCTCGGTCCCTGCTCCTGCCAACCTAGCAGTTCGAAAGCACGTCAAAGTGCAAGTGGATAAATAGGTTCAGCGGGAAGGTAAACGGCGTTTCCATGCGCTGCTCTGGTTCACCAGAAGCGGCTTAATCATGCCGGCCACATGATCCGGAAGCTGCACGCCAGCTCCCTCGGCCAATAAAGCGAGATGAGCACCGCAACCCCAGAGTCGGCCATGACTGGACCTAATGGTCAGGGATTCCTTTACCCTTTACCTTTAAAGGACCCCTGACAGTTAAGTCCAGTTGTGAACGACTCTGGGGTTGCGGCGCTCATCTCGCTTTACTGGCCAAGGGAGCCGGCATTTGTCCGCAGACAGTTTTTCTGGGTCATGTGGCCAGCATGACTAAGCCGCTTCTGGTGAAACCAGAACAGTGCACGGAAACACCGTTTACCTTCCCACCAGAATGGTACCGATTTATCTAATTGCACTTTTTGGTGTGCTTTCGAACTGCTAGGTTGACAGGAGTAGGGACCGAACAACAAACGCTCACCCCGTCGCAGGGATTCGAACTGCCGACCTTCTGATCGGGAAGCCCAAGTCTCAGGTGGTTTAGACCACAGCGCCACCCGCATCCCTCCAGTAGCCACTGATAGCCCTGCTTGAATGTAATAAAACCTTAAAGCAGTTTACAGTTTAGGGGGGGATGCTATAATTTTTTGAGAAGTACATGGCATCCTACAATAGTGATATATATACCGGTGTGTGTGTGTGTGTGTGTGTGTGTGTGTATATATATATATATATATATATCACATAGAAAATACAGCAAAAGTGATAAGTGTAACCAATGCAAATGCATGCAGAAACAGGAAAAAAATGGGGAGGAAAAATTTGAAATAACTGAGAATACAACACAGCATTTAACTATCACATATATTTTTTAAAAGAAAAATAGGCAAGTCAATTCATTTCTCAATAAAGCCTTTCCACGTGCTTATCTGGAGAACAGGGAGTTTAGTGGGCCATTCAATTGATTTAACATAGGAGAAAAACTTAAAAGATTCTTTTTTAAATTGACATGGTTTAAGTCTTTATCTTACCATAGTGTGGAGCAAAATGGTGACCAGCTATTTCCTGTTTCTGAGGAACTTCACGCCCTCCTAACTTATCTTCCTTCTTAGAATTCTTCATCTTTAAACCAGATTTGGATTGGCGCACAGCCTTCCAAACAGAGAACTCTCCTCTGTAGAATTTAACACGTGGTCACTTCACGCTTTAGCTCAGTCTTGCCCAATCTGTCGTCTTCTAGATGTTTTGAACCACAGCTCCCATCAGCCCCAGTCAGGGATGATGGGACTTGTAGTATACAGCGGTACCTTGGTTCTCAAACACCTTGGTACTTGAACAACTTGGAACCAGAATGCTGCAAACCCGGAAGTAAGTGCTCCGGTTTGAGAACTTTTTTCGGAAGCCGAACATGCTCTGTTTTGAGTGTTACGCTTCCGATTTGAGTGCTACCCTGAGGTCTGTCTGCTTTTGCTATTTCTTTTGCGTTTTTGTTTTTGCGGCTTTTTTGTTTTGTTTTTGTGACTTTGTGGAACCCACTTCAGCTACTGATTAATTGTGTGATGGCAGTACATTGTTTATTGCTTTCGTTTTATGGATCGGTGGCCTCGTTAGATAGTAGCATTCATGTTAAATTGTTGTTTTAGGGGTTGTTTTTAAAAGTCTGGAACGGATTCATCCATTTTGCATGACTTTCTATGGGAAAGCGCGCCTTTGGTTTTGGAATGCTTTGGTTTTGGAACGGACTTCCGGAACGGATTAAGTCTGAGAACCAAGACACCACTGTATATTTAAAAATACTCAGAGAACAACAGGTAGTGGAGACCTGCTTTAAGCTGTTGCTCCACGGATGGTGGTCCTTTATGCTACTTGGCAAATCAGTTTTGAAGCTAAGAGGTTCTCCCCAAGCACAGCTCCGTGATAGAGCAATCATTTTGCACGCAGCAGATTTGGAGATTTGGAGTTCAATCTCCGTCATCTTAATTTAAGAGGATGGAGCAGGAAACCCCACTGGGCTTACCCAAATAGCCCCCTGGATCTCTGCCCAGGTCTGCTAATGGCAATTGTAGCTGTACTTTGGCGCCTGCTGACAAGTCCCATTGCAGATTCTCATTGTTTCCTCAAGGAGATAAGAGCTTCGATTCAGACAGATGGAGGGAGTGGAGGTGTGAAAAGTGCACAGGCAAGGAAGTGACAGGGCAGTCGATCAAGTTCAGATAGATCCCGGATGAATTAAAGCAAAGGGCGGATTATCGTGACCGGGAGCAAAGCCACGATCACACAAAGATGTTGAGATGAGGCTATAAAGGGAGCACGGACTGATGGGACCAGTCCCTTCTGTTTTGTTTTTTTGATAGCATTTTATTAATTTTCCAAAAATGACAAAAATAAAAACAACAAAAATACAAAATAAAATAAAATCAAAACAAATTGACCTCCCCCTTCCTTGGTTTCATTATTTATCAATATACCGCATGTCCATTGTTAAGTTTGAAAACCATTTAAATTACCTATTCATAACAAAATTACAAGTAGTCCTAAAATCTTGCTAATGTGTTAACCTGTGTACGATGTTTCTGTATATACACACAAAATATCTTCCATTCTTCCTTAAATTCATTGTCGTCTCTTCCTCTTAGTTTCATTGCCAATTTTGCCCTTTCAGCATATTCCATTTGACTTGCCAATCTTCTTTAGCTGGGACACTTTCTTCTTTCCAATGTTGTGCTAACAGCGTACGGCCATAGTTGCATATATAAATAAGTTCTTTTTTGGATCTTGGTAAGTCCACTCTTGTAATACCTAGTAGGAAAGCTTCTGTTTTTTTTAAAGCAAAGGTTATTTGAAACATCATCTGCATTTCATTATAGATCATTTCCCAATATTTCTTTATAATTTTACAATCCCACCACATGTGAAAAAATGTCAGATGGGTCCAGTCACTTCTGGTCACGGTTACAGAAGGTGGCCTGGCATTAAGTTGTGTTCTGGGACTGAAATGAGGTTTTAGAAAATAATTCCTAGGAATGCATGGAATGATTTTTAAAAAAATAAATTTTATTTATAATTTTCAATTTTACAGCATTCACACACAATCAAGGAAAGAAAGCCCTACGCTTAACACTCAATTCCCCCCTTCCATGGTTCATTTCAGTTTTTCTTTACTGCTGCATATTCTAATTATTCTTTATTATTTCTTTTCCACTTTCCCCCCCTCACTTTATACTTCTACTGCTAAATTTATTCTAATCCTGCTAATGTTTTGAGCTGCTTGCAATAATTTTTCAAATATTCCACCATTTTCCTTTCCAGACATACAAAATATCGTTTGGAAGTGATTTTCCTTTTCTAATGCATGCATTTATTTTGATGGGTTATGTTTGGGTTCTGCCAGGAGGGGAAAGGAAGGGGGGGGGGGGACCCAGTCTTGTTGATGTCTGTTGCCTTACATAAAACCAAATAAACAAATCTTTAAAATAAAACCTAAAAAGAAAATAATTCCCTTTGAGTTGCAGCTAACAAAATCATCTCATTGACGTGAGGACTTCTACATGTGCAATGAAACATTCCCTCTCCTACCACTTTCACTTACTGGTCACAATTTATGTGAAATCCTGAGCTCTGCGAGTGCAGCTTTCTCCTGATTGAAGTGGAGAGTGTTTGAGGACTGGGACCAAACCAAAATGCTTGTTTGCAAAACTATTGTACTACCAACCTTACTGCGTGCTTGTGAAACATGGACCACTTATAAACGCCATCTCCAACTCCTCGAAAGATTCCATTAACAGTGTCACCAAATTTTTTTACACATCACTTGGGAAGACAGGTGAACAAATACCAGTGTACTGGAAGAAGCAAAGATCATCAGTGTCGAAGCGATGATTCTTCAACATCAACTTCGTTGGACTGGTCATGTTGTGCGGATGCCTGGTGATCGTCTTCCAAAGAAACTACTCTATTCCGAACTTAAGAATGGAAAGTGTAGTGCTGGTGGTTGACAAAAGAGGTTTAAAGAATCTCAAATCTAAAAAAATGTAGTATAAACACCGACAACTGGGAAACACTGGCCTTCGAGTGCTCCAGTTGGAGAACAGCCTTTTCCAAACGTGTCATGGACTTTGAAGACACTCGAACTCAGGACCACAAGAGAGAAACACACTAAGAGGAAGGCACGCTTGGCAAATCCACACCGTGATCAACTCCCGCCCGGGAACCAATGTCCTCTCTGTGGAAGGACGTGTGGATCCAGAATTGGCCTCCACAGTCACTTATGTACTCGTTAAAACCGTGTTTATGGAAGACAATCTTACTCGGTTACGAGGGATCGCCAAAGAGAAGACAGTTTATACGGGGGTGGGGGGAAATAAATAAATCCCATCCCACCTCATTCAGGAGGTCTTACTCACTTACTGGGGCCAAGGGCTTTGGCAGCATCTCAGATGCTGGTTAGCCTGACCTTCCCAGACCCTGGTAAGCAGCCCTCTGTCTCATGGCACGAGGTGGGCTGGGGGTTCCCGGAGGTTCCTGAGGTTGCACAATTTGCACGTGGACCCCCGGAGCTGAACCCTCATGTAAAATGCAAGCCCACTGTACAGACAAATGTGTAGTTTGAGCAGAGCTATCAGGTTTTGGCACCGGAAATCCAAATTTATGCACTTGTATAAAGATACATGAATTGGAGAGATTTCCATTCTTCCCTCCAAACAATCCCCAAAGTTTCCTCTCCGATTTGCAAATCTGTATTTCATTTGCTTGTTTTGAAGCTTGCGGCAGACACTGCCAGCTGGAACGGAAATATATCGCCTCTCCGTTAACCGAGTCATCGACGACGGTGTTCGACAAGACTTATTACAAGACCATTTACATACAGGGATGGTGCAATATTTTGAACAATGTCAGCCGGGAGGAGCCGCTTAGTTTCTGAGTGAAAAGAGCTGTTGTCTTCCATGGCCTGCATGTTAACGTCCCTGAAACATTTGGCTGACCACTCCATGGGAAGGACTCTGGACAAGAGGGACCCTGGGCCTGATCCAGCAGGGCTCCCATTCAGCTACTATTTTTTAAAACTCCTCCAATGAATTTTAAATTAAACAGCAATTTAATTATTATTATTTTTTAAAAAAGGTGGGTCCCAAAAATGTCCACCTCAAGTGTCAAAAGCCAGGGGAAGAGGGGCATCTTCAACATTCTCCAAAAGCTGTGCAATGAGGGTGGGAGACACATATCTATGGGGAAGGAGTTCCATGACTTTGGGGCCACCACAGAGAAGACCCTCGCCCAGGCCACCACCTCTTACGTTCAAGTTTTTAATGGGAAGTTTTTAATGTTTGATGTTTTATCATGGTTTTAATATACTGTTGGGAGTTGCCCAGAGTGGCTGGGGAAACCCAACCAGATGGGTGGGGTATAAATAATAAATTACTATGATGATGAAGCCATGGTTTTCCAAGTAGTGATGTATGGAAGTGAGAGCTGGACCATAAAGAAGGCTGATCGCCGAAGAATTGATGCTTTTGAATTGTGGTGCTGGAGGAGACTCTTGAGAGTCCCATGGACTGCAAGAAGATCAAACCTCTCCATTCTGAAGGAAATCAGCCCTGAGTGCTCACTAGAAGGACAGATCCTGAAGCTGAGGCTCCAAGACTTTGGCCACCTCATGAGAAGAGAAGACTCCTTGGAAAAGACCCTGATGTTGGGAAAGATGGAGGGCACAAGGAGAAGGAGACGACAGAGGGCGAGATGGTTGGACAGTGTTCTTGAAGCTACTAACATGAGTTTGACCAAACTGCGGGAGGCAGTGGAAGACAGGAGTGCCTGGCGTGCTCTGGTCCAGGGGGTCATGAAGAGTCGGTCACGGCTAAACGACTAAACAACAACATGATGATGATTATTATTATTCTTATAAGTGGGTCTGTCTCAAGACCTTGTATCGCTGAGTTGTCCTGTTTACTGGTTGGTTGGTTGGTTGGTTGGTTGAACAAAATGCACACGCCTCTAAGTGATTTACAATGGCCAATAAAAATGGTTAAGAACGTCTAAGTATTAGAAATCACCCCAGAACTGGCCCTACTAAACAACTTCCAAGACAACAATGCCCACTCACATCACAAAGAACTCATAACCCACCTACTCTCAGCAGCCAGAAACACCATAACCAGACACTAGAGAGACCTGTCAGGAGTAAGGATGGACCAATGGTACCAAATAGTATGGGAAACAGCCTTACCAGAAAAATTAACCAATAAACTGAAATAGACACAGGGACAAATAGAAGAAGGTGCCTTCACCCCATTATGGCTCCCTTTTATCACATACACAGCACAACAAGACAATGACAATAATCCACCAACAGCATACGGATTAATATGGCTAACCTGATCCAAAACACGCATCCACCCCACTCACACATGAAAACAAAGACCACCACAGCCAACCACAAATGAACAACCACACCCTAGGCCAACCCCAACCTCTCTCACCACCAAAGGAACACAAGCAAATAGCAAAGACAACCTGCACAAATGACGCTGACACAAAACCCACACATACATTAAGTGAAATTGAAACATTGTCCCCCAACTCCACCCCCACCCACCATGCCCCCCTCCACCTCTTCCCCCCTTTTCTTCCTAATGTAACCCTCATGTCTCAACAAATGAAACTGATCTGTAGAAAATGTAACTCGAAAAAAGAGACATTGCACATACTTTTGTAAACCAAGAAATCTTTAATAAATAAATAAAAACACACCCAAGTAAAAACAATTAAAACTAAAGAGAGATTAAAACATGCCAATATCTGCATGCCTGGATAAAAGTAAAGGGACCCCTGACCGTTAGGTCCAGTGGTGACCGACTCTGGGGTTACGGTGCTCATCTCGCTTTATTGGCCGAGGGAGCCAGCGTACAGCTTCCGGGTCATGTGGCCAGCATGGCTAAGCCGCTTCTGGCGAACCAGAGCAGCGCAGGGAAATGCCGTTTACCTTCCTGCCATAGCGGTTCCTATTTATCTACTTGCACTTTGACGTGCTTTCGAACTGCTAGGTTGGCAGGAGCAGGGACTGAGCAACGGGAGCTCACCCCGTCCCAGGGATTCGAACCGCCGACCTTCTGATCGGCAAACCCTAGGCCCTGTGGTTTTAGACCACAGCGCCACCCGCGTCCTGCATGCCTGGATAGCCTTGCCTACACAAAAGTGTTTAAAGCAGGTGCTGAAAAGAATACAGCAAAGGCACCTTCCTTGTTTCAATTGGCTTGGAGTTCCGAGGGCAGGCGCTGCCTCAGTAAAATATCAATTTTGTATGAGTGTGGAACAATATTGTGTGGCTGGCTGGCACCCTGTTACCCTTCCAGGACACTCCATTCCATTCCCCCTCTCCCCTGGTTTTTTGTTCCCCACCAAATGTCAACCAGCACAAACACTGGAGTTTCACCAGCGGTGTCTTGGTTTCATAAGCAATGACATTCTCTGCCTGAAAAATGGATTCAGAGACAGAAAAGCGGGACCTGAACTCAAATGAATACAGCATGGAGGACTCTGGCTCCTGCCAGCCACTCAGCTATGCCCATTTCCAGGCGACTCCATTCCGTTCCCTCTCCTCTGTGGTTTTCCGATTATCTTTTCAGCAATCGTTGGCCACTGAGCATGCTCATTCCTGGTTGGGCTGTTGGGGGTTTGCTTGCTCTTTGGTGGATTTCCCCGGCTCCTGAATATTTTGTGTTCTACTGCGAATGGCTGGGTTTCTCTGAGTTTTCTATCATTTCTCGCTTGCGGGTGAATGGTGGAGTTTTGACCACACAAGCATCGGACCTTGGAGAAGGGAACTGACTAGTGGCATATTTAGGATAATGGATTCCATGCACTCCTGGACTTAAAGGTAAAGGTAAAGGGACCCCTGACCATTAGGTCCAGTTGTGACCGACTCTGGGGTTGCGGTGCTCATCTTGCTTTACTGGCTGAGGGAGCCGGCGTACAGCTTCCAGGTCATGTGGCCAGCAGGACTAAGCTGTTTCTGGCGAACCAGAGCAGAGCACGGAAACGCCGTTTACCTTCCCGCCGGAGTGGTACCTATTGATCTAATTGCACTTTAACGTGTTTTCGTACTGCTAGGTTGGCAGGAGCAGGGACTGAGCAACGGGCGCTCACCCCATCGCGGGGATTCGAACCGCCGACCTTCTGATCTGCAAGTCCTAGGCTCTGTGGCTTAACCCACAGTGCCACCCGCGTCCCTCCTGGACTTACTTGGAGGCAAAGGTCTAACAGTGCAATGGTGCACGATCTACTCAGAGACCTTTGGAGTTTAATGGTGCTTAGCCCCTTAGCAACTTTTGCTAAAGCTGTGCAGGCCACATTCCACTCACTAATTGCAAGAAATTTTAAATGGCAGTTCTGTGAAAACATCTTGGCACAGATAGGCCCCTTTCAAGGGAACAGAAGGCAAGCAAGGGATTCGTTCCAGGATAGTAAGAGCACTGCTGCCCTCTCCTGGCTCTCATGACACATTAATAGGCTGGCAACCGCCTGCCACAAGAGGCAATGGAGTTTGCTTCCAGGGGTGAAGTCAAACTGCTGTGTTTAGCAGCACTGAAGTGACCTCCTCGGGGCACAAACCTCGGGGCTGCCCAGATGACAAGACCCCCCCTCTCGGCCTCGCTGATGGGGTCCAAAGGAAAGCAGGGCAAGACGTTTGACACTAGCTGGGCTTCAGGAAGGGGGTGTACACAGAGCCATCCCATGGTCTTTGGAACTCCACTCTGGATTTTGGTATGGTTTACTCCAAAACCTTTCCTTCTCCTGAAGATATGCCTCAAGGCAGCGGAGGTTTAGGATCAGATTTTTCCTTCTCCTAAGTCGGCTCCCTTCCCAGGTTGACAAGCCCCATCTGCCCCTCACTTCCGTCTACAAAACATGCATGTTATGTACTGAGTTGAATAGGATCCAGAATGCAGCAGTCTGATTGGTCCTAGAACAATAGGATCCAGAATGCAGCAATCTGATTGGTCCTAGAACAATAGGATCCAGAATGCAGCAGTCTGATTGGTCCTAGAACAATAGGATCCAGAATGCAGCAGTCTGATTGGTCCTAGAACAATATGATCCAGAATGCAGCAGTCTGATTGGTCCTAGAACAATAGGATCCAGAATGCAGCAGTCTGATTGGTCCTAGAACAATAGGATTCAGAATGCAGCAGTCTGATTGGTCCTAGAACAATAGGATCCAGAATGCAGCAGTCTGATTGGTCCTAGAACAATAGGATTCAGAATGCAGCAGTCTGATTGGTCCACAGGAGCCACCCAATCCAGCTCCAGGTGGAAGTGAATCCGCAACCTGATTGGCCTACAGGAGAATCCCGGAATTAGCCAATCACGTGGGGCCCATTGTGTAAATAATGTATATAAAGCAGACATTCTGGGGGAACTTCCATTCCTCCTCACCACTATGAGCTGAATAAAGAGCATGAAATCCACTCTCGACTCCGAGTATATTTCAATGCAGAAACCACCTTATTGATCATTGACCTCCCTATTGGTCTTGTATCTTCAATCCACGGGAGCCTGTCTTTGCATGCAGAAGAAGACCATTAATAGGCAGTAGTCTACTAACGTTTGCCTAGTTTAATCAGAGTAGCAATTAGAGCGTTTGAGAAGGAGGGGGATATTTCTTGGTGTGTGTGGAAGGGAATCCCTTAACAGCCACATTTCTTCAAGGCTATGTGTTGCTGTCAATTATTGTTTCACCTGCAGCTTTTTGCCCCACTTTTATTTCCTGGGTGGATCTCCTTCCTCTTTCCCATCCAATCAGGGATCACAGTATGATCCTGATAACATTCTAAATTGTGTTATAGATAATATTCTTATTGTGTTACGTCTTGTGGGTGCTTTGCTCTTCTCAGGAGGCTTGTGTGGAATGAGGGCCTGTCAGAAAACCCCACGTTCTGCAGAGACTGGATCCGACATGGAAAACCTCCAGAATGGATGCAGTCCCAGCAGAGCCTACAAATTTAAAAGGCACCAAACACAAGCCTTGATTGTCAAGGAAAAACCAGGAATGTACTTTCTGCCTGCCAATTTTTACTCTGTAGTGAAGGAATGGGTTTCCCAAACCCAAAACTGACTGTGCAGGCAGTTTGAAACGTGCACCAAAATCCCTATTTTTCCTTAGCTAAAATCCATTAACTTGAGCTCTGAGTCAATGTATAAACAAAAACCAGGCTGTATAAACAAGTGCTCAGAGCCCTCTCCTTTATCAGTTCGTGACGGCAAGGATGACCTTGGCTGTTCCAGTAGAACAGGGATGACACGTCTAGGTCTTATCTTACGTCCTGACCACACTCTGACGCACAGACCTAGTCCGGAAACAGCGCCAGGAGACCTTCTTACTCCAAGATAAGAATATAGGAACAGGAATACCCTTTTATGGTCAGGAGTACAGGAAGGAAAACCCTTTTATGGTTAAGAGTGCCGGAGCAGGAACATCTGTGATGTCAACCTGTGTGTACAAGCTGATGTGCTTGGATTCCTGGGGAAGGGGGAGAGGGTGCCTGGAGGATATATATACTGCATGAAATTTCTCATTTCTTTGGACTTGCTGTGGACTGACCACACAAGTGCCTTCTGCTATCCGCAGAGCAGAATAAACTCTTTCTTTGAATCAACCTTGGTGTCATTTGACTTCCTTCCTCCCTCCCGGGAGCAATGCAGACCCAGTCGGTGAACTCCAATAAGGCTACAGTAGCTGTGTTTTCACCTGTACCACACCTGACGTCATATGATCCCAGCCAAAGGGGGAACATATGGTGTCAGGTGTGGGGCAGGTGGCTTGGGGGAAACAGCCACAAGGGCTAAATTGGGACTCACATGTGGCCTGTGGACTGGAAGAGGTCTCTCATGTCTGCTCTACAATATCATCTTCAGCCCCTCCATCTCCCATCGCCTCCGAAAGAAGATTGGATCGCAATTTCTGGCCTGAAAGGGTGGTTTGCCCTTTCAACACAGCACTCACTTTTTGAACAGACTCTTCAGCAAAACTCACCTCTCCACAGATATTGCTACTGGCATATCTTGACGCTCATGTCTTCGAATCTGTCCACAGCTCATTTGCCGACACGCAGAATGGGAGATTTCTAGAAGTACTTTTGCTTGCTTGTTTTGAGAAAGGAGTAAGGCAGAGAGGCAACAGAACCACAACAGTGAGGAATATATTGATCCAAATAATGCTGAAAGCCATTCGCTCTTGGAGGGGTGATGAGGTCTCTTCTCCTGCTGTGGGCCAAATCTGGTCCTTCTCTTGTGAGTGGCAGGGACTTTTGTCACTCCAGATGTCCTGGGAGCAGAGAGAAAGGAATATTATTGCACAGAGACCAACGGGTTGTCGTTTTCTTAAAATCTCAAGATGACAAGCCAACTGTGTCTACAGGTTAAAGGTAAAGGGACCCCTGACCATTAGGTCCAGTCGTGACCGGCTCTGGGGTTGGGGCGCTCATCTCGCTTTATTGGCTGAGGGAGCCGGCGTACAGCTTCCGGGTCATGTGGCCAGCATGACTAAGCCGCTTCTGGCGAACCAGAGCAGCACACAGAAACGCCGTTTACCTTCCCGCCGGAGCGGGACCTATTTATCTACTTGCACTTTGACGTGCTTTCGACCTGCTAGGTTATCAGGAGCTGGGACCGAGCAACAGGAGCTCATCCCGTCGCGGGGATTGGAACCGCCAACCTTCTGATCAGCAAGCCCTAGGCTCAGTGGTTTAACCCACAGCGCCACCTGTCTACAGGTTAGCCATCACTAATCCACAGAGAAGCTATGATTCAAAACCTTTCTGCGAGCATGAAATGCATTTCCCCCCCTGCGCACTGTTATCTCCTATGAACATTTTGGTACACATCACTTGGCAGGAGAACCACATAGCAAAATCCATGGAGGTTTGAATTTCAAAAGATGGCTGAGATTTGGTTTGCGTCTTGTTTCAGAAAGTGCAAATTGGGAATATTAACTTATCATTGTGAATCAAATCGCTTTTCTTCCCCATTCTTACTTCAGTCTACAGCTCCATTTTGCCCAGGCCTTCTTAGAGCAGAACAGCATGTTATGTGCCTAAATAAATAAATAAAATCATTCACCAGCGTTTTAAAACAACACTTCCTTGGTGTTTATGAGACACTTTGATTTGATACAAAGCTCATGTATTGACACAGAATGCAAATGAAGAACATGCAATTTATCATTTATGAAGGACCAGGTGCGCAGCCTGGGAGTCATTTTGGACTTACAGCTGTCCATGGAGGCACAGGTCAATTCTGTATCCAGGGCAGCTGTCTACCAGCTCCATCTGGTACACAGGCTGAGACCCTACCTGCCTGCGGACTGTCTCTCCAGAGTGGTGCATGCTCTAGTTATCTCCCGCTTGGACTACTGCAATGTGCTCTACGTGGGGCTACCTTGGAAGGTTACCCGGAAACTGCAACTAAGGCGGCAGCTAGACTGGTGACTGGGAGTGGCTGCCGGGACCATATAACACCAGTCTTGAAAGACCTACATTGGCTCCCAGTACGTTTCCGAGGACAATTCAAAGTATTGGTGCTGACCTTGAAAGCCCTAAATGGCCTCGGTCCTGTATACCTGAAGGAGCGTCTCCACCCCCATCATTCTGCCCGGGACGCTGAGGTCCAGTGCCAAGGGCCTTCTGGTGGTTCCCTCATTGCGAGAAGTGAGGTTACAGGGAACCAGACAGAGGGCCTTCTCGGTAGTGGCGCCCGTTCTGTGGAACGCCCTCCCTTCAGATGTGAAGGAAATAAGCAGCTATCCTATCTTTAAAGGACATCTGAAGGCAGCCCTGTTTAGGGAAGTTTTTAATATTTAATGCTGTATTGTTTTTAACATTTGATTGGGAGCCGCCCAGAGTGGCTGGGGAAACTCAGCCAGATGGGCGGGGTATGTATGTATGTATGTATGTATAAATAAATAAATAAAATTATATGTTCAGGTGGCAAGGTTAAGCACCCTCCCACAAACCCAGGGATTCTCCCTTAAAAGTCCTCCCTACCCACCACCCCAGTCTCTCTTTCCCTCTCCCACATCTGATGCCAAATGATAAGACTCTGTCAGTCTCAGACAGCATGGCAAACAGTAAGGGGCAAAGGGAGCTCTATAAATGGATGACACCACATTCAGACCCTTCAGGGGTTCCTCTTTTCCCGCGACAGTTCTGGATTTACCGTCCTGGTTTCTGATTTCAACCCGGAATGTCCTGCTTTTCCTTAGGATGTCCCTGTTTTCACTGGAGAAAAGTTGGAGGGTATGGAGTTAACTGACCCCCGAGCCATCTGAAGGCAGCCTTGTATAGTTTTTCTAATGTTTAATGTTTTGCTGTGTTTTTATATATGTTGGAAGCTGCCCAGAGTGGCTGGGGCAACCCAGTAAGATGAGCAGGGTATAAATAACAACAACAACAACAACAACAACAACAACAACAACAACACGTCCCTATTTTCATTGGAGAGATGTTGAAGAGCATGCACAATGGCTATGCTTGGTATAGCCTATCCCTTCTGGATCAAGAGTGGCTGGGGTAGAGGTAAAGGACCCCTGGATGGTTAAGTCCAGTCAAAGGCAACTATGGGGTTGCAGAGCTCATCTCGCTATTCAAGCTGAGGGAGCTGGCGTTTGCCACAGACAGCTTTCCGGGTCATGTGGCCAGCAGGACTAAACTGCTTCTGGCGCAACGGAACACCGTGACGGAAACCAGAGCGCATGGAAACACCATTCCCGCCACAGTAGTACCTATTTATCTACTTGCACTGGCATGCTTAGAACTGCTAGGTTGGCAGGAGCAGGGACCAAGCAACGGGAGCTCACCCTGTCGCAAGGATTTGAACCGCCGACCTTCTGATCTGCAAGCCCAAGAGGCTCAGTAGTTTAGACCACAGCGCCACCCGCATCCCTACAGCGGCTGGGGAAACGCAGCCAGATGGGTGGGGTATAAGTAAATCATCATCATCAACAACAACTTAATGGTATCTAAAGGATGATTCTAGACGATTTTTAAAACTATCAAACCAATCTTGAAACAACAATTGCATTGCCCCTTCCTCTCTCCCCTGCTTTCTTGCTTCCAAAGTGGGATGCTCAAGGAATTTGATCTCTGCAAATTCTGAATCCCAATGCAAACTTCCCATGTGTGAATTGAAAGGTGGTTCTCCAACTGCTGCGAGAGGTACTTACGGGACCAACCTCACTCGTAGAGTTCTTGGACGGAAGCAACTTCCATGATGGTGCTGGGCTGCACCCACATGGGGGCAGACCTTTGGGTGATGCTGCTCCTGCTTCGGCTGGCAACTTTCCTCCTCAGCAGATCTCCGCCCCACTTCTTGAGCAGGCAGGCAGTCACCTCAGAAGCTGCCACTTGAACGCCATGGCTGGGCGCCTCCTCAAGCTTATCGAGCGCTGAAATAGGAGGGGCAGATGTGTCAGAGGACCAACTCTACAAGTAACAAGAGCAGATATGCCAACAGAACCTGACTACCACTACTATAAGGGACGCAGGTGGCGCTGTGGGTTAAACCACAGAGCCTAGGACTTGCCGATCAGAAGGTTGGCGGTTCAAATCCCCGCGACGGGGTGAGCTCCCGTTGCTCGGTCCCTGCTCCTGCCAACCTAGCAGTTCGAAAGCACGTTAAAGTGCAAGTAGATAAATAGGTACTGCTCTGGCGGGAAGGTAAACAGCGTTTCCGTGCGCTGCTCTGGTTTGCCAGAAGCGGCTTAGTCTTGCTGGCCACATGACCTGGAAGCTGTACGCCGGCTCCCTCGGCCAATAAAGCGAGATGAGCGCCGCAACCTCAGAGTTGGCCACGACTGGAGCTAATGGTCAGGGGTCCCTTTACCCTTTACCTTTTACCACTACTATATACTGCTGCTGCGTTGGCTCGGTTTTTTCCCTTTTAGCCTTCTGGGTCCTGCAGAATTCGGCTCCTGCAGGCTAAAAAGGAAAAAACTGAGCCAAAAAACTGAGCCACGGATAGTGCATATGCGGGACAGGCGATTGGTTGCAGCCGTGAGCAGCAGCTTTTCAGTGGCGATTGGGTGGGTGATTGGTGGCTGTGGCAAGGGCTGCTTAGGATTGGCTGTGGTGGCGGCAATTGGGTGGGTGATTGGCAGCTGGTGGCAGCAAGCAGTCAGACGCTTGTTTTCTTCTGTGATGCATGCGATGGGCAGCGTTTGTCAGTCGGGTAAGTGATTTTCGGCTCAACAACTTTGGGCAATCCTCCCCATTTTCTTAAATTGGAGACCCCAAATGTAGGTGGCGTCTTATATACAGGGGCATGTTATAAACAGAAAAATACGGTATTTTGTGGGATGTTATCCATTGGAGCAGTCAAATACAACATTCCTTGTTTCCCTAGATTGGACACAGGCAGGGGGATGTCACTCCAGCCAGTATAGCTTCCTGTTCCACTGGTCTGGAGCGTCCTCCCCCTGCGTGTGACCAGGGAGATGGGTGTGGCTCTGGCTGACTCCATAAAAAAGCCAAGTCATGCAGCCATTTCTCTCTCTTGATGCCATGATGTTCTCCTGCAGCCATTTTTGTTCTCTTGATGCTGTTCTCTTAATGTATTTTGCTGTCTGCTGGCTCTCAGCCAACAGCACATAGGCTCAATTCCCATAAAGGATGAACTCACACTATGTTCTGTAACTTTTATATGCCTGTTGTCTTTGTCCATGGAGTTTTCTTGGCAGGGATACTGGAGTGGCTTGCCGGTTCCTGCTGCATCTTAAAAAGCATCTTAAAAAGATGCATCTTAAAAAGCAGAGACATCACCTTGCCAACAAAGGTCCGTATAGTTCAAGCCATGGTTTTCCCAGTAGTGATGTATGGAAGTGAGAGCTGGACCATAAAGAAGGCTGATCACCGAAGAATGGATGCTTTTGAATTCTGGTGCTGGAGGAGACCCTTGAGAGTCCCACGGACTGCAAGAAGATCAAGCCTATCCATTCTGAAGGAAATCAGCCCTGAGTGCTCACTGGAAGGACAGATCCTGAAGCTGAGGCTCCAAGACTTTGGCCACCTCATGAGAAGAGAAGACTCCCTGGAAAAGACCCTGATGCTGGGAAAGATGGAGGGCACAAGGAGAAAGGGGACAGCAGAGGATGAGATGGTTGGATAGTGTTCTCGAAGCTACCAGCATGAGTTTGACCAAACTGCGGGAGGCAGTGGAAGACAGAAGTGCCTGGCGTGCTCTGGTCCATGAGGTCATGAAGAGTCGGACACGACTAAATGACTAAGCAACAACAACAACATGTTCTGTAACTACAAGCTGAAGCCTGCCTTCAGGGATCATACTGCGAACTGAATGCGAGTAAACTTCTTGTCACCTTTAAGGAAAGACTCTTGCTTCTATATTCTTTTAAGAGGGATCAAAGGGGACACCAGGAAGAATCCAGTCTGATCAAGCCAGACTGGATTGCTTAACTAAAGAGGTTCAAACGAATCTGCAAACTACCTTCCTGCTGTATCAAGGGGAATGTGTTTTTTTAAGGACGTGCAAGAATAAGAGTAAAATAATGCAACCAGGAGGGGGAGTTAAGGGAAGTCAATTAAGATTTGTGGTTCAAATTTCTGGATGTGAATATTATTATTGTTTTTTATTTTTGTTATTTTTGGAAAATTAATAAACTGTTATCCCCAAAAGAGGGGGGAGGGGAGAGGGGAATGTGCTCTGCTACATGACTCACTAGGCTCCTTCCACCTGCCTTGCTCCACCCTCTAGTCTCTGCTTCTCAATTTGATTGTATTATTTTATGTACTGTGGCTTTCCATTGTTTTATAGTTTAGAAATTATTTATTGTAACTGTTGAGTCGATTTCTGTTTAACTTTTTTATGTTGATATTATTATTTTATACTACTCTAATAATTGTTGAATGTTACTTTATTTGATGTAGGTTGCTTATTTTAAAGTTTTGTTTTATTATCACATTTTTAGATTGTTATGAGATGTACATTTTTTGTTTCTTCAGCTTGTAAACCACCTTGAGTATTGTAATATATTATTGTAAGAAAGATGGTATACAAATAAAAAAATGATGATGATGATGAAGGAAGGAAGGATAATATTGAATCAATATATCCTCTCCGACCATCCTTAACATTCCCACATATTTTTTGTGCAATCCGCTACTTGCATTGTTAGAAAACCCCTACACTGGAAGGGGAAAACAGGAGAAGAATTCTTGAGCAGGTCTCACAAGCAGAGCCCTCATTGGAAACCCTGCGGAGGTGACTTTTGGGTGACTTACAGGCCAGCAGCAGCAGCCGCAAAGTTTCGTCTAGCTCTGTGAGCAGCATGCAGTCCAGAATAACTCCTGGAGGAAAGAAGTCAAACAAGAACAGGTCAGGTATCTGATGCCATCTTAGCTATAAAATCCCCAGAGCGGTTTAATAATAATAATAAAAATAATAAATTTGTATTTGTACCCTGCCCTCCCTGGCCAGAGCTGGGTTCAGGGAAGCTAATGTTGTAAACAAAAATTGCCCTTTCCCCTTATGGGGTATCCAAGAGCCCATATAGAGTCCTTACATAGGTTCCCTATTGGTAGGAGAGAATAACGGAGGCCAACCAGAGAATATTGAGAAGCAAAGCAGCTAGTAAGCTTGATCTTTATTGATCTGTTGCAACAGGGCGCTCCCCTCACATGCAGGAAAGGAGGAGGAACCCAGAAAAATAGCACGCAAGGCCTTATAAAGACTTTTGAAACTGCCACCCAGTAGATCAAGACCACCCCCAGAAACATCATACCTACATCACAGAAGGGGTGTAACCTAAGACATCATACCTCAGATACATCATACCTACATCACAGAAAAGGCAGTCTAAAACAGAAATTTGAATGTTGTTTTTCTCCTGTCCTTGTTTATCTCCTGTCTGGCAGGTTACTTGACTGGATTGCCTGGGGAGCCTGGCCATTCTTTTGTAATGATAAATACTTAGTTCCTGGGCCAGGTCACAGGCTCACAGCCTATTCAAACACAGACATACCCTTAAGACAGGATTTGTGAAGGAAAAGACAATGGGGAGGCTTTTCCACTTTGACCTTGCAGAGAAAACATTTGCTCAGTTTAGGAATCAAAATGGCTTCAGGTCGGTCTTCCTGTGCTGATCTATGTACGTACTTGGTTAATACATTTATGAACATTTCCATATATCTAAGACCTCAAAATTCCTATCACACTAACATCATAAAACTAACACAGTATACAGTCATACCTCGGGTTACAGACGCTTCAGGTTGCATGATTTGGGTTACGGACGCGCCGAAACCTGGAAGTACCAGAATGGGTTACTTCTGGGTTTCAGCGCTTATGCAGGCGCAGAAGCACTAAATCGCGCTTTGCGCATGCGCAGAAATGCCAAATTGCAACCTGCGCATGCACAGATGCGGCGCTGCAGGTTGCGTACGCTGTGGGTTGTGAACGTGCCTCCCGCACGGATCACGTTCGCAACCCGAGCGTCCACTGTACAAAGAACATAAGAACATGAAAACAATCAGTTAATTAAAATACATCTTAAAATTAGTTCAGAGCAAATTAAAATCTGGACAGATGGCAGTCCACGGGTAAAACTGAGAGTGGTTTAACAATCAATAGCCCTTTCCATGGAACCCTGGGAATTGTAGTTCTGGAAGGGGAGCAGGGGTCGTCCAACAACTCACGGCGCCTGTCCCAAACTACACTTCCCAGAATTCTTTAGGGTTGGGGAGCCCAAAGTGGTATAATAGTGAAACTTACTGGGAAATAAGAAATCAAGATAACAAACTTTCTATAAAAGAATGGGAATGGTTGACTGAATATTTACAAACAAACTGTAGACAGATAAGAACATTGGCAGCATAATTGTAATAACCTGCAATTTTATAAATGTATTTAAAGGAGATGAATATGAGCAAATTGATTTAATTTGGATATGCAGAAAATATTAAAAATAAATTTAAGGAACTGCAGAAAGAGGGGGAAGAAAATGAAGTTTTGAACTGTTAAAATGATAGTAAAGTGACTGAAATGCATGAAACTGAAAATCATAAATAAAATATTCTTAAAAACACACAAAGTGGTATAATAGTGTAACATGAGTGTGAGATTCCTGGACTTGTCATACTGTAAATCTGATGAGGACCCTCCTGTAAACTCCGTCTAAGGGGGAAGGTGCAAACGAAGTACTTTAAATATTTAACAATAACCACCAATTTTCATGAAGATTTCATGTCTGCTGAAACTTATTTCCTCTCTCTCCCATGTGTGTGTGTCTCTGTGTGCATACATCTATATGGCTAGAACAGGGGTCAGCAACCCGTGGCTCCGGAGCCGCATGTGGCTCTGTTACACCTTTGCCGCGGCTCCGGGGCGGATACTAGCGAGGGGAGGAGGCGCATTGTGCGCCCCGACACTCCCCACTGTGGCGGGCGCTGTACTGGCTGTGACGTCGCATGGGGGCGGTGCGTGCGTTAGGCACGCACCGTCCCGACGTCACCTTCCCGCCCGCCCGCCCGCTACATAGTAAGGGGCATGTACGCTGGTCACTGCATTGAACGGGGACATGTACGCTGGTCACTGTTTTGAAGGGGAGTGAAGAACACACACACAAAAAAAGGTAACTTGTTAATTTAACGTTTATTTCTATGAGGAGGAGTAATTCTGAGGGGTCAAACAAAGAAATAATAAAAAAGTGACAAAAAAGTTATTTTTATAATGACGAGTTTTGCGGCTCCCAGTTTTTTTTTCTTTGGAAACGGGTCCAAGTGGCTCTTTTTGTCTTAAAGGTTGCAGACCCCTGGACTAGAACAATAATATCTAACCTGGTGCCTTGCAGATGTTTTAATCAATCAATCAATCAATCAAAATCAATCAATCAATTATTAGACTTATTAGTAGCTGGCTATCTGAAAGGTCTCCAAGTGATTTGCATTTAAAAACTTAAACATAATTACATTACACCACGGAGCATTCACATGAAATACTGGCGTTCTCATGCAAAGACCTACAACTCATGTTCACAGGCGGACAGAGAAAACTACGTCCCCCATCAGCCCCTGGCGGCCTGGCCTCTCACCTGACAACTCAAGGGCTCTGATCTGGATCTCTTCCCACCTGCTTTGGAAATAGGCTTTGGTCTTTTTCAAGAGCTCCCTCCTCATCTCTGGGTGGCTGTTTACCTGACATTGATCAAACACAACATTCTCATTAGCTTCCTTGGCTGCCCAAAAAAAGATAGATGAAATAAAAAGAGGCAATAGTGATACGACAAAATGACTCTCTTTTTTTAGTTTTAGTTTTAGTTTTAGTTTTAGTTTTAGTTTTAGTTGTTTTAGTTTTAGTTTTAATTTCCTGTTTAGGGAAGTTTTTAATGTTTGATGTATGATGGTATTTTAATATTTTGTTGGAAGCAGCCCAGAGTGGCTGGGGAAGCCCAGCCAGATGGGTGGGGTATAAATAATAAATAATTTTAATTTTAATTTTAATTTTAATTTTAATTTTAATTTTAATTTTAAAAGCTGTAGTGCCTTTTGTGACAAATTTTCCTTTTGTGAGTTTTATGACCCAACACCGTGCTGTGCATTTTATAGAAATGAAATATACAAACAAAATCAACAGGCATTTCCCGTCTCTTCCCTGTCCTCCCCCCTTCCGTAATATTGGGTGTGGAGTGGCCAGTTTCTGAATTCTTGAGGCCTCCTCTTAGGAACCAGAGAAGCATGTCCCCTCGCAGGGGGGCTCTATTGCAGAATAAAGCTGTGACAACTCAGCACTAAGGCTTTTAACCATACGGTTGGGGGTTTGAGCCCACCCAGGGACAGCTGTGGGCAGGATTCATGCATCGCAGGGGGGTTGAGCTAGATGACCCCGCGGGGTCCCTTCCAACTCGGCAACTCTTCTATGATTTCTCCTTCACTGCCGCCTTCCTGCCACCCTGCCACAAGGACACTGCACTTATAGCAGGCCTAGGAAAACTCGGCCCTCCAGATGTTTTGGGACTACAACTCCCATCATCCCTGACCACTGATGGGAGTTGTAGTCCCAAAACATCTGGAGGGCCAAGTTTGCCTGTGCCTGGCTGATAGCCTCCTCATTCAGGGATCTCTTTGTCTCTCACCAGCTGCTTGCATATGTGCATGCGTAAATTTGGGAGCCCCAAACTGCTGGTGGTGTACAGTTCTTCCAGATGGACTCTCAACTTCCCTTTGGCCAAAAATGGCACCGAATGTAGAAATGCGGCTCTGCAGGCCTGAAAGAAAGAAGAGGGGGGGGGAGCAGAACTGTGCAGTTCCAGAATTATCAGTAGGCTCCTTCAAAGACGTGAATGCACTGCAGGAAAATAATAATAATTTACAGAAACCAAACTGTTGGAAGGAAAATACTGCTCTCTTTCTCTTATGGGGTATCTAAGAGCCCGTATAGAGTCCTTATGTAGGTTCTCAATCGGAAGGAGAAAAATAACAGAGGCATAGCTGTCAACTTACAGATTTGAAAATAAGGGACCAGCAGCCTCGAAAATAAGGGATCAGCAGCCAAAATAAGGGATTTCAGACAACCAGCTCCTTTCCTTTCCCCCATAACAGTCAATCGAAGGAGCCTCCAAAACAAATCCAAAAGCCCCCCCCACGAGATCGCCGCCTGCCATTGTACTCAACCACCTCCTTTCCTTTCCCCCACCATGTGCCCCCGCTCCAGACAGACCTTTTCCCCGGCAAGGGTGAGTGGGACGTCGATGACGTAACCATCCGATTCCAAGCACAGGTATGTTCAGCTTCTGAGCCCCTCCGAGCCAAAGGCATAAATCCCAGCCAGCAGCCAAACGAAGCCTCAAGCGGTGGTTCCCACAGCGCAGCAACCCGGCAAAGGGGATGCAGCAAGGAAAACCACTGTCACCTCTCCGCTGGGAAGCGCTGAGCAAAGGCGAGTCCCCAGGCAACGCAGCCGATTTGATCAGCACAAGGCATGCAAGCTCCACCCCCCAGTCGTTCTTAGAATCCTTATTGGGTGAGCAACACAGTTGGAGCCTCCCTCCTTCCTGGCCGGCAGGGAGGGAGGGAGAGGAGCTGCTTCCTTTGAAACCCGGGAAATTTAAGGGGCATCATCAATAAGGGACAGCAGCGGGACACAGCGCTGGGATAAGGGACTTTCCCGCCAAATAAGGGACGGTTGACAGCTGTGAACAGAGGCCAACCAGAGAATATTGAGAAGCAAAGCAGCTAGTAAGCCTGATCTTTATTAAACTGTTGCAGCAGGGTCCTCCGCTCACCCCATGCAGGGAGGGAGGAGAGGAACCTAGAACAATGGCGTGCAAGCATTTATATAGACATTTGAAAATTGCCTCCCCTGTAGCTCAAGACCACCCCCCAAAACATCATACATGTAGTCTACAGCAGAAAACCTGTCTGCCAGGATACCCGATAACGGTCACTGATTGCTTTTACCTGGGCATCCTGGCCATTCTTTTGTGATGTTAAATACTCAGTTCCTGAATCCAGGTTACAGGCTCAACTTATTCATACACAGATACGCCCTTAAGACAGGATTTGTGAGCAAAGAGACAAAGGGGAGGAAATTTTCCCATTTCCTTCCTCCTTGCAGAGAAACATTTGAGGTCAATTTGGGAGAGTCAAAATGGTTTCAGGATTGCTCTCCTGTACTATTTCAGACACACTTATGTATGTGTTTGCCTTGTAAATTTATGGACGTATGATATGAGACCTCAGAACTCCTATAACATAAACATTGAGCATGACAGATTTACTTCTGCGTAGACACATTTAGGATTGCACTGATCTAGGAGGTGCCAGTCTAGACAGTTATTATGAGAGATCTCTCAGAGATCAAATTATGCAGGAACCTCTATTTTGGGCCTCACCCTGTGCCATCGTAATGTGACTTTGCCAGGAGGCAACGGCTAAGGAACTATCACTTTCCTTTGGTATTCAATGACCCAGATGGGATGGATGGGGCTCTGGATCTTACCTCAGACACCTTGGGATTGGGGTCCCACTGGTGAATCAGAAGAGGCACCAAACTCTTCCTCGCTTGCTCGGCAAAAAAAGTTCTGTATCTGAATTTGGGCAAGTCAGCCAGGATGCCAAAGAGATGGAATGATGCCTCGCGAATCTCCGCATCAACCTGTAGGCAGGAAAAGAAACAACCCGCAACCGATTATCATTCTTTATTTATAATTTCATAAAATGTATACACTGCATGATTGTAAAAGAAATCAGCAACTGCAAAGCAATTCACAAAACGATGAAACAATAAAATCAAGACAAAAATAAACTGCTGAAACAGGTTAAAATTCATGCCGGTGTGGTGTAGTGGTTAAGAGCGGTAGATTCATAATCTGGGGAACCGGGTTCGGTGTCTCCTCTCCTCCACATGCAGCTGCTGGGTGACCTTGGGCCAGTCACACTTCCTTGAAGTCTCTCAGCCCCACTCACCTCACAGAGTGTTTGTTGTGGGGGAGGAAGGGAAAGGAGAATGTTAGCCGCTTTGAGACTCCTTCGGGTAGTGATAAAGCGGGATATCAAATCCAAACTCTTCTTAAGCATCTGGGTAAAAGGTAAAGGTAAAGGGACCCCTGACCGTTAGGTCCAGTCGAAGCCGACTCTGGGGTTGCGGCGCTCATCTTGTTTTATTGGCCAAGGGAGCCGGCGTACAGCATGACTAAGCTGCTTCTGGCGAACCAGAGCAGCACATGGAAACGCCGTTTACCTTCCCCGCCGGAGTGGTACCTATTTATCTACTTGCACTTTGACGTGGTTTCGAACTGCTAGGTTGGCAGGAGCTAGGACCGAGCAACGGGAGCTCACCCCGTTGCGGGGATTTGAACCGCCGACCTTCTGATCGGCAAGTCCTAGGCTCTGTGATTTAGACCACAGCGCCACCCGCATCCAAGCATCTGGGTAGGCTTGTCTAAATAATAATGTTTTTAGCAGCCAGGCACCAAAAAGTGTACCTATAAGAATATAAGGGCAGGGGATACGTACTGGGGAGGAAATACATACAAAAATGTGCATATTGGAGAAATGTACACTAAACCACTGGTGAATTTTCATGCTTGTGAACAAAAATTGCAAACTGTACTAAAGATGCCTACTTTATATCAAGAGGCAGGGAGTTCCAAAGTGTGGGTGCTAAACTATCGAGTTCTTACAAATGTGGAATAGGTGTTACTTGTCACCTGTATCAGTGCTAATTTTTCCAATCAAAGTGGTTGAGTAGGCAACTAGGGGGTAACCCTAGCAAACTGGCAACCATATCTCAGTAAGAAGAATGTGAAACTCTTAATCTGAAAGTGATGGTTGGGCAGACAGGATCCTCAACCTCTTAATTCCAGTAGCTTGCAGAAAATTAGCTATCCGTGGTGTAGTGGGAAAGTTTGGAAAAGAAAGACAAAAATCCTCCAGAGACCTTCGTATTTCTGAAACAAACTTTTTGACAGTTCAAACCACTTTTTAAAAGTTCTCAGTAACCTTTACGACAACCCTGTAAAGCAGGCCAGTGTTATTCTTTCCTGTATATTGAAGATGATGGGAGAGAGGAGGGTGAGAGACTGGTTTGCTTACAGTGGTGGCCAAATTCGGCCCTCCAGATGTTTTGGAACTACAACTCCCAGCATCCCTAGCTAACAGAACCAGTGGTCAGGGATGATGGGAATTGTAGTCCCAAAACATCTGGAGGGCTGAGTTTGGCCACCACGGGCTTAAGAGCATTGAGTGAATTTGCTCACATGCTTAAAGGTAAAGGACCCCTGGCCAGTTAAGTCCAGTCAAAGGTGACTATGGGGTTGCGGCACTCATCTTGCTTTCAGGCCAAGGGAGCCGGCGTTTGTCCACAGTCAGCTTTCCGGGTCATGTGGTTAGCAGGACTAAACCGCTTCTGGTGCAATGGGACACCGTGACGGAAATCAGAGCACACGGAAACTCCGTTTACCTTCCCGCCACAATGGTACCTATTTATCTACTTGCACTGGTGTGCTTTTGAACTGCTAGGTTGGCAGGAGCTGGGACAGAGGAACGGGAGCTCACTCCATCACGGGGATTTAAACCACTGACCTTCTGATCGGCATGCCCAAGAGGCTCAGTGGTTTAGACCACAGCGCCACCTGCGTCCCTTAACTACCACTCAAGACCAATCCACAGCTTCCTGGAGGGTCCATTGCGCAACATCACTGCAGAGCATCCCTTCTTTATAGCAGAGATGAGCTGGCAGCAAGCAATGGCAAGGGCTGTAGCTCATTGGCAGAACATCTGCTTCACATGCAAAAGGTCCTAGGTTCATTCCCCATTGGCGTCTCCAGGCAGGGCTAGGAGAGCCTTTTGGCTTGAAAGCCAGTCAGTGCAAACAACAGTGAAGTAGATGGAACCATAGTCTGACTCATTCATTGCAAGGCAGTTTCCTATGTTCATCATGGGAAGGTAACTTGAAACACAAAGTCGGATCTCAGGAAAATTTGAAGGGTGGGGTTGGGGTTCTATCACTGGCTTACATCACTCAGGTAGGTGATGGTCTTCGTAGAGATGTCTTTGAACATGAAGCCCACATCCTGCCTTTTCAGGTAAGGAAAGACCAGGGCAAGGGCTCTGAGACCCTCCAGCACCACATTTGCGTCGTACAACGTTCCCAGGAAAATAGCCACAATGGTCCTCTTCTGCTGTTTCACCTGGAAGGGAGGACATTAGATGAGCACCCATGATATGGCAGAGAGGCAAGAGTCCTTTTTCAAAATACTCATTTTATCTTCATGACGGATGCAATGATATACAGAACAAAAACGGGGAGGGGGGACTATAAAATCCATAATCCCTTATGTGAAATAATTTACGAGGCCAAATTAAATATATCGACCAGCAAGCACACAGATACACTTTAGCATTTATTCTTAGTAAATACGCCTGGGGGAAAAAATGAAGTCTAATTAAGTCTAAGTCAATAGATATGTGGCTTCTCAAATAACCTCAACTGGCTTAGTTTAGAGCGGCTGTGATTTTGCCTGCAGTACAGTGGTACCTCGGGTTACAGACGCTGCAGGTTACAGACTCTGCTAACCTAGAAATAGTGCCTCGGGTTAAGAACTTTGCTTCAGGATGAGAACAGAAATCATGTGGCGGCAGTGGGAGGCCCCATTAGCCCCATTAGCTAAAGTGGTGCTTCAGGCTAAGAACAGTTTCAGGTTAAGAACAGACCTCCAGAACAAATTAAGTTCTTAACCTGAGGTACCACTGTATTGAATAAAATTCTCCCACTGCTCTAATGAATCGTTTGGTCCTTCTATAAAGAGTTTGAAATACAGGGCAGGGTTCCCCATGTCAGCTGAAGCTGAAGCCCTCAGCAAGGACTTCCCCCCCTTCTTCCCACATGCACCCCACAAATTGGCTGGGGGGGTGGTGTCTGGAGAAACCCCAGTATAGTGCTAGGAGCAGGGGGAGAAAGAGGACTGTTCTGTCTGGCAAGCTGAAATATTAGAATCATAGAATTGTAGAACTGGAAGGGACTCAGAGGGTGGTCAAGTACAGGGGTTCAGCAACATTTTCCAGCTGTGGGCTGCTCCACCTGTTAGGATATAGTTCCATTCCACCTTAAAAGGGAACAGGCATGACTGTTGTGTGTCGTACTTGCTGGGAACTTCTGTTTGTATATTGCTTTTGCTTTTAGCCGTTTGCTGGAGACGAAGGGAAGCAGACATGTTTTTTCCTTTGTCCCTGAATTATGCTGAATAAATGCTGTAAATATGCTTACACATGGCTCTGTCCGCCACTTCTGCTGCGAGAAGATTTATTCACTCTTGCTGATAGAGCGTGCCGAGTCTCTAAATGTATCTGAGGCTCGTGTTGTTGTTTGATCCTGTTCCAAAGGAGACCGGTGATTGCCCAGCTGCCGGCCGGTGGCTGGAGCCAGCTGGGGGCCTGACTGATGCCCCCGTCTCCCCGGCAGTATCCCAACACCACCATCCCTCAGTCCATGTGGTGGCCCGGACTATATTTTTTTTTGGGGGGGGAAATGAACGCATTCCTCTGCCCCACAAATAACCCAGAGATGCGTTTTAAATAAAAGCACAAATTCTACTCATGTCGAAACACCAGGCAGGCCCCACAAATAACCCAGAGATGCATTTTCAATAAAAGGACACATTCTACTCATGTAAAAATATGCCGATTCCTGGACCATCCGCGGGCCGGATTGAGAAGGCGATTGGGCCACATCTGGCCCCCGGGCCTTAAGTTGCCGGCCCCTGGTCTAGTACAACCCCTTGCAATGCAGAAATATGTTCCACATGGGGTTTGAACCTGCAACTTTGGTGAAATCAGCACCACAGTCTAACCAACGGAACTATCCAGCTTGCACAGATAGAACGATCAGAAGACCAGGATGTTGAATTCCACAAAATACACAGCAAAACAAAAAGCAAACCGATAGCCCCCTTCTACGAGCACATTTAAAAAAAGCCATAGGATGTTAATCAGCCAAATGCCTAGCTAAAGAGGAACATTTTCACCTGGCGTCTTCGTTGCCTATCTTTAGGCGCCAGGGGAGCCTCCCTGGGGAAAGCATTCCACGAGCAGGAAGCCACTGCAGAAAAGGCCCTGTCTCATGTTGCCACCCTCAGCTGATGCCTTTGACACACGGGCGTCCTGCAATAATGCCACCTTTAAAAAGCAAAGCCTCACCTTGTCTGCAGCCACGAGGAGAACATTTGCCAGGCCCTTGATTGCCATCTGGCGTGTGCCCAGGTGTTGGTCTCCTGCCCTCTTCATCAGGAGGGGAAGAATGGATTTCAGACGCACCCTTTCTCCTAGCATGGGGTCCCGAATCGCCTGCAAATAAACAGACAAATTCATTTAGTTATTTACCTTATTTCGTTGCATTTATATACCTATTATTATTATTATTATTATTATTATTATTATTATTATATATACAGTGGTACCTTGGGTTACAGATGCTTCAGGTTACAGTTGCTTCAGGTTACAGACTCGGATAATCCAGAAATAGTACCTCGGGTTAAGAACTTTGCTTCAGGATGAGAACAGAAATTGCGCGGTGGCGGTGGCAGTGGGAAGCCTGATTAGCTAAAGTGGTACCTCAGGTTAAGAACGGTTTCAGGTTAAGAATGGACCACAAGAACAAATTAAGTTCTTAATCTGAGATACCAGTGTGTGGGTGTGTGTGTAAATAATTTTAACAAACATATCATCAATCAATATATCCATTTACATTTCCCCCCTTTTTTATCCCCCCCCCCCCCAGGACTTCCCTCAGCTCCCCTCTCTGGTTTCTTTGCACATACTGTTCTCTGCATATTGTAAAATTGTACATATCATTGCCTTATCTCTCATATATTCGTTGTATAAAGTAATTTCGTTGTCCCCGAAGGGGGCAATGACAATAAAGATATTATTATTATTATTATTATTATTATTATTATTATTATTCAACTAATAAACTTGTGGATGTTTATTCAAAAGCTGCCAAGGAGTCCAAATCATTTTGTTGTCTTCTTAGATAATCTGCAAAAAGCTCCCATTCTTCCTTGAAGTCACGATTGTCCTTGTCACGCAGTTTATATGTCAACTTGGCCAATTCTGCATAGCTCATCAGTTTTTCTTTCGTTGGGATTTCCTCATTCTCAGGAAGAGAGATATACTTTCGATTATGGAAGTCCTTTCGATTCCTCTTGCCAAAGCAGAAATGTTCATTGCTATTGTTTTCTCTCTGCTACTGCCCTATGCAGTGACAACACAGAGCCATTCCTGGAAACAGTAGACCACATCCAGTGCTAGTCCTACTCAGAGTAGAACCCCTGAAATTCATGGGAATTGCAAACTTAAGTTCATTAATTTCAATGGCTCTACACTGATTAGGACTAGCACTGGACACAAGCCAGAGCTCTCCGTTCTTACGCTCAAACACCACGGCACCTTCTGAAAGCACCACCTGAGATGCCCAGGTCTTACCTCTGAAAAGAAGGCAGTTCCTGTCAGCCGAAGCTTTTCGGACTCTGAAGTCATCCAGGGGAGGGCGTTCTCAATGATCTTGTGGTCCAAAAGTCTATTCTGAAACAGATGTCTATAAGAGGAAAAGGAACATTACAGCTGTGTGGGCGAGTGAGGGAGTCTGAATTGGGGTCATTCAAAATACGCGGTGCCCCTAGTTCAGAGCAGCTTCATTCCAATACGATATGATACGATAATCTTTGTCGTCATTATCCCATACAGAACAAAGAAATTGAAAATCTACATCAGACATTCAGAAACCAACAAGCCTGCTATTCCAGCTATCCCATCCTGGTTAGCCCCCTAAAAACTCACATACCCCATAATTAAATACAATATACTCCCATAGAGATGATCTTAAAAGGTAAAGGAACCTCTGACCTTAGGTCCAGTGGCGGACGACTCTGGGGTTGCGGCGCTCATCTTGCTTTATTGGCCAAGGGAGCCGGCGTACAGCTTCCAGGTCATGTGGCCAGCATGACTAAGCCGCTTCTGGCGAACCAGAGCAGCGCACGGAAACGCTGTTTTGAGTGTTATGCTGAGGTCTGACTGTTTTTGCTATTTATTTTGTGTTTTTGTTTTCGCGGCACTTTTTTATGTTACTGTGTGGAACCCAGTTCAGCTACTGATTGACTGACTGACTGATTGATTGATTGATTGATTGTGTGGCTGCAGTACATTGTTTATTGCTTTCATTTTATGGATCAATGCTCTCGTTAGATAGTAAAATTCATGTTAAATTGCTGTTTTAGGGGTTGTTTTTAAAAGTCTGCATTACTTTCGATGGTAAAGCGCACCTTGGTTTTGGAACGCTTTGGTTTTGGAACGGACTTCCGGAATGGATTAAGTTTGGGAACCAAGGTCCCACTGTATTACTAATAAATTATTGCTGTTATTATTGTTATTGCCATAATCATCCCCATAACTGGCATTGCCTGGGAATTCTAAGAACCCAAATAACCAGTGCAGTTTGAAATCAGTGGTTAAAATCATTGCAACTTTAAAACCATCAGTCTACGGATTCCAATTATTTCCAAACAGACTTCTTGAACTTGGGGAGGATTGTGCAACATTTGGTTAAAATCAGTGTGTAGCCTTATTGGAGTTCACCGATTGGGTCTGCGTTGCTCCGGGACAGGAGGAAGGAAGTCAAATGACACCGAAGTTGGTTCAAAGAAAGAGTTTATTCTGCTCTCCGGATAGCAGAAGGCACTTGCTTGGTCAGTCCATAGCAAGTCCAAAGAAATAAGAAGTTTCATGCAGTATATATATGCAGTATATATACCTTCCAGTATATATATCCTCCCTCCTTCCCCAGGAATCCAACCACGTCAGACTAGGTAGGCAGGTTGACTTCACATATGTTCTTGCTTTAGCATTCTTAACCATAAAAGGGAATTCCTTCCTGTACTTCTGACCGTAAAACGATCTTCCTCTTCCTACTCTTATCTTGGAGGAAGAGGTCATCATCTCCGAGAACATGCTCTGGCGTTGTTCCCAGACTTAGGTCTGTGCGTCTTTTATGGTCAGCACATAAGATAAGGCACGGACGTGTCTTCTCTGTTCTACTGGTGCAGTCAGGGTCATCCCTGCCGTCACAAACTGATAAAGGAGAGGTCTCTGAGCACAGCCGGTTTTTGTTTATACATTGACTCAGAGCTCAAGTTAATGGATTTTAGCTAAGGAAAAATAGGGATTTTGGTGCAGTTTCAAACTGCCTGCACAGTCAGTTTTGGGTTTGGGAAACCCATTCCTTCAAGTGTCATTCCGAAAGGTTAAGTCCACGATCTTGATTGTTTGGGCGGGGGGAGGCTCGTTTAATTTCATTGTACACAGGTTGCACAATGACAATAAAGGTATTATTATTGCTGTTGTTATTGATTCTAAATCGCGGGCCATTGTCCAAAAATCTGCTCCTTGATCTCAGGAAGCATCCTGCATAATTTGATTGCAATCTCTTAGAAGGTGACCAAATGCATAGCCAACAGGCAAACGATTTCCCCACATAGATAGCAGATAGCCTGAAATGTTTCATTGATCGTCTGTGGAACTCTGTATAGGAAAGCAAAGGAATGTGGCAGTTCCTCAGCTCCATAGTCCACTGCTCCTGAATATAAGAGGAAGTGTGGCAAACATCAAATGAAGGACTTAGTTCACTAAGAAATCCCAAGTCCCTCACCTGTTAGGGACGCGGGTGGCGCTGTGGGTTAAACCACAGAGCCTAGGACTTGCTGATCAGAAGGTCAGCGGTTCGAATCCCCGCAACGGGGTGAGCTCCCGTTGCTCGGTCCCTGCTCCTGCCAACCTAGCAGTTCGAAAGCATGTCAAAGTGCAAGTAGATAAATAGGTACCGCTCCGGCGGGAAGATAAACGGTGTTTCCATGCGCTGCTCTGGTTCACCAGAGGCGGCTTAGTCATGCTGGCCACATGACCTGGAAGCTGTACACCAGGTCCCTCGGCCTATAAAGCGAGATGAGCGCTACAACACCAGAGTCGGTCACGACTGGATCTAATGGTCAGGGGTCCCTTTACCTTTACCCTCACCTGGCCAGCAAAGAAGCCCCCTCCTGGTGGGTTCTAGGATCACCAAGTGAAGTCCAGATGTTCACCTCTCCAAACTCTGCCAGTGATGGATCAGTGGTAAGCTTCAACACGAGAGCCTTCAGACTTGCCACAGAAAGTCTGTGGAGCAAAAGGGCACAGAAAGGGTATCTGAATCGGAAGAAGGTCAAAGTCGGATACTTGAAGCAGAACAGACCAATACAAACTGAAAATGGTCTGCCACTCTGGTCCTAAAAGCACTGAGCCAGCAGCTGCGGGTGACCTAGCTGGGCATATTTCAAGGGGTTAGGATTAACGTTCAAAGCCATAAATGACGAGATCCAACTACCTAAACCTGCCTTTCCCAATATCAACCATTTCAGGCACGGGCGGCCTTTTTGATTGTGCCACCCTCTGCAACAGGGTATTCTTGGTGGTGGCTCCCCATCTGTGGAACCCTCTTCCTGGTGAGATGTGTCTGCCTCTCATTATTAACATTCAGGAGCAATTAAAAAACAACAACACACAATTCTATTCATTTGGGAGGTTTGATGGCCAAAAGCTATAGCTCCTGGCAACCTGGAAATTAATAGCTGTGAGGGCTATGGGACTGTTTTTAAATGTTTGTTGATGTACTTTATGTTTTAACTTTTTCTTGATGTACTGAATGTCTTTATTTTATTTTATAGCATTTTGCTTTCCTAGCTTTTTGCTGTCTTGGGCTCCCATTGGGAAGAAGGACAGGATAGAAATCACACAAATTAAAAATAAAAATAAAAAAGACTGTTTTGCATGGAAAGAAGTCATAAAGATGGAACTCTGCATGTGCAGCTGTCTAAGAGGAAGCCCAAGGTTTGCACATCTGTATGCTATGTTCATGGGGTTGTTAGATCAGTTCCTGCAGGCTGACAAGAGAGGCCTCTGTATATGCAAATTTACTTGTTCAGAAGGGCTGCTGTCACAGGAAACCATAGATCTGTAGAGCTGGAATGGACCACAAGGGTCATCTAGTCCAACCCCCTGCAATGCAGGAGTCTCAACTAAAAACCCCCTGACAAATGGCCACCCAATCCCCGCCTTACAAGCCTCCAAGGAAGGAGCGTCCACAACATCCCAAGGGAGTCCATTCCTCTCTTAAGCAGCCCTTGCTGTCAGAAAGTTATTCCTAACGTTTAGTCGGAATCTTCTTGCTTGTAGCTTGAATCCATCAGTTTGGGTCCTACCTTCCACAGCGACAGAAAGCAATCTTGCCCCACCTTCTGTGCTGGGCTCAGGGGTAACCCGTGAAATGCGGTCCAGGACTGGTCCAGAATCTGAGGGTTCCACTAGGAGTCAGTCCCACAGAGCCAAGGCTGGACATGAGGCAGGAAACCAGGCAAGGACAGGCACAGGATCTCAGGCAGGATCTGGCATACAGCAATGTTGCTCCCGCAACATGGGGCAGGGTCCGACAGCCTTTTATCTCTGTCGGGGTAGCGTCCGGTCCTGATCCCCCGGCGACTCACCTCCCTGTTTTGCCCAAAGGTGAGCCCTCCTCCTGCGAGTACTCAGGTCTCTCCTTCTCTCAGACCTTAGTCTCTGCAGCTTGGGAGACGTCGGTGGGTTACTAGACCCAGAGGCCGCCTCAGCCTCCCCTGACCCAACTGGTAGTGGAGCAGCTGTAAGTGACGGCCCAGCTGAAGGCAACGAGGTCATCCCCGCATCTGGAGCCAGGGCAGGCTCAGGCCCCTGACACGGCCCAGCTGGTGTTTGTTGCAGGGGAACCTGTGCAGACTGGGGTTCTTCAGGATCAGGCCCCAGACTTGGTTCAGGTGATGCCTGAGGCAAAGGATTCGGTGCAGACTGAGTCTCCGAGCCCCAGTCCCAGGCCATCACACCTCCTATGTGACACAGCCGTTCAGTTATTTGAAGACAGGTATCGTATCACCTTTCAGTCTCCTCTTCTCCGGGCTTAACATACCCAATTGCCTCAACTGTTCCTCATAAGGCTTCCCCCCCTCATGCTTATTTCCATGCTTATTACATACAAAAAACAACAACAAAAAACAAAAAACCAATACCGAAAAGGGGTACAACTTAACAGGGGAGGGGAAAGGAAAGAAAATAAAATTTACACCATCTGTTAATAAGATAAAAATTATGACATAAATTTGTGATTGCAATTTCATGTTACAATAAAAAAAATTCATTATCTTTTATACCTCCCATTTATTCCTTAATTCTTTTTACATAAATTTACTGCCGTATCAAAATACTATTTTTTATATAAATTTATATAAATTTTCACAATTTATAAATGTTTATATTTATCTAACTAATTAATAAAAACTGCTGGGGTGACTCAAAAGCTGCTACAGATTTTAACATGGTATAATTTTGTTTAAGATATGTCCTGAAGGCTTCCCATTTTGATACAAATTCAATTCTCGGTTTATTTTTAATTTTTTTCAGATAGACTATCTGATTCACCATATTCAGTGAATTTTTGTATCCACTCTTGTCTAGAAAGAATTCTGTCGCTCTTCCACCTTATAACTATAAGAACTCTCACTGCCATATTGCATACGAAGAAAAATCTTTAAATTTTTAAGGAATATCTGAATCAGTAATGCCTAACAGATATGCCTCTGGTTTCCTAATAAATGAGATTCTTAACATTTTTTATAATTCAAAGCCCAGACCCAAGATCTATAATCTTCCAGAGGAGGCCCATGCGAAAAGAGGTGGGCAAATGGGAGACTGACCTGCAAGGGTTGCCTTCAGACACATGCTGCTCTCTCAGAAACAGCCTCCGGCGACCCTCGTAAAAGGGCATCCTCTTCTCCAGGGTTTTGCTGACCTGCTTTAGGAGAGTGCAGAACAGCTCTGGGAACAGCTCTGGGATGCCCTCTTCGGTGTGTAGCACGGACAGGACTTCGTAGATGGCGCAAGTGGCCTGAACAGAGAAACAGCAAGAGAATGAAAGGACACCTGGGTGTGTGAGAGGACGTCTTCCAGTAAAAGGGCCGTCGTAGAACTGAATCATGGAATTGTAGAGTCGGAAGAGGTTCCTGTGGTCATCTAGTATCAAGCGGCGGAGGAAACAACCCCCACAGCAGGTTGCCAGGAACGGATAAGACAAGGGAAAGTCCTTACCATCTGCTTTTTATTCAATATTTACAGAGAGAGGCTTGGAACGCAGCCTCTGTCAGGAGTTCAGCCTACACTCGAGTAGGACCCTGGTAGAGACATAAATGCCCGACTGGCATGTTGCCTCCTACCCGGTCAATCGTTCGGGAGCTTCAAAATCTTTCTTCTCCCCGAACATCACAGCAACCGATGCCAACCGACACCGGCACACTTAGGGATCTGCAGAGTTTGTGCGTCATGCGTAACAGACCTCAGCAACTCAGCATTTTGGCTAATCTACTTTATTTACATATAAACACACACGGAGCACTGCAACATGGCTCCCTCTCTCTCTCTCTAGCATCAGACAGCAAAGAGAAAAAGAACAAAGGACAATAGTCCCACTTCATGGAACACAGTAACACAAACACCCTGTTTTCGTCACTTCCCACTCTGTGGAGTCAAAACATATACCGTCATGTGAAAGACAACAATCCCATGACTGCAATCATGGAGCAGGAATTCTAACAGCCTCTTGGAGTAATGGCGTTGTCCCGAGTGACTCTCCACCCCCTTTTTCTCCCACTTCCTCATTCACCATCTCCTCTATGGGTGGTGCTGAGGGCCCTTTGCTTCTGAGCTCTTTGCTCTCCTACTTTCAAGGCTTGCCAGGTTCTGGGAGGGGAGGGTCTGGAATGCTTTCTAAGGACACTGTGTCCATCAGCTGTTGTCCTTCTGGTGGTTCCTCTTCCTCATCCTCCTCTCCCTTTATTTCCCAGCTTTCCCCCTCGTCTGCCTCTGAGCTGTGACCTCCCTCAAACCCCCGTTGTAATTCTGAGCTGTCTTCTTCTTCTCTGGAAGGGTCAGGCTGGGGAGGCGGTCTCCACCATTCCTCCTCTGCCCAGTCCCTGACATCTAGTCCAAATTCTTGCAATGCAGGAATCACAGCGAAAGAATCGCTGACAGGCAGCTATCCAGTCTATGCTGAAAAACCTCTGGTGAAGGAGAGTCCACCTTCCAAGACTGCCTGATTTTCTGACTGCTGTATGGAAAAGCACATGAATGTGACCTTGGAAGAGTTTGTAAGTAAAGCATTTTTAACTTACAAAATGTGAGGTTTCTTTCTATGCTAAGAGAGAAGAGAGGGACTTTGGAAACAACTTAGGAGAGAAAATTTTATGCTGGAGTTCTCTCACCAAAGAGTACTTGCCCCAAACCTGGATCTTAGGCATCCTGGAATTCTCTTTTTCATATATACCTATATTTTCCTCTTCAACCAAGAACAAAAGACCATCCAACAGATTTCTGGTGCGTGTGAGGCTACCCCAGTAACCAGGCTCTCCTGACGCTCTTATGTTTTTCAGTCTACATTAAGCGAGCTGAAATCTCTCCTCTCTAAGAATCCCTCCATGTTTCCCAACTGCTCCTCACTTCTTTTCGCTCACCTTGAGAGGTCCTTCATCTGCAAATTCTATGCTCTCATTGCTGCCTGAGGAGAAAGGGGCTTCCAGACTTGAAGGCTCTGCCACCCTGGCCGCTAACTTGCATAAAATCAGTAAGGCCTGGGAAGGGTCTTTGCCTAGAGACCTCCAGAGTTCACCCGTTTCACTGCAATGCAACAACACATAAGTTGAAGAGGATTTGTTTTCCCATAAGCACCATTCACTTAAACCCAGTAGGTCCAATTTGTGGGCTGAAATGCAGATGCAGTCTCCCCCCAAATGTACAAAAGCCTCAGCTTAATGCTGGCATGCACCTGTCCATCGGGAGGCGGCGGCAGAATAGGCTCTCGATCACGGAGTCCAGGTGAAAATGGGAGACAGCAGCCACAGCTTCCACAAGGACCTGCCGCAGATCTTCCTGTTTGATGGTGGGCAAGCGGCTGTAGAAAATGTCCAGGATCTCTGAAACCTGACAGGAGCAATTCAGGTGCATGCATTACTATCAGCATTCCCACTCGTTTGAGTCAATTGCATTCTAGAAATTCCAAATACCTTCTTAGAAATTTAACGCTACTCTGCTTTCTTTGAACAAAGGAGCATAAGAACCTGCTTTGTCCCGAGCCAGGCCACTAGGCCTGCTGGCTCTCTATCATACTCACAATGGCTCTCTGGGGTTTCAGAGAGAGGCATTTCCCTAGCCCTATATTTCTATATGGTCTTATACAGCCCAAGGGGGTGGGTTGGTCCAAGGAATGTGCACACCACGAACAGATTAACATTGCAATCCTATTTGGGGGAAAGGCTGTAGCTCAATGGAAGAGTATCTGCTTTGTTTTTGCAGAAGTAAAACCAAGTTCAGTCGTACCTTGGATGCCAAACGCCTTGGAACTCGTACGTTTTGGCTCCCGTACAATCAAAAAACGGAAGTGAGTGTTTTTGAATGATTTTTGGAAGACAAACATCCGGCGTGGCTTCCGCGGCTTCCAATTGGCTGCAGAAGCCACGCTTTGGTTTCTGAATGTTTTGGAAGTCGCACTGACTTCTGGAACGGATTCCGTTTGAAAACCAAGGTACGACTGTACTTCATTCAGGACCCAGTGGTGCTCTGCTGTGCTAAGCTGGTTAGGTCAAAATTTAATTTCGGTTTATGTTCATTGGTTGCTCGAAAACAAGGGTGAGGAACTTCAGCCATGGGGGCCACATGCACCCCCAAGCCTCTCTACCTGGCCCCTGGGGCTCTCTTTGGCCACACCCCCTTCTACAAGGCCACACCCCTCCCTGGCCCTGCTGTGTGTCCTCTGCAAGAGCTTTTACCTGGCAGTGTTGGGTATGTGTTGGGCATGGGCAGAATGTGCGAAGGTGAGAGTAGCATCCATCACTCAGCCAACTTGCCCATCCAGCCCCACCCACAACTGGCATGTACCCCCCCCCCCCGCAAAGGACTATGAAACATGATCCCTGCCTCTGCTCAAAACCTAAAGCCAAGCTTCCACACCAGCCAAAGCCTGCTCCAACAACCTATTGTAGATTGGTGCCTTTGGAGACCTGTCTGACACATGTCAAACAAAGCTTATAATAGCCCCCCCCCCCATTGTGGCAAGTAGTCACCTGGGCTCCCATAGAGTCTCCGGAGTCCCAAAGGATGGTTAGCAGCCAGCGGCCAGCAGAAATGGCGCACATTTCATTTCCGGACACCAGGTCTTCCAGGATGACCTCGATGAAATCCAGGGCTTGATCTGGTGGGAAATGCACGCTGACCACCTGTGAAAACGCCAAAAGTAAAGGTTTGTGAACCTATGATCACAATAACAATTGCACTGAAATGCAACTGTGGTTCATTCTGACCATAGAGGGGGAAATCGTCAAAGAAATGGAAGTGGCATGTACTCCCTTGAAGGTGGTGGGTTTGTTAGGATATTTCCGTTCCACCTTAAAAGGGAGCAGGCTTTGTGAGTCACAGAGTCTGCGCATTTCCTGTTCACAGGAAGTTTATGTTTTCTATTGCTTTCGTTTCTCTCTCGGTGTTGGAGACACTGAAGCAGGCAGTCATGTTTTTATTTGTTCTGATCAACGCAGAATAAACTTGTAAATAATGCTCTCCTGAGTGCGACTTCTGCTGTGCATTATCTGCTGATAGAGAGTGTGCATCGGCTCTAGAATGTGGCAGGCTATTTCTGGAGCTCATGTCGCTAATTGCTGATACTGCGTGCCTACGGGAGATCGACGGACGTCCGGACACGGCTTGGGGGCCATGATGGACTTTGTCTCCCTGGCAGTATCCCAACAGGGTTATCCTTTGCTGGAGATTTTAAAACAGAGCTTGGATGGAAATCTGTTGCGGATTCTTCATCTCTGATTCCTGCATTTCTGGGGGTTGGACTTAATAATAATAATAATAATAATAATAATAATAATAATTTATACCCCGCCCTCCCCAGCCAAGACCGGGCTCAGGGAGGCTAACACCCAATATAAAAAAATTCCTTCCTGTAGCACCTTAAAGACCAACTAAGTTAGTTCTTGGTATAAGCTTTCGTGTGCATGCACACTTCTTCAGATACACATCTGTAACTGAACCCAATATAAAAACAATTGATTGAAATACAACTTAAAAACAAGATTAAAATACAACCTTAAAACATTAAAATGCAGCCTCATTTCAGTGGAAACTCAAATCAAAAACTTTTTTGGGGATGAAAATGTCAAATCTTCACCAAGACCAAGTATCCAGACTGGTCTTACATGGGCCAGAAAAAAGCCAGGAAAGTCCCCAAATAGGAGTTCCATCACAGAAGGAGAAAGGAAAA
The DNA here is from genome assembly GCF_964106645.2 of Podarcis pityusensis. Lineage (NCBI taxonomy): Eukaryota > Metazoa > Chordata > Lepidosauria > Squamata > Lacertidae > Podarcis > Podarcis pityusensis. The sequence goes on from NC_138028.1 coordinate 4,978,187, forward strand.
AGGAAAGAGGGGGAGGGATCAAGTTGATTCCAAGCCAAAGGCCAGGCGGAACAACTCTGTCTTATAGGCCCTGCGGAAAGAAATCAGATCCTGCAGGGCCCTGGTCTCATGAGACAGAGTGTTCCACCAGGCCGGGGACAGCATTGAAAAGGCCCTGGCTCTGGTTGAGGCTAATCTGACTTCCTTAGGGCCCGGGACCTCTAGGGTGTTGCTATTTATGGACCTTAAGATGGTCCTTGGGGTCCCTTCCAACTCTGTAGTTCTGTGATTTAATGAAATCTGGTCCACAGATGTTACCCAAATGATTGGGAAATTCACCTTGGCCATTCTGCATGAAGCTTCGAATAGAGCGCGGGGGACCTCTTCCTTCAGGTCATGACAGGCAGCCAGCATTTCTTTTTCCTCCTCTGCTGTGACTTTTGACTGAGCTGGGAAAGAAAAGGCAAGAAGGGAGTGTTAGGATATAGTTCCGTTCCACCTTCAAAGGAACAGGCATGACTGTTGTGTGTCACATGCCTGTTTACTTCCAGCACAGTCTGCTGGGAACTTCCATTTGTATATTGCTTTTGCTATACTGCTGTGTGCTTGGACACGAAGGGAAGCAGACATGCTTTTTCTTTCTTCCTGAACTATGCTGAATAAACGCCTGGAAATAATGCTTACACATGTCTCTGTCCGCCACTTCCGTTGTGAGAAGTTCTTCACTCTGCATGTTGCGTGGCGAGTTCCCTCTTGGGCAAAAAAAATGAGAGGCACAAATACAAGATGGGTGACACCTGGCTTGAGAGCAGTACATGTGAAAAGGATCTAGGAGTCTTGGTTGACCACAAACTTGACATGAGCCAACAGTGTGACGCGGCAGCTAAAAAAGCCAATGCAATTCTGGGCCGCATCAATAGGAGTATAGCATCTAGATCAAGGGAAGTAATAGTGCCACTGTATTCTGCTCTGGTCAGACCTCACCTGGAGTACTGTGTCCAGTTCTGGGCACCACAGTTCAAGAAGGACACTGACAAACTGGAACATGTCCAGAGGAGGGCAACCAAAATGGTCAAAGGCCTGGAAACGATGCCTTATGAGGAACGGCTAAGGGAGCTGGGCACGTTTAGCCTGGAGAAGAGGAGGTTAAGGGGTGATATGATAGCCACGTTCAAATATATAAAAGGATGTCACATAGAGGAGGGAGAAAGGTTGTTTTCTGCTGCTCCAGAGAAGCGGACACGGAGCAATGGATCCAAACTACAAGAAAGAAGATTCCACCTAAACATTAGGAAGAACTTCCTGACAGTAAGAGCTGTTTGACAGTGGAATTTGCTGCCAAGGAGTGTGGTGGAGTCTCCTTCTTTGGAGGTCTTTAAGCAGAGGCTTGACAACCATATGTCAGGAGTGCTCTGATGGTGTTTCCTGCTTGGCAGGGGGTTGGACTCGATGGCCCTTGTGGTCTCTTCCAACTCTAGGATTCTATGACTAGAGCGTGCCAAGGCTCTAAAGGTATCTGAGGCTTGTGTCGCTGTTTGCATGTTGTGTGGCGAGTTCCCACCTCCCCCCCGGTGGAAATAAAGACACATGACACAAATATTTAGGTTAATGGGCAAAAAATGGCCACAACTTTATTGGTTACAGGAATGAGCAGTATTGGTTTAGGCATTGGTCCTAACCGACTATCCGGCTTCAGCCCGATTGCTTGAAGACCGGGAAGGGTTAACCACCAATAGGGGGAGTCCTGCTGATGCACATCAACTAGGAACTCCCCCGGGGTCACCGCTCGGGGGGGTGCCTTAGGCCCTCACCTCCCCAGGCTTCGGACAGGGCCACGCCCCCCGGAATCCTTTACCGGACTACCCTTCGATATTCGGAGGAGATGATGGCGCTTCCTCCCCCCCTTCATCTACATGACAATATCCCTACCAATGCCTAACTGCCAATGCCGAGGAAGTTGTGACAATTTGCTACGAGGTGGGCAAAAAACCAAGTTTGCCAAGTGGAAAAAATTCCTACCAGGCCCCTTAACGGTGACCAACCAAGGTCCATAGCAAGGTCAAAAGGAAAACCTAAAGGGGGGGTGGCGGCAAAAGAGGGAGCTCCCTGGCCGCGCCAGTGTGATATCGCGCAAGCTGGCCAGGGGATGACGCGGCCAGGGGTCCCCTCAACCGTGTGGAGGCTGAGAGCCAGCCCCTGCGCACGTGGAGAGGGCGTGAAGCCCACAACTCCACCTCCTCTCAAGTTCGGAAGTGGTTTTCCGAGGACTGGAGATCATCCGGCTTCCGGCCGGTGGCTGGAGCCAGCTGGGGGCCTGCCAAATGGCCCCGTCTCCCCGGCAGCGTCCCAACAGGGAGGGGAGAGAGAGAATAACCATGGATCTATTTCCTGACCAGTTCATTTCAGGCTGGATAGATTTTGTTGCAAGGAGGCATGCTATGATTCTATGGTTTTAGTCTGGCCAATTATGGGTTAAGAGTCCCGAATAGCTGGCTTCTGTTTCTTCGGTAGCAGCTTAAGAAAGGTGAGAACCTCATGGTTTCCTTGTGTGAGATAGTCATCAGAGCTTGGGGAAGGCTGAGATTCCTGCCTTGCAGGGGGTTGGAATAGATGACCCTCGAGGTCGATTCCAACTATACAATTCTATGATCCTATGAAGGTTACACCTCCCGCTCAGCTGACAGGTGGAAGCATTTATTATTATTATTATTATTATTATTATTTTGGTGAAAAAAATTCTTTATTGAAACTCATTAATATCATTACAGATTTAACTTCACACATACACATGCATACAAAGAAAAATACATATTCTTAAATTAATTTACCATATGGTGTTAATTTAAACTTCTAGTTCCACTTAGATTTCAACTAAGCTAAGATGAAATAATATTACATAAAATAAAGTAACATATAACAAAATAAAGTAAAATAAAGTAAATGTAGACTTCCCATCATTTCCCGATATTGTTGACCTTTATGATTTTGAATGTACTTATAATTATTACCTTACATTTAATATACTTTCTAATACTTTCTTACAACATATCGTACCGATTTTCCTTTATTTCTTGATATTTTTCATACACAAGGGGCATTCAAACACTGCCATAGATAATATGTCGCTGTTTCCCCCCCGTAAGTATCTCTTAAACATTTCCCATTTTTGAGAAAATAATTGTTTTGTGTTACTTCAAACTATTTGTTAATTGAGCCATTTCCACAAAGTCTAATAATTTATTTTGCCATTCCGTTAGTGTTGGTATCTTCCCCCCTTCCAATTAGATGCTATTAATAGACAGGCGACCGCTGTTGCATATAAAAAGATTATATAATAATAATTTAATCTTTCTGTTTTACTATGTAAAGTACTCATTTTGTAGCGCCCCCATGGTGGGGCGCTACATTCACGAAGATGCGAAGGGCCAATGTGTGAATGTAGCGCCCCACCATGGGGGCGCTACAATTTTTACATCCTTAAGATATCAATGGCTTCCCTTCTTCTCTTTCCATGGTTCATTTTACATATCACAAATCCCTGCTCTCTTACCACGGTTGAATGAAAGTATTTTTAAACATTTTTTTCAATTCATTATGGATCATTTCCCAATATTCTTTTACCCTTTTAAAAGTCCACCACATGTGAAAGAACTTCCTTCCACCTCTTTGCATCTCCAGCAGTTATCTGATTCAGTCTTATACGTCTTAGCAAGCCTACTTGGAGTTAAATACCACCTGTAAATAATTTTCAAGTAGTTTTCCTTCAAAGGATAACATGTTGTTGTTGTTATTATTATTATTAACCCAGAAGCAGGTCCCCTCCTCTGGTTTCCAGCCACAGGTCTACAGAAGCATTTCTGCCTCCAGCTGTCCAAAAAGAGCACAACTGTCATGGCTAGCAGCCAATGTTCTCTTTTCTTAAAAAATGTTTTGGGGTACCTGCATTTTGACTCAAGAAAATCACCATTTTATACCTTATTTTTCGCTCCCTAAGACGCACTTTTGTCCTCCTTAAAAGTAAGGGGAATTGTCCGTGTGTCTTACGGAGCGAATGCACTGGACAGCAGAGGGATCTGTAAGGTTACCAGGGGGTTACTCGAGAGCAATCAGGCAAATGCCTCCCTGGTCGGCTGTAAAGCCTCGTTATTGGTGCCCAAAACCCTTCACCATGCAGAGTGCCACTATTCCGTGGCTGGCTCATTCACTGGCAGAAACCGTCAGTGGGCGGTCCTTAAACCTTCCGCAGCAGAGTAGTTTCTTGACGCCCAATCTGCGCTTTCCCTCTCGGCGCGAAAGCCTACTGCGCAAGGAGGGCGTGGGTAACGGAGGACATCTCTCCTCCCCGCTTTGCCCAGGCAAGGTGTCCTGGCACCGCCTCGCCTCCTCCGAGCCCTGAAGCTCCTCTCCACTGGAGGCGTGGTTACTCTCCTCTGCTGAGGTGGTGCTGCTTCCCATGATCTTTGGGGGCTCTCTGCAATCCATCCGGCTTTTCCCCTCTCCCCCCTGAGCCGATGGCAGCTCCCTGACAGAATCCCTTGGCTGCCACTGCAGTTGCGAGCTGAGGGATACCTCCGCAGTCAGAGCCATGGCTCCTGTCAGTCCAGCTCTTGCTGGCTTTACAGCGAGGCGGGAGGAGGGATGGATGGGAGCCACGGATCTCCTCCTGCCTCTCTGTAAAGCAAGCAAAGCACCTGTCCCGATGTCTCCTCCTCCTCTTCTCGCTCTGGGATGGAGCAAGCAAAGTGAGAGCTGCGCAAAACTGGACAGAAGCCATGTAAGCGGCTCTCGCTTTGTTTGCTTGCTTCGAAGCAAGAAAAGCGAGAGCCGCTTACACGCTCTGCACAGAATATTTTTTTCTTGTTTTCCTCCTCTAAAAACTGGGTGCGTCTTATGGTCAGGTGCGTCTTATGGAGCAAAAACTGTGGCAGTTCAAATCGGAAAAAATACAGTAAATGGACAAAAGTACAAAGATTCACAAAATGTTTAGGGGTATGTGTACCCCCAGAAAAAACGATTGCTAGTAGTTATCGATAGCCCTCTCCTCCATTAAACTAAATTGATCACTCAACCAGTCATCCAACCAACCAACCAATCAGAAAGGGGAGTGAAGGTTGGGAGTTCACACTGCCCCCGTTCAAAACATCCTCACCTTGTATGTGCAAAAGGCAAGTAATGCACTGGGCAGCCCACTGCCGGCATCTGATGGAGCCATCACAGGTGTAGGGGGCAAGGAATGCCACCAGTGACCCAAATTGCTGGAAATTTTCTCCATCCTACAGAAAAAGAAAGATTTTTAAAAATCTGTTCATTTGAGCCTGTCTGATCTTTATGACCTGCAACAGAGGCGGGGGTCTTTGGGGTGTGTGTGTTAGTGTTAGGATTCTTTCCCCGTGTTGCAGTCATGGGATTGTTTACATCACATGATGGTGTATGTTTTCATTCCACATTGTGGGAAGTGAAGGAGATAGGATGTTTTTATTACTGTGTTGTAGGACATGTGTCCTTTTGTTCTCTCTCTTTGCTGTCTGATGCTGAAGAGGAAGGAGCTGAGTCAAGATGCTCCGAGTGTGTACCGTACTTTTCGTTCTATAAGACGCACCCAACCATAAGACGAAGGGGAGGAAAACAAGAAACAAGAAGCCTCCTGAGCGAAGAGGGAGTGCTCCTCCATCTTCGCTCAGGAGGCTTTGGGGGGCTATCCCTGAAGCCAGGAGAGCAAGCGGGATCAGTGCGCACCGATCCCTCTTGCCCTCCTGGCTTCAGCAAAAGAAAGCCTCCTGGCTTTCCCCCGACCTTCCGCAAGAGCTGCTTGCTCTTTAAAGGGAGCGCGGCTCTTGCAGCTTTTCTGGGAGGCGGGGGAAAGGACAGAGCCACACACTCTGTCCCTTCACCCACCTCTCACAAAAGCCAGGGATAGCTGCGCAAAGCCTCTGCAGGGCAGCGGGATGAAGGCTCCCCACTGCCCTGTGGAGGCTTCACACGGCTAAGCCAAAAGCTAGAACAGTGAGAGGGAGCGATGCGCAGTGCTCCCTCTCGCGGTTCTGGCTTCTGGGAGAGCACACAAAGCCTGCATTCGCTCCATAAGACGCACACACATTTCCCCTTATTTTTTAGGAGGGGAAAAGTGTGTCTTATAGAGCGAAAAATACGGTCTATGTAAATAAACGTAGTTTAGCCGAAAAGCTGCGCTACTGAGTCTGAACACTGACTGCCTACACTCTGCTGATCCTGAAGTGTGCTGATGCTCTTGGTATCAGTTGCTGTGATGTTTGGGCTGGAAAAAGCTTTTGAAGCTCCCGAACGACTGACCAGGTGGAAGAGAACATGCCAGTTGAGCATGTGTCTCTGCGGGATGCCTACTCGTGTGTAGGACCTCCTGACAGGGGGTCCCCCCTCCATGCCACTTGTGAGATGGATGGTGACCAGGGCTGGGGAGAAATCTGATTCTGATTGACTTTCAACGAGGAGCTACTTGATTTGCCCCTCTCGAATGAATGCGTGAACTTTCATAAGTCACCCTTCTCTCAATTTTGCACTGAAATTATCTGCCCAAATTATGTGTACAAGCGTGGAAACATTAGGGGGAAGTGAGTGCAAACATGGACATATCAGTGAAAGTAGCAGGGAAAATGTATTATATATTTTTTTGGTGGGGGGTAGAAATCCTTGCAAAAATGTGTACATTCAGAGCCGTTCGCAATTCGTTTCTGCGAGTGTTTTAAGTCATTTTTAAGATTACATTTTAATGGTGTTGCTTACAGATAATAATAATAATAATAATAATAATAATAATAATAATAATAATCTTTATATATACCCTGCCCTCCCCAGCCAAGGCCGGGCTCAGGGCGGCAAACAAGCAATAATAAAAACAAGTTGAATGAATACAACTTAAAAACAAGATTAAAATACAACAATTAAAATATTGAAACATTAAAATATTAAAATGCAGCCTCATCACAGGAGGAGAAAGAAAAAAGGAAAAAGAAAGAGGGGGAGGGAATCAAATTGGCTCCAAGCCAAAGGCCAGGTGGGACAACTCTGTCGTACAGGCCCTGTGGAAAGAAATCAGATCCTGCAGGGCCCTGGTCTCATAAAGCAGAGCATTCCACTAGGCCGGGGCCAGTGTTGAAAAGGCCCTGGCTCTGGTTGAAGCTAATCTAACTTCCTTAGGGCCCGGGACCACTAGGGTGTTGCTATTTATGGACCTTGAGGCTCTCCGCGGGGCATACCAGGAGAGGTAGGTACGAGGGTCCTGGGTTGTGAAGGGCTTTAAAGGTCAAAACTAGCACCTTAAATCTGACCCTGTACTCCACCGGGAGCCAGTGCAGCTGGAAAAGCACTGGGTGAATATGCTCCCATGGCAGAGACCCCGTGAGGAGCCTCACTGCAGCATTCTGCACCCACTGAAGTTTCTGGGATAGTGGGCAGAGATGTGCAGACTGAGCAGATGGCAAGCAGGTGAAGAGAAGGAAACTCACGGGGAGCTGAAAGTTCTCCTGGAAGGCAGCGAGGGTCTGGGAGCTTGCCTGCAGCGCTCTCTCCCTGCTACAGTCCGATACAGTGAACCAGGGGTCTATGAGCTGTTGGCGGAGCAGGAAGGCAAATGCAACTGATATTAGAAAATCTATTTTTGTTAAATTCCTATCCTGCCCTTCATCTGACAATCACAGGGCAGTTTGCAATATAAAAACACTGCCAATTTTGTCCACCTCATTAGCTATGGCTATTCTCACACGGCCTTGCCACCGTGATGTTGTCGTTGGAATTCTACTCAATATTGATCCAGAGCAGATTCCAACATATAGTTAGTTAGCAGAGTAAAAGCTTAAACAAGTTGCAGGATTCCCAAAAAATAGATCAGAGGCAATTGAATTTCATCCAGCAGAGCTTTACTGCTACTGAGGGCAAATGAGCATAATGGTCACAGGTCCAATACATTCAGGATTGGCGCTGTACATAAGAAATCCAGTTGCAGCAGACTTAACTTAAACTTACAATAACTAATAATACAGTCACATCTCGTGTTGTGGCCGCTTCATGTTGCATCTTTTTGTGTTACGTCCCGCGGCAAACTGGAAGTACCGGAATGGGTTACTTCCGGGTTTTGCCACTCGCGCATGCGCAGAAGTGCTAAATCGCGCTTCCCGCATGCACAGAAGACCAAATCGCACTGCGCGCCTGCGCAGATGCAGTGTTTTAAGTTGTGGGCATTTCACATGACGGACGGGCTTCTGGAACAGATCGCGTCCGTAACACGAGGTACCACTGTAAGTCTAAAACCTTAACGCTAAACATAGTATGTACAGAACACCACACCAGAAGGAAAAGAGATAGAAAGTGAAAGTGACACCCGGGCTCCTTCTGGCCTTACTTTTATAGTCAGCATGACCTCGACAGAAAGAGATAAGAAAACCAGTTTAAACCAGCTGTGCTCAGCTTCTCTGAAGAAATAACCCAAACATCCTGAAGTTTCTTTCACACAGAGAAGCTTCCAGAAGCTTCCAGAACCCTCTTGAATTAAGTAGAATAGGAAAAATCTCTACACATCAGATCAAGACTTTCTGCACTAAGAAATGCAAACTGACAGATGTATGCGTTGGTAACCTTGCAGAAAGACGACTGCAATGTTCTCTGTGTGAGTATCCCCTGGAAGACAGTCTGAAAGCTAAAATAAAAATGGCAATTCATTCCTGAGTGGATTTGGCAGAGCAGGAACACCTGTGAAGGCAGGGAAGTCGTGGGGGAGGCCTTTTAAGCATCTCCAGCTGCCTGAAAAGGTCTCTAAATTGGTTGCCTAATCCAAACCAATGAACGCCAATAGAGAAAGTTTCTCCTGCGGCTCACCTGGAACATCTCGACCATCAGCTCAGGTGTTGGGTGGTCCTCTACGATGCTTGTCACGAGTTTCCTGAGGGCGTCCATGGAGCAAGAGTACAGGGACTGAAAGCACAATGCAAGTAGGGAGATCAGAAGGCCAAGCTAGATGGGACGTCTGGAGATCCATGACTGGATTAAAAATGCTCTAATAAGCAGCTGCAGAGGTCCAGTCGGGACATAGGACTCTGCCTTGCACTGACTCAGACACTGGGTCCATTTATCTCAGTATTGTTCAATCAATAGCAGCTCCCCAAGGTTTCAGACAGGAGCCATCCTTTCCCCCGAAATATTTTATTGTTTTCACTTATTTCTGCAAGAAGCAACCATCAGTCTTCAACAATCCCACCCACCCCAGCAGAAGCGCCAAATGGCTATATAATTTCGTTTAACGTTTAAGTCATTTCAGTTTTATCATTCCATAAGTCCTTGGAGGCCTATAACCAGTGTTTTTTGGGGGTTTGTTAAAGGGAAAAATGTTGCCGGTACTCACCATGAAGTTGGTACAGAAAGTGGCACACTTTTATTTTTTATTAAAAAAACTATCAAAAATAAAATGATTGCAGATCACCAGCAGTTCGCGGTCATACACCGTATAGTTTTGCTCCGACTTGCTCAGCTTCCTCGAGAAAAAGGCACACGGCTTCCAGTCCTGCTTGCCCCCCCCCCGGCTGCAAAAGTACCGCCCCAATGGCTCGGTCGGACGCGTCGGTCTCTAGCCTCATGGGCTTCTCCAGATTAACGTGCAGGAGCTGCTCTTCCGAAGCGAACGCCTTCTTCAGTCTTTCAAAGGATTGCTGGGCACTTTCTGTCCAGGCGAACTTCCTTTTGCTACTGAGACAATCTGTGATGGGCGCCGTCAAGTGGGCGAAGTTCTTGATGAACTTCCTGTAGAAGTTGCTGAACCCTAGGAACCTCTGCACGTCCTTCCGGGTTTTGGGAGCCTTCCACTCCAGCACTGCCTGCACCTTGCTTGGGTCCATAGCTAGTCCCTTGTCTGACAAATTGTACCCCAGAAACTCGACCTCTCTGGTGTGAAATTGGCATTTTTCCAGCTTGACCCACAACTGGTGCTTCTGCAGCCTCTTTAGTACTTCCCTGACGTCTCTGACATGTTGCTTCTCATTGTCTGAATAGATTAAGACGTCGTCCAAGAAGGCTACGCAGTTCTTGTACAGCAGGGGCCCCAACACGTGGTGCATGAATGCTTGAAAGCAGGCAGAGCCCGATTGTAATCCAAATGGCATGACTAAGTACTCAAAAGCCCCCAGGGGGGTGAACATGGTGGTTTTCCATTCGTCCCCCTCCCTTACCCTGATCAAATTGTACGCTCCCCTGAGGTCCAGCTTGGTAAAAAAAATTCCCCTGCCTCACCCTTGTTAAAATGTCGTCAATCCTGGGCATTGGGAAGGTCATGGGTTCTGATACCAGGTTTAACTCCCGGTAATCTACGACTAATCTGGGCTGATTAGTCCCTTTTTTGTCCACAAAGAACACCGGACTGCCCCCCACCGCCTTTGATTCCCTTATGAACCCCCTCTTCAGGTTCTTGTCAATAAACTGCCGTAACTCCTGCATCTCCCGGTCCGACATGGCATACAGCTTACCCACAGGCAGCTGAGCCCCTGGGAGTAAGCTGATTTGGCAGTCAAAGGGCCTATGGGGGGGTAGTCTGTCCACCTCCTTCTCGCTGAAGAGTTCCTTTAGGTCAGCGTATGGTGGTGGCACCTCTCCCTTTGTTTCCACCGCCATCCCAGCCACCCTGGCCACTGTCATTCTTGGGGTCCCCCCCCCCCCAGACTGTTGGGAAAAAGCACCAAGGCAAAAGCCAGCTCCAGATGGCTGGAATGCAAAACAGTGCAGATGTACTGTTGGAGAAAAGGTGGAGCCTATTCTCTGTACTGAGCACCGGATGTTAGCTCAGTGTGTCATCTGACCTGTACTGGAAGTACAGGGGAGGAGTGTGTGACTCTTCTGATGGAGTCTGAAGGGAACAGTCACATTTCTATGTACTGTTGAGTGACAGGAATAAAACATGTAGAAAGGACTCCTGTCTGTCTTTCTTCCCCTCCCTGGGGGAGTGCAGGGAGGGAGAGAAGGAGGAGGGTGTGTCCTGCTCACGATTGAGGAGGATCGCCGGTTTGTTTACCTAGCCTGCCGGAGGTCGCAGACGGACGGTAAACATCCAGTATCTCGCTCAATTGCCTCGGGGGAGGCCAGGTACCTCTGCCTGTGGGCTGGTGATACTGACATATGGCAGCCTTCGGATGGTTGCGATTCATCGGACATCTGCATGAGAGGCTGGTGGATTGTCCTCCTCTGCTCCAAGGGAGAAGGCAAGCGTCTGAAAGAAGCCAGAGGCTCCACAGACAGCTGGTGGAAAGAAGAGGTGTTTTCCAAGCAACGGAGCTCAAGGTATGCTGCATTTCGGGCTAAAAGTGTGAACGCAGGAAGATTAATTCCCTGGTTCACGGAGCTGCGTTTCAAAGAAAACAAAAGCTCCGGAGGAAGAGGCCTGCATTCCACAAATTCTTGTGGTTAAGATAAGATGTCCTATTGAAATGCATTGTTGCTAGGTAACGGAAAGTTGGAAAGTTACTGGCAAAGGGGCTGGACTGTGATTATGAAGCCTGGGAAAGCGAAACAAAACCGGAGAATGTTTTGGCTACAAAGTTTACGTGCCCTTGGAAGGGACTTTCAATAGCAGCCAGAGTTTAGCTACCAGGTGCAAAAGGGCGTAAACAACATGCAGTTTGCCTGCCTGCGTGAAAAAGGAAAAAACAACTGTTGGATTTTACAGCTTGTTTGAAAGTAAGAGAGGCTTGGATTCAAAATGGATGCCAAGAAAGGGGGGAGACTTGCCTAACTCATCTCCCCTGACCAGAGACAGTTATTCATCAGGGTCTGGATGGATAACTACCCCAGAAGGGGTGAGCCATGATGATGCTGGCCAAGTTCCTAAGAGCTCAACAAAAGCTGAGGAGAGCTTTGACCCCAGAGGGGAGAGTGCAGGAACTGTGGCTGTAGGAACTGTTGGTGTTCCTGAACAAGGTGCAATGGGTGTTGCTGACAGGGGGAGGGAAGAACAGAGTTCAAATCTCCCCACTGATGATGCTACTGGGAAGCATGGAGTAGCATTGAGTGCTGTCCGATGCTACAATTGTGGACAGACTGGGCATCTACAGCGAAACTGTAAGAAGCCGCGCCAGTCAAGAGGAGCAAAGAGCAGCTCTACGAAGCCTGAGGCGTCAGGCAAAAGCCGTTCCAAGTGCCAGGTGAAACCTGCAAAGGCTATGATGGCGAAAGGAACCACGCCAGATGTTGGGAACTCGTTCATAATTGACACGGGCGCCACGGTTCATATGTGCCCGCACAGACAACTGTTTACGACGTTGAAGAAGCAAAGCTTCACTGTGAAACAGGCCAACGGTCAGGAGTTGGAAGCGACTGGAATTGGGACTGTGTATCTTGAGAGTCTGAACTTGACTATAAGTGATGTTTACCTGGTTCCAGAACTGAGATTTAATCTGCTGAGTGTGTCGCAGATTGCAAAGAAAGGACTGAAACTGTCCTATGATGCTAAAAGCTGCAAGATCTACAAAGATGGAGAACTGTTTCTTACTGCCAAAGAGAAAGATGGACTGTATTTGTTGACTTTTGATCAAAGTGATTACATGAAATGTAATTCTTCTGTTTCTAACGAAATCTCTCTCGCAGGTGTGACCAGTCTGAGCACCAGGAAGCTGACCAAGAAGGTCGACAGATCATTTCAGCGGGTGTATGCTGATGTGATTGGTCCTCTAGAACCATCTAGAGGCGGTGCACGATTTTACCTTTTGTGTGTGGATTGTTTCACTAATTATTCTTGGGTTTATATGATGGAGAAACCGCAAGAAACTTTAGAAAAGTTTCAGGAGTTTTGTGACAAGGTTAAAAATATGCATGATGCTAACATTGATTGTCTTTTCACAGATGAGAAGCAAATTTTTCTGTTACAGAAGTTTCAGAAGTTCCTGGATGGAAAAGGGATAGACCACAAAGTTGCAGTCTCGCAAGAAGCGTGGAACAGGGGGGTCTGTGTAAGAGTGAACAAAGAATTGCAAAAGGGGATGAATGCACAATTGCTGAGTTCACATTTGCCACATGAATATTGGGCCGAATCGCTAGCGTCCTATCTTCATGTGTGGCTGAGAAAAGTCTCAACAGAGTTGGGATGTTCTCCTTTTGAGAAGCTGTTCAATAGAAAACCTTCTGTTGCCTATTTTAAGGTTTTCGGGTCTCATGTGAGAACAGAAGCTCCAGGTGGAGTAAAGAATGCCAGAGGCATTTTTGTGGGTTATGAAAAGGGTCTCTACAGAGTAATTTTGTCTGAATCTGGTCAAGTGATTCTCACAAAGTTCCTAGAGAGTGCTCCAAAGCAAGAGCGGATAGTACAGACATTTCCCACAGGTGGCGATTCAGATGATGATGATTTTTCTGATGTCACAGATTACAGTGGTACTGACGATGACACTGATAGCTCAGAGAGTTCAGTTGTAACAGTCATTGAGAGGAAATCTCACACAATGGATAGACCTTCACAGGTGAAGGAAGAACCACTGATAGCTACTGGTTCTCAACAGAGTCCAAAGGTTGAACCAGTGAGCACAGAGGATCAGAACCTCATACGCAGGTCTGAGAGAGTTACAAAGGGTGTACCACCAAAGAGGTACTCAAAAGAGTTTGCTAACTTAGCTGTTGCATGTGTTGCTATTGTTAACAACTCAAAGCAGGTTGGAGCAGTGTCTAAGTCAGAGACAAAGACACAACAGAGAGTAGCTAGCCAAGGTAATGCAGAAGCACTCATTCCTTGGAAGCCAGACAACCAGAGAGGTACACTGGTGAAACCAGTGGTGGGGAGTTCCAAAGGTGGAACTGAAACAACAGGGGACTGTTATATGTATAACAACTGTTTGTTCTCTTCTCTGGATAATGTTTTGCCAATTGATGCTTTTGGGGGAGGATGTTGGGAAAAAGCACCAAGGCAAAAGCCAGCTCCAGATGGCTGGAATGCAAAACAGTGCAGATGTACTGTTGGAGAAAAGGTGGAGCCTATTCTCTGTACTGAGCACCGGATGTTAGCTCAGTGTGTCATCTGACCTGTACTGGAAGTACAGGGGAGGAGTGTGTGACTCTTCTGATGGAGTCTGAAGGGAACAGTCACATTTCTATGTACTGTTGAGTGACAGGAATAAAACATGTAGAAAGGACTCCTGTCTGTCTTTCTTCCCCTTCCTGGGGGAGTGCAGGGAGGGAGAGAAGGAGGAGGGTGTGTCCTGCTCACGATTGAGGAGGATCGCCGGTTTGTTTACCTAGCCTGCCGGAGGTCGCAGACGGACGGTAAACATCCAGTATCTCGCTCAATTGCCTCGGGGGAGGCCAGGTACCTCTGCCTGTGGGCTGGTGATACTGACACAGACAGTGTTCCAAACAGTAAGCTGACCCAAAGGTGACTGACCGCTGATGCCATGACACTACTGGATCATGCAGTGCCAGCCAGCTCATTCCCAGTATTATTGGGGGTCCTGCCAGTGTGGCCACGTGAAAGGCAATGGTCTCCGTGTGCCTGGAAACCCTCATTCGCATTGGTGGGGTCTGGTGTGTCACTTCCCCTCCCAGAAGTTCCCTGCCATCGATGGTGGTCACTTGCAAGGGAAAATCCAGGGGTAGCAAGTGTATTTGGTGCTCCAAAGCGAAGTCCCTGCTGAAGAAATTGCAGGAGCTGCCCGAATCCAGCAGCCCCTCAACCTTGACTGGGTGCCCATTCGGGAGTTCTAGCACCACTGCTGTGGCTATCGCTGCCCTGGGGGGGGATCAGGCACTTCTATTGGTTGCTGGCCTGGCTGCTGGCCCCTCTGGTTGGCAGCCAGGCGTTGTCGTTTCCCTGCGCCTGCCCTTCCTCCCCCTTCTCCTCACGCCCAGCAGCCCCCACCATTCCTTGCCAGGCCTTTCTTTGAGGGCAGACCCTTGCAAAATGTCCCGGCCGTTGGCAGAGGAAACACTTCTTGGTGGTTTTCCAATCCTTCCCCTCCCTCTTGCGACCTTCACTGGAGTTTGAAACCTCGCGCGCGCCATCTATTTCCATTGGCTCAGTCGCCTGGGAAAGCTGTCTTGGTATTTCAGGAATGCGGTAGTCATGGCAACGTTCCCCTCTCACTTCGCGTTTCTCCTGAGCCCGCGCTTCCTGCCTCACTCCAATCGCAAGCACAGCCTTGGTCAGCTGATCCATCGACTGTGGGCGGGGCGCGCGGGACAGCTCGTCCTTCACCGTTGGGGACAACCCCTCCTCAAACAACATTTGAATAGGTTCAGAGTCCAGATCCCACCCGAGACGGTGGATCAACATTGCAAAGCGCGACCAGTAGTCTCTAACTGACTGGCTCCCCTGCTTGCACCCCATCAGTTCTCGCCGAGTCACACTTTGCTGGACTTCACTGGAATACATTGCATCCATCGCCTGAAAGAATTTCTTAAGGTCCTTCAAGGCATGATTTTGCGTCGCCATAAGGGGCCTGATCCATTCTCTTGCCCCATCCTCCAGATGCCCCACAATGTAGGCTACCCTTTGCTCATCGTTAACAAAGTCATCATGCTGCAGTTCCAAAGCGTACTCTATTTCCGTTCGGAACGCATTGTAGTCCTGGGGTTTCCCCCCAAACTTGTGTACCAGCCCCGGTACCTTCCTTGCGATGGGGGTGGGTCTGACCTGAACATCCTGAGCTCGTCTTTCGTCCAGCCGCGCCATCAGGAGAGCTACATGCTGTTCCAAGTCTCGGTTTCTCTCTACCAGACCTTTCACTGCAGCTGCTTGGTCCGTCTCTCCGGCTCCTCTGGTCTGGCTCATGGTGCTGCCTCTCTGGAGCTGCGCACAAGCAACGTTGGTGACTGACGGATTGCTGTAATGGATTTAGGGGTTGCTCGTGCGTAAGTTGCCGCCACTGCTGGCGATGTTACCTGGTTAAACCCTTTCTGACTGAACAGCCTCCAGCATTGTGACTGTCTCAGTCGCTGGCAGAATCCGTCAGTGGGTGTTTCTTGAACCTTTTCCAGCATAAAAGTTGTTTGACGCCAAGTCTCCTCCTACTCTCCCTGCGCGGAAGTCTTCTGCGCAGGGAGGGTGTGGGCAGCGGAGTACCCGTACTCTCTCCACTGGTCTCCAGCGAGGAGTCTTGGAGCCTCCTCTCCGATCCCCCCATCTGCCCCCCTTCTCCACTGGTGTTACGCTGATTTCCTTCCCCAGCAGATGGGCTGCCTCTCTCCCTACTGGGACCCTCTCCGGCATCCCTCTGGAGCCTTCCCTCCACCTCTAGCTCCGATGGCAGTTCCCTGACAAGGTTGATTGAAAAGCAGTGATTTTCTTGTCTGTCCGATTGTTGTGGACAGGGCTTGTCAGTTGCCCATTAACATCATGTCCCAGAATTGTGCGATCTCAAGTAGGGGTAGGTCTACACTGGTCAGTTCTAACGTTAGAAATGCGTTATAAAAATGTGACAACAGAGGGTGCTGTAGGGCAGCAATCTGTCGTCAATGGGAAATTGCATTATCAGCTATTATTATGTGCGTGTTTTTACAGCGTTTTTACAATCAATGGAGATCCAGCCTAGGTCTGCATTCCTACTTGGAGGTGCTAGAGATTTAAACTGGAAAGAGTCTGGCTGCTGGATCAGACCGAAGAGAGCTGATTTAGTCCAACATTCTGTTCTCATAGTGGCCAGCTAGCTGCCTCTTGGAAGTCTGCAAACAGGATATGAGCAGAAGAGGACTTTTGTGTCCTGTGGCTTCGAGCAACTAATGCATTTTCCCGCATTCAGTATACACAGTATGCAAATTTTTGTGTGAATTCTCGGTTGAATGACTGCACCATGAAATTTGGAGAGGTGAGAATGACTCATTCTCTCTCTCTCTTTCTGGGGGGAAGCTTGTATTAAAATGTGAGCTAAATCGAACTCCCACCCAGTGCCGGATTTACATATAAGCTAAACAAGCTATAGCTCAGGGCCCCACTCTCTTGGCCCCCCCCAAAAAAAAATTAAAGGAAAAAACCACTGGATACATTTCCAAAACATAAGATAAAAAAACAAATAAAATAAAACCTACATACAGCAACAGTGTTTTGTGTTGTGTAGGCTCCTATGATGTAAGTCGTGGGCCCCGCCTGCTAGCCTGCTCCCTCAAATATCACTGGTTTGCTCCTTTTTATATAAAGGGTGCCTACATTCTGCATGGATTGGTTGCATGGCAACATGGGCAAATGTCTTTAGATATCTATTAGGTCCATAAATGACCATATAGCACATATTCAACACACACAAAAGCGACAATTTGTTGTTGACAAAGGACAGCTGGACATATAAAGGGCCTCATAACCTTCAGTAGCTTAGGGCCTCATCAAACCTAAATCTGGCCCTGGTCCCACTCTTTGGTATGATCCGGGTAGTGGCCAATCAGATGCATCCAGGAAACCCCCATGTGGATGAGAAAAGAAGATCTGGAAATAAACTTTTGCTACCTACCTCGATCTTTAGAGCATCCCCCGCCGTCTCTTTCAGCTGCTCCAGGGAAGGAAGAGGAAACAAACTCTTGATGCTCTGATCGAGGAGATTGCGAATTTCCTCCATGGCCAAACATGGCTTCACTTTGCTGGCAGGAGGAAGGTGGACTGATAGGTCACACAGGAGAGACTTGTGGATATCTGAAGAATAGTAGGCTGGACCTCAGTTTGGTTGTGGAACATTTGCTCCCACAAGAGGGAGCGATGGCTGTTGCCAAAGTCTCTTAAACAACCCAGACAGAATCCAAAGAGGAATAGCTCAACTGATAGAACGTGAGACTCCTTAATCTCATGGGTTATGGGTTCGAGCATTGAGCAAAAGATTCCTGCATTGCAAGGGGTTGGACTAGAGGACCCTTGTGGTCCCTTTATGATTCTGTGAAAAGAAATTATGTGGAAAACGGCTAAGAAACACACCTACCTCAGGAATGCCAGGGCAGTGATGGCATGGGGACGAAGTGCAGTATTCAGAGAGTCCAGTGGTTCCTCCTTGATAAAATCCTGTGAACACAAGACGGGCAAAGGGCAAAAGGAATTGAGGGTGGGGGAAAACCCTTGAGGGGCAGAGAGATTTCCTCCACTGGCATGCCATGGCCTCTATGATTTCCAAAGGATACCAAGAAAGGATCAAACACTCTTTGCTAAGCCAGTGATTACCGTATTTTTCGCTTGATAAGATGCACCTGACCATAAGAAAAAAAAAATATTCTGAATGAAACAGTGGATGTGTGATTTTTGTGGTTCATGCTATGGCCACAGCCTCCTTTATTGCTATATTCCCTTATCTCCCTCCCCTTTCTTCTCCTTTTCTTCTAATTTCTCTCCTCATTTCTTGTTTTAGTATTCCTGTCTCCTCTCCTTGCAAGTTCGCTGTCTTTACCTCCTCCCTCCCAGGCAGCCTCCTTTATCGTTAGCGTCCCTTGTCTCCCTCCTGATCGCTTGCTGATCAGCTGCTTTGTTTCAACACCCCCTTCCCTCTTTCTAAAAAAAAATTGCACGATCTGCTTTTTGCCCCTGGACAATTCAGCTCCAGGGACCACGCATTCGCTCCATAAGAGACGCAGACATTTCCCCTTACTTTTTAGGAGGAAAAAGGTGCGTCTTACGGAGCGAAAAATACGGTAACTTACCTGAAAGGCTAAGGGACAATCAAGCCATGAGGGAAGGATACAGAGGCGACATTTTAGGAGCACCAAGGTGGATCTTGAACGGCCGCCACTGCATTTAGCTACAAAAGTACATTTGCACTACGGGGCTGACCTTTGGGAAAATAACACCGTTCTGCAAATTTGAAGCAGGAGCTGGCTGTGCACAGTGCCGATTGGCTGGGAGCCCATGATGTCATCAGGAAACCTACCCCCTTACAATCCTAGGAGAGGTTCTGAACCTTTGTTAAAAAGTTTCACGCAAAGGTCTCTCTGAGTGATGGGGGCTGCCATGGCCTCAGGCAGAATGTCAGGTTCCTCACCAACAAGATGTCCAGGAGCTCCTTTTTGCAAGTTAAGACGAAGTTCTGGAGGTCCTGGGTCTCGCATATAGCCTGGCAGATATCTGTGGTGCTCTCAACAAAGGCCAGCTTGAGATTGGAGTCCTGCGTTGCCAAAAGAAAACATGCAACCCCCCCCCCCCCAAACTATTATATTAGGAAACATTGCTCCGCAGAAACGGATATAGTATGCAAAAATGTTTATATATGGAGGAATTTTCAATAAAATTTGGGTGAATTTTCACAAAGGGGAGAGCGCTCTAGTGCTGCTTTTAGATTTTCCATTGGGGGCAGCTGTTTGGCCACAGTGAGAACGGGGTGTTGGGCTAGGTGGCGCGGGCAGCGCTGTGGTCTAAACCACCGAGCCTCTTGGGCTTGCTGATCAGAAGGTTGGCGGTTCGAATCCCTGTGACGGGGTGAGCTCCCATTGCTCTGTCCCAGTTCCTGCCAACCTAGCAGTTCGAAGCACGCCAGTGTAAGTAGATAAATAGGTACTGCTGCGGAGGGGAAGGTAAATGGTGTTTCCGTGCGCTCTGGTTTCCATCACGGTGTCCTGTTGCACCAGAAGTGGTTTAGTCCTGCTGGCCACATGACCTAAGAAGCTGTCTGTGGACAAATGCTGGCTCCCTCGGCCTGAAAGCGAGATGAGCACCGCAACCCCATAGTTGCCTTTGACTGAACTTGACTGTCCAGGGGCCCTTTACCTGTTCAAGACTCCAAGTCAGATAATCCCTTGCTCACCTTGTTCTCAATGCTGACGCCCAAAACCTGGACAAATGAAATGGACAAATTGCCTGGACAAATTGCCAAATAACAAACACAGCACAACAGTCAGCCCATTATCATCTTCTTCTATTATTACTGTTACTATTACTATTATTAAAATTTGTATACCGTCCTTCAACTGAAGTTCACAGGGCAGTACACAACATAAAAATCCAAAACGAGAAGCCAAAATACACAACGAAAACAATAATATACACAAATAAATCAATAAACCCCTTCTCACAAGCACATTTAAAAGGACATAGGTGTTTGGGTGAGCTTTCCATCCTGCCCTCCACAAAGACCTACAACGAAGGTTTCGAAGGACCTCTTAGTGCTGGTAGGGATGATAGTGTTAGGATATTTCCGTTCCACCTTAAAGGGAGCAGGCTTTGTGAGTCACAGAGTCTGCGTATTTCCTGTTTCACAGGATGTTTCTGTTGTGTCTTTGTTTTCGCTCTCTGTGTCACAGACACTGAAGCAGGCAGTCATGTGGTTTTTTTGTTCTGATCAACGCTGAATAAAACTTGTAAATAATGCTCTCCTGTGTGCATATTTCGCTGTGCATTATCTGCTGATAGAGCGTGCATGAGCTCGAGAATGTGGCAGGCTATTTCTGGAGCTCGTGTCGCTAATTGCTGATACTGTATCTACGGGAGATCGATGGAACGTCTGGCAGCCGGCTTGGGGGCCATGATGGACTTTGTCTCCCTGGCAGTATCCCAACAACAGGTTTCAGGCCCAGATTCACGGCACTTACAGGAGAGTAAGACTGCGACGGACTGCTGAGAGGTATGTGAGCAGAAATGAGGCTTTTATGTTGCCGCGGCAAAGTCTCTTTGATGTCCGGCTGGCCTAATTGGTCTGGAAGCTGTGCCTGTGGCTTCGTGATTTATGGGTGCCAAGATAAGGAGTCTCTGAAGTGAATAGGGCTCACGGCTCAAGTGAAGAGCTGGAATGGAGTTTTTCCACGCTTCTAAAGCTGCTGAGTGCCCAAATTTAAATCGGCACAATTATGAGACCTGGGCTGTGTGGTGTGAGAGTTTGCTGTGTCAGTTTGGAGTGTGGCATACTGTGTCTGAAGCCCCTCCAGTTCCTCTGACAGATAGATGGAGGGCCGAAAATTCGAAGGCCATAGACGTAATAGTCTTGTCCGTCTCTCTGGAGGAGATTAAAACGTTAGCTGGCAACACGACTGCACGTAAGATGCGGAATGCTTTGAAAGTAGCCCATCTGCCAATCATCCCAGCCCAGAGTTTGACTGCATCGGAGGTCCTGGCTGTTTCCCAAAATGTGAGTGAATGCAGGGATGCTGAGGGCACCGATTGCAAGCTGCAGGGGGAGCTGACTGTGATGTCATCCCAGGCAGCATTCCAGCCTCCAGGGGGAGCCAAGGAGTCGGCAGCTGAGAACTCTGTTTCTCGTGAGAATCAAGGTCATCGCCTTTGCAGAGGCCGGAAGGCCAGAGGTAAACAGAGACAGATACCTGCAGATGGCCCGAAGCAGAAGGGGGGTGAAGAGCCCACGCCAGTGGAAAACAAGGCTTTCTTTGCTGGCACAACTTCACCAAAGGCTAAAGGCAAGTCTGATGGCCAGGAGCAGGGGGGCAAGCAGCAAAAGCCCACGCCGGTGGAAAACAAGGTTTTGCTTGCTGCAAAAGCTGCTCCAAGGGCCAAGGCCAGATTTATTATAGATTCTGGATGCACCCGCCATGTGACAAAAGACCGGCATCTCTTTATCTCCTTTAAACCTCAAGAAGGTGAGATCCACCTGGCTGACAGAAAGACGTTGCGAATCGCAGGAGAAGGGACTGTGAGACTGGCAAGCCTGCACACAACCATTAAAGGTGTACTTTATGTTCCAGGTGCTGCAGACAACTTGCTCAGTGTCCCACAGCTGACTGGGCGTGGTTTTGAGATTTCCTTCAAGAGGAGCGTCTGTGTCATCAGGAAATGCAAAGAGGACATTTTGCATGCAAAGTTTATAGATGGATTGTTCTGTATAACTTATGATGACAATGGTGCTGTTGTGTCTAATGTTGATTCTTGTTGTGTTGCACAAACTAACAAAGTTCTTCATGCAGGATGCATTCATGATGCACACAGAAGATTTTGTCACCTGTCTTGGCAGGCGCTGGCCAAGATGCCAGGATTGGTTCAGGGTTTGAACATCAAACCCTGTAAGTTTCACATGAAATGTGTATCTTGTGCAGAGAACAAGGTGAAGGTTGCTCCAAAAGGCAAGGAGTCTAGCAGGCAGGCTTCCAAACCCTACCAGCTAGTCCACGCAGACCTGGTAGGTCCACTTGCGCCCTCTTTGGGAGGAGCAAGGTACTTCATGGTTCTGATTGATTCTTTTTCCAGGTACATTCATGTGTTTATGCTCGAGCAGAAATCACAAGCGTTTCCTAAGTTCAAGGCATTCTGTGCTTGGTTGGAGAATGTTCACGGTAAACGTATTGGCTGTCTCTTTACTGATCGGGGCGGGGAGTTCACTTCTCAGCAGTTTGAAGCTTTCCTGACTGAGAAGGGAATCCAGCATGACTTGTCAACGCCTAGATCGGCATGGATGAATGGACTTGCGGAGCGAGCAAATCAAACGTTGCTTCAAGGCCTAAAAACCTTGTTGCATGATGCCAATCTCCCTGATAAGTATTGGGGGGAGGCTTTGTCGACTTTTGTTTATACCTTTAATCGCAGACTGTCATCACCTATTGGTTGTACCCCCTACGAGAAGATGTTTGGTAAGAAACCCAACATCAAGCACATGAGAATCTTTGGTTCTGACATGCGGGTACACACCCCACAGAGCAACAAGCTTGGGAAGCCTGGGGCACATGGTTTGTTCATGGGGTACGAAAAAGGTGCATACAGGGTATGGATGACTGATTCTAAGTCCATTAAGTTCACAAAGAGTGTTGAGTACGATCCTAAGTGGGGGGAAAATGTGGAAATTTTCCAGAGTTACCCAGAGGAGGATGAAGGTGATGTGAAAAAAGCAGAGGAAGCTGAGGAAGCTGAGGATGATGATGATCAGAGTTCGGATTCCAGTTCAGTGGGCGACGCTGCTGCTGATGTCAGTGACAGTGATGACACAGCAGACTACAAAAGCACAAAGGCCTCAGTCAGACCATCTGATGCGTCTGACAATGAACTGGAAGAACCACTGTTCACCATTGGTCACTTTTCTCCTAAGAAGGAGGAGATGAGTCCAGAAGACTTGCGTCTAGTACGCAGATCTGAAAGAGCGACGAAGGGCAAACCTCCAAAGAGATTTGCTGATGAGTTTGCTAAGACAGCAACTGCTGTTCTTAGTAGCTCAGAGAAGGTGTGGGAACCTTCAAGCTTCAAAGAGGTTCAAGAGTTAACCTCTAAAGATGCTGAGCCTTGGCTTAATGCCATGAAGGCTGAAGTTGATTCCTTGAACAGGAACCAAACTTGGGAACTGGTACCGGTAGTCCCCGGAATGAGACTGGTTGGCAGCAAATGGGTCTTCAAGGCCAAGACAGACCAGAATGGCAAGGTTGTCAGACACAAAGCCAGATTGGTTGCCAGAGGTTTTTCACAGGTACCAGGACATGATTACCACGAGACCTACTCACCCACAGTCAAATATGAGAGCATTCGGCTGATGCTCAAGATTGCTGCGGAGGAGAAACTGCATGTTTCCCACCACGACATTAATACAGCTTTTTTGTACGGGATTTTGAACGAGGAGCTGTTTATGCTTCCACCTGATGGGATGCAGATACAGAAGGGAATGGTCTGTAAACTGCGGAAATCCTTATATGGTTTCAAGCAGAGTGCCAGGTGTTGGAACACAAAGCTCACTATGACATTGCTTTCTCTAGGTTTTCACCAGGGCAAAGCTGATCCATGTGTGTTTGTCAAGGAGGAGGGGCAAAACAAACTGTATTGTTTATGTTTTGTTGATGATCTTCTGATGTTTCGGAAGAATCAGGCTTTGTACCAAAGCACCCTAGCTCAGCTGAAGGAGCACTTTGACATGAAGGATCTTGGCGAGGTATTCAACTATCTTTCTCTGCAGGTGGAGAGGGACCAAGTAGGTAATTTTCTGGTACACCAAACACAGAAAATTGCTGATGTATTAACCAGGTTGAATTTGGTTGATGCAAACCCAGCAGACACACCGATGGTGACAGGTTACCAGGTAGATAGTACTGCTGAAGCGTTTTCTGACGCTACGCTATACAGATGCATTCTAGGCAAGCTGAATTTCATTGCTAGATGCTCAAGACCTGACATAGCTGTAAGTACTAACCTGCTTAGCAGACATGCTAATAATCCTACTGTTCAGGATTGGAAAGCTCTGAAGCGCATAGCCCACTATTTGAAAGGGACTTTGCACTATAGGCTGAGGTTCACCAGTCAGAAGACTGGAGGTCTTGAAATCTTTGCAGATGCTAGTTTTGGAAGTGACACCACGGATGGTACAAGCACTTCTGGAGTATGCTACATGTACAACCACTGTCTGTTTGACTGGCTGTGCAAGAAGCAGACGACAGTGAGCCTAAGTTCCTGTGAAGCAGAACTCAATGCTCTGTCATTTTCACTCATGGATTGTGAATGGTTGATGCAACTGTTTAAGGACATCAAAGTTTCTGTGAAATGTCCTATACAAGTGTATCAAGACAATAGATCCTGTTTGGCTTTGCTGAACTCAGAGAGTTGCAAGCAAAGAACCAAGTACTTGCAGATTAAGCTACATCGTGCAAGAGAGTGTATTGAGAAAGGACTCATTCAGGTGTCTTACATGGCAGGAAATGAAATTCCTGCTGATCTGTTGTCTAAGGTTGTTAACAGAGAACAACTTAAGGTTTATGTACAGAAGTTGCAATTGGGTTGAACCACAGGTACTACAGGTTACACGGAAAGGGGGAGGATGTTAGGATATTTCCGTTCCACCTTAAAGGGAGCAGGCTTTGTGAGTCACAGAGTGTGCGTATTTCCTGTTTCACAGGATGTTTCTGTTGTGTCTTTGTTTTCGCTCTCTGTGTCACAGACACTGAAGCTGGCAGTCATGTTTTCTTTGTTCTGACCAACGCTGAATAAACTTGTAAATAATGCTCTCCTGTGTGCATATTTCGCTGTGCATTATCTGCTGATAGAGTGTGCATGAGCTCGAGAATGTGGCAGGCTATTTCTGGAGCTCGTGTCGCTAATTGCTGATACTGCGTGTCTATGGGAGATCGATGGAACATCCGGCAGCCGGCTTGGGGGCCATGATGGACTTTGTCTCCCTGGCAGTATCCCAACAGATAGGTCCTTGACTAAGGCCCATTGAACTTTGCCACCCTCTGGAGCCAGCTCTGTGGCAAAGACCACCCTCTCCTTTAAAGCACTTGCCTGGCAGCTCTTCCGGTAATAGCAGAGGACATTCTTCATTATGTCGGCCTCCACCCTGGGCAGGAGGAGCTCCTTGGGGGCTTGGAGAGCCACCTTGCCGTAGGTGAGCATCAGCGTTTGGTGGACGTGACCCCGTCTGCCCTGCTGGTAGTCCTGAGCAACAGAAAAAGTTACTGGGCATGGGTGCTTCTTGTTCCATTTTGGCAGCCTCCGCATGAGCTGTTTAACTTTAAACCTGAAATCACCAGCCTTGTTTTCACTTTTTGCAGAGAATCTAGACCGCACCGTTGCCAGATTCTTGCTACCCAGTGTTTTCAACCTTGTCCTCCTTTATTTTTTTGCCAACCTGATTTGAGGCTATTGTTTTTCCGGCCAACAAAGAACTGAAGCACCAGCTTGCTCAATGCAAACTGGCAAATGCTTTTTGTGGTTTTTCAGCGTTATCGGACCTTTAATTAGTAGCTTCCTCCTTACAGGTCCTATTGCTTCCTGTTCGGCACGGCAGCAGCAATACTGACAAAGAGTCACTTTATCACCCTTTAATTGCTTATTAAAAAAAGGGATGCGGGTGGCGCTGTGGGTTAAACCACAGAGCCTAGGATTTGCCGATCAGAAGGTTGGTGGTTCGAATCCCCGCGACGGGGTGAGCTCCCATGGCTCGGTCCCTGCTCCTGCCAACCTAGCAGCTCAAAAACACGTCAAAGTGCAAGTAGATAAATAGGTACCGCTCCAGTGGGAAGGTAAACGGCGTTTCCGTGCACTGCTCTGGTTCACCAGAAGCGGCTTAGTCATTCTGGCCACATGACCCGGAAGCTGTACACCGGCTCCCTCGGCCAATAAAGCGAGATGAGCGCCGCAACCCCAGAGTCGTCCACGACTGGACCTAATGGTCAGGGGTCCCTTTACCTTTACCTAATTGCTTATTGCCTGTTTGTTCTCTCTCTCTCTCTCTCTCTCTCTCTCTCTCTCTCACACACACACACACACACGCACAGAGAAAGAATAACTGATCTCCTCTTTTTAAAAAACAACAGCAACAACATGAATTTATTTTAAGGATTATTTCCACAAGCTCACTCATCTGAATTTGGGAGCTCTCTCTCTCTCTCTCTCTCTCTCTCTCTCTCTCTCTCTCACACACACACACACACACACACAATAACTGATCTCCTCTTTTCTCAAAAAAACCACAAATTTATTTTAAGGATTATTTCCACAAGCTCACTCATCTGAATTTGGGAGCTCTCTCTCTCTCTCTCTCTCTCTCTCTCTCTCTCTCTCTCTCTCTCTCTCTCTCTCTCACACACACACACACACACACAATAACTGATCTCCTCTTTTCTCAAAAAAACCACAAATTTATTTTAAGGATTATTTCCACAAGCTCACTCATCTGAATTTGGGAGGGGTAAAGGACCTCATGAATCTCTGCAAAACATGCAACGGCCTTCAATGAGCTTGTAAACACACCACAGCAACTTTATCCCCTCTCTCAGCAAGTCCCAAGTTGCACCCCAAAGGAGGTTTTTCAAAGAGGAAGTGTGAGGAGGAAACAGAGATGGTGCCGTGGCCCTGTAAGTCAATGCAGGATGCTCCACTGGCAGCAAACCAGGTCTGGGCTAGCGGGAGCTCATGTCTCTCCTGGCGCTGTGCAGAGATAAAGCAGAAATGCTGACAGGGAGGCCGTGGGCTTGAGGAGGAATTAAAAAGAGGAAAGCTGAAAGAAGCAGCAGGGGAGAGAGGAATTCTTGGGAGGTGTTCCACTCTGCTTGCAGAGTAAGCAGTTTAAGGGAACAGAGATAAAAAGGTGGTGCCTTCTAAGGCAGCCCGGAAAGAAATGTCAGATGAGAAAATGGATTTGGAGAGTGGGAGAAGCCCTCAAACCTAGAACAATAGTAAAGGAACAAGAAATAGATTGGATTCAGAATCATAGAATTAAGGGGTCACCAAGGGTCGTCTACTCTAGGCATAGGCAAACTCAGCCCTCCAGATGTTTTGGGACTACAACTCCCATCATCCCTAGCTAACAGGACCAGTGGTCAGGGATGATGGGAGTTGTAGTCCCAAAACATCTGGAGGGCCAGGTTTGCCTGACCTTAAGGCCCATAAATAGCAATGGGATGATATGGGATTGGGGGGGGCAACTCCCATCTCTTGAGGGGGTGCAATTAGTGCCAGCACTGTCCGTTAAGAGTTTGGGTGTAATCTTCGATACCTCCCTCTCTATGGAGGCGCAGATTACAGCTATAACAAAGGCGGCATTTTTTCATCTCTGCCAAGCTAAGCAGTTGGCTCCTTACCTCTCTCGCCCTGACCTAGCCACTGTGATCCACGCGACGGTCACCTCCAGACTGGATTATTGTAACTTGCTCTACGCGGGGCTGCCCTTGAGACTGACCCAGAAACTCCAGCGGGTGCAGAATGCCGCGGCGAGACTCCTTATGGGGTCTTCGCTGCGAGATCACATTCACCCGGTGCTATACCAGCTGCACTGGCTCCCGGTGGAGTACAGGATCAGGTTTAAGGTGCTGGTTTTAACCTTTAAAGCCCTATACGGCCTAGGACCCTCGTACCTACGGGACCGCCTCTCCTGGTATGTCCCACGGAGGACCTTACGGTCTTCAAACAAAAACATCTTGGAGGTCCCAGGCCACAGATAGGTTAGGCTGGCCTCAACTAGAGCCAGGGCTTTCTCGGCTGCGGCTCCAATCTGGTGGAACGCTCTGTCACAAGAGACCAGGGCCCTGCGGGACCTGACATCTTTCCACAAGGCCTGCAAGACAGAGTTGTTCCACCAGGCCTTTGGTCAGGGCCCAGCCTGACTCCCTCCTCTGGCAACCTGCACAGAATTTTGCTCAACGGTTGCCATTAATTTGATTTTAATTAATTTTTATAATGAAATGTTTTTAGAATGTTGGATTATTTGATTGTTTGATTATTTGATTGTTGTTAGCCGCCCTGAGCCCGGCTTCGGCTGGGGAGGGCGGGATATAAATAAAATTTATTATTATTATTATTATTATTAACACCCTAGAGGTCCCGGGCCCTAAGAAAGTCAGATTAGCCTCAACCAGAGGCAGGGCCTTTTCAACACTGGCCCCGGCCTAGTGGAACACACTGCCTCATGAGACCAGGGCCCTGCAAGATCTGATATCTTTCCGCAGGGCCTGTAAGACAGAGTTGTTCCACCTGGCCTTTGACTTGGAATCAACTTGATCCCCTCCCCTCTTTCCTTTTTCCTTTCTCCTTCTGTGATGGAACGCCCATTTGGGGACTTCCCTGGCTTTTTTCTGGCCCACGTAGGACCATTCTGGATAGTTGGCCTTGGTGAAGACTTGATGTTTTCATCCCCCAAAAGTTTTTGATTTGAGTTTCTACCAAAATGAGGCTGCATTTTCATGTTTTTGTTTTTAAGTTGTATTTTAGTCAATTGTTTTATACCTGGTGTTAGCTGCCCTGAGCCCGGTCTTGGCTGGGGAGGGCAGGGTATAAATAATAATAATAATAATAATAATAATAATAATTTATCTAGTTGAACCCCCTTTAATGCAGGAATCTCAGCGAAAGCATCCCTGACAGATGGCCACTCAACCTCTGCTTAAAAACCTCCAAGGAAGGGGAGTCCACCACCTCCCAAGGGAGACTGTTCCCCTGTTGAACTGCTATTACTGTCAGAAAGTTCTCTGTGATGTTTAACCCGAATCTCCTTTCTTGTAAGGCAGTTCTTAAACCTGTGACACTTAACCCAGGAGAGGAGTCTTTCTTCCATTACCTTGTAGCGGCTGATGATAGAGGACATCTTAATTTTCAGACCCATCCCAGCTCCAAATTCCTGCAACGTGGCTAAGGTCAGATCTAAATGTCCCATGGCTGAGAAAGAAAGGATCTGGACGATCTTCTGAAAAGTGGAATAGAAACAGAAAAGAATCAGCTGGCCAGCCTTGTCAGGTCTCAGTGCTTTCTGTTTTTATGATTAGTTATGTTTTAAGTTATGTTTTAAGGGACGCGGGTGACGCTGTGGGTTAAACCACAGAGCCTAGGACTTGCCGATCAGAAGGTCGTTGGTTCGAATCCCCATGATGGGGTGAGCTCCCGTTGCTCGGTCCCTGCTCCTGCCAACCTAGCAGTTCGAAAGCATGTCAAAGTGCAAGTAGATAAATAGGTACCGCTCCAGCGGGAAGGTAAACGGTGTTTCCGTGCGCTGCTCTAGTTCGCCAGAAGTGGCTTAGTCATGCTGGCCACATGACCCGGAAGCTGTACGCTGGCTCCCTTGGCCAGTAAAGCGAGTTGAGCACCGCAACCCCAGAGTTGGTCATGACTGAACCTAATGGTCAGGGGTCCCTTTACCTTTATGTTTTAAGTGATTTTTATACACTGTAATTTTTATTTTATTTTTTGCAATTGTTATGTATTCTGCTGAGGAGCTTGGGTGAGAAAGAGAATACAGAAATATCTGAAATTTTTAAAAAATGAAATACATACTAATCCCAGAGACAAAAATGGATGCCATGAGTTTGAGGTCAAACATTTTGGTGATATCTTTATGGCTTTTTCAGATCACTTCCTGGTTTGACGCTGTGCGTCTGTGCATGATCGCGCACATGTCGGTTGCGCCAAAAATGGGAGTTGCCTGAGTCATGAAATTCAACTCAGTGTTGATCCAGAGCAGAACTCCAATGTATAGTTAGCAGAGTAAAAACTTAAACACGTTGCAGAGGCAATTGTTTTTCATCCAGCAGAGCTTTACTGCTACTGAAGGCAAGTGAGCATAATGGTCACAGATCCAATACATTCAGGATTGGTGCTGTCCATGAGAAATCCAGTTGCAGCAGACTTAACTTAACCTTACAATAACTTATAATAAGTCTATAAACCTTAACACTATATACAGAACACCACACCAGAAAGAAAGAGAGACAGAAAGGGAAACCCTGGCTCTTTCTAGCCTTACTTTCATGGCCTTGAAAGAAGAGATAAGAGAACCAGTTTAAGCCAGCTGTACTCAGCTTCTCGTAAGAAAGCAGACTTCCGGGGTGGCGCCATCGGTAATGGCGGATTCCCTCTGATCCGGACTGGCTCCACGGAAAACGGGTCTGTTCCGCTACAGCGAAGCGGGGACCCTTTAAAAAATCACAGGCGGATGAAGCCTGTGACCATGGGACTCGGCGGGCACCTTTCGCGCCTCCCCCAATTCGTAAAGGAACCCAATTACGGGCTCCGGAGCGAAGAGGGGCTAGTGGCACGGTGCTGAGAGTCAACTGCTTCTTCCGTGGAGCGAAGTCGCACAGCCGTTGCCGGAGAGCGCTACCTTTTTCCTGGGACAATTTAGCTACAAAAACAACTACCCATGAGCAGATCAAATTTGGACAATTGGACTTTAAACAACGATCTGTGAGTAGAAGGGAAAATTGGATTAAGAAATTCCTCTTAATTTGGCACTGAAGCGGGAAGGTCTAAACAGGAAGTCAGCCTTCCGTTTCTTGTAGATAGATCAAAGCAAAGACATGGCAAACTAGAGTTTAGAAAATCGTTTGTAAAGGGTCAACTTTCATCATCTAAAATTACTGAACCCCCTTCGGAAGCAGGAGAAGAGGGGTTTTTTCCCCCGGATTGTTTAAACCTGCAGAAGAGAGTGTAAAGAAAAGTAATTTTCCACCGTCTTGAACCTGGGAGCGGGGTGTCAGGACAGACGTTTTTGGGAAGTTCATTGACTATAGACAAATGTTTTGACAGACAGTTAAAAGAAGAGAAACATAGTGATTCCATTGTTCTCTTTCGCATTTTAAAGGAACAAATATTGACAAAATATCTGAAAAAGGAAACTTTGTTGTTAGATCTGCTGTTAAAAAAAAGAAAAAAGAAAAAAGAGATGGATACAAAGAAGTTCTTCCCATAGAGGGAGCTTGTGAAACTGTTATTAAATTTGAACTGGGGAGCTTTGCAGCTGCAATAGATTAATATCGTGGGAATAGACTTCTGACCTTGCATAACAATGTACTCAGAGGCTCTGGTGCGTGCTTTCTGCAAGACAAGTGCTTTATTGGAACAGTTACATGAGAAGACGGATTTGATGACTGTTGCGATCAGAAATTTTGGACAGGTAGTGGGTATCTATATAGAACCCACTCAGGAATCAATTCAGGAGTGTGCTCTGACAGATCAGATGAGGGAGGAGGTTGTGGCTGGACCCCGGGAGGCAGAGATGGAGGGAACCGTGGCCCAGCAGAAACTTGAGTTGTCGGATCTGATGAATGAACCTGGAAAAAGCCAGATTTGGAGAGATAGAGTCATGTTTGGCTTGGAGATGGGGGGCTGGATAGACCCCCCTATGCAGGGATGTTTTGACTTTTCAAGTCTGGCGTTGGGCCGGGAGGAGTTTGGAGTGGTGGGGGTCCTTAATTTTGGAGGGACCTTGAAACATGCTTTTAAATACCACATGGAGTTCAGTGCGGACTATGGAAAAGGGGCTGATCTGTCGAGAAGGGACAAAAATACTGTCAAGCTGGAGTCTCCACGAGTGAAAGGAGCAGAAGACAAAGTAAAGTACAGGTATAAATATCAAGAAGATCTGCGGAAGGGACATGGAAGAGACTTAAGGGCCTCGGACATAAGGTTACCAGGTTAATGAACTAGATGGATGGGATAGAAAGGACTGACAAAACCCGAGACCAGGAGGAAGAGACATTGGATGAAGATTGGAGAAAGTTTCAAAAATTCTATTTAGGAATGTTTTCTAAAATTAATGAGTATTAGAAAAATGTTGGAACGAAATTATTTGGCTTTAGCAGAAATGTTAAAAAGAACTATGCAAGAATATGTTATGGCTATGAGAAATTGGTATAAATAAGATTTAAGTTTTCAGTTTTAGGGTTTTTTATAGTAAGATAAGGTTAAAATAGATTAAGGTAATTGAATGACAGAATATTATGAAAAATGGGAAGGATTTGCTGTGATAATTAATAACTAGAATACAAAAAAGGGAGGGGTGAGGAGGTTGATGAAATAAGGTAATGACAGTTAAGGATTTGGGAATATTGGATCTGTTTTTAAATTTTTGTGGTTTATTTTTGTTTTTTGATTTTGATGTGTTATGTGTTTTGTTTTTGTTTTTTGATTTTGATCGATTTGTATTATCGATACAAAGCAACCTTGCTCCTTCCTGCCACTCACCATCTGGCCTGGGGCGGGGCCTGAGGCCTCATAAGGACTGCTGCGCTCTGCTGCCCAGGAGGACTCTCCTGTGTGAGTGTCTGAGGGCCCTGCTCCTTCCTGCCACTCACCATCTGGCCCGGGACGGGGCCTGAAGGACTCACAGGGACTGCTGCGTTCTGCTGCCCAGGAGGACTCTCCTGTGTGAGTGTCTGAGGGTCCTGCTCCTTCCTGCCACTCACCATCTGGCCTGGGGCGGGGCCTGAGGCCTCATAAGGACTGCTGCGTTCTGCTGCCCAGGAGGACTCTCCTGTGTGAGTGTCTGAGGGCCCTGCTCCTTCCTGCCACTCACCATCTGGCCCAGGGCGGGGCCTGAGGCCTCACAAGGACTGCTGCGTTCTGCTGCCCAGGAGGACTCTCCTGTGTGGGTGTCTGAGGGCCCTGCTCCTTCCTGCCACTCACCACCTGGCCCAGGGCGGGGCCTGACAGGCCTCACAGGGACGGTTGTTGTCACTGCTGCTGCGACCCAGGGGGATCCGGAGGGGCGCAGAGTTTGTTTTAAAATGTTCCTTTTCCTTTCATTTTTTTGTATATGCGGGGACGGGGATGGGGGTGGGATGGATGTTTAGTTGGGAATTTGTTTGATTTTAATGGATTTGTAATTTTTATAGTTTTTCATTTGTATTGTTTTTTGTTTTCTGGGGTTTTTTATTGTTTTAAGGTCTTATTTTGTTCTTAAGGGGAAGGGTCAGGGCTGCCGGGGAGTGGGTCCCAGCCAACAAAATGGCTGGGGTATGTTCCACGGAGGGGGATGCGCTGGGACAACCGATCTCAGTGATCACGGGTAGGAGGAGGAGTTACGCTAAGACCAGACCATGTCATTACAGAGGAGGCAGGTTTAGTCGTTGTCTGAGGACTATCCCTGCCTCCGGGTCTGGTCCTGTCCGGACGGATACTAGAATCAGCAAGGGATACCCACATAGCCTGAAGGTGCTGCTGTGCAATGCCAGGTCAATGATTCATAAGACCACTGCCATCCATGACGTGATCATGGATGGAGGATTTGACCTGGCTTGTGTAACAGAGACTTGGTTGGATGAAGCAGGTGGGCCTGTTCTTGCCGCTGCTTGTCCACCAGGTTTCTCTTACGCACAGCAACCCAGGCCCTGTGGGCGGGGAGGGGGGGTTGCAGTGATTTTTAGGAAGTCATTAGTTTGCACCAGGCATCCTATTGGGAAGACCCAGTTCTCTGAGTGCATGTTCTGGAAGTTGGGCAATAGGGGCAGTACAGGATTCCTTTTGGTGTACCGACCTCCCCGCTGCACCAAGGATTCCCTGCCCGAGCTGCTTCAGGTCGTGGCGGATGTTCTCCTGGAGACACCTAGTTTGGTTGTCCTAGGGGATTTTAACATCCATGCCGACACGACCTTACAAGGGGCCGCTCGGGACTTCGTGGAAAGCATGGCCTCCATGGGGCTGTCCCTGAATAAGTTTGGCCCAACCCATAGCCACGGACATGCCTTGGACCTGGTGTTTACCTCCATGGATGCTGGTGTTCTGACACTAAGTAAAAGCGAAACAAAAGAAGTGCCATGGTCAGACCACTTCCTGGTGCAACTTGACTTCTCCGCGACCCTTCCCCTCTGCAGGGAGGTGGGACCGATTCGGATGGTCCGCCCCCGCCACTTAATGGATCCAAATGGTTTCCAGAGAGCGGTAGGGGATGCTTTATCCCATGTTGATGGCCTTTCAGCTGATTCCCTGGTGGCCCGCTGGAATGTGGAGTTAACCAGGGCTATTGACTGTTTGGCTCCGAAGCGCCCTCTCCGATTGCATGGAGCCCGGATGGCCCCGTGGTTTTCCACGAATCTGAGGGCAATGAAACAATCGTTGAGACGGCTAGAGCGCCGGTGGCGGATGACCCATTCTGAAGCTGACCGGACACAGGTTAGAGCTCAGTGTCGAGCCTACCAAGTGGCGGTAGCGACGGCGAAGAAGGCTTTCTTCGCCGCCTCTATTGCATCTGCAGAAAACAGCAGCAGGAGACTTTTTCAGGTGGTCCGCAATTTAGCGGAACCACCTGCTACATCGGGGCCCAATACGGGCCACATGATCTCCTGCAATGATTTTGCAAAGTTTTTTGCAGATAAAATCGCTCAGATTCGGGAAGAGGTAGACGCCACCGTGGGAGCAGGGCCGGGGCGGGGGAGTGCTAGAGTCCTGTCTAGTCAAATTGTGTGGGATCAATTCCAATCTGTTACCTCCGAGGATGTGGACAGGCTGCTTGGACGAGTGAAACCAACCACCTGTCTCCTTGATCCTTGCCCATCCTGGCTTATAAAAGCTAGCCGGGAAGGGCTGGGCGATGGGCTTCGTGGGGTGGTGAATGCTTCCCTCCGTGAGGGAGCCTTCCCAGACCCGCTGAAAGAGGCGGTTATTAAACCGCTTCTTAAAAAACCATCTTTAGATGCGGCCACGATGGCCAACTATCGCCCAGTCTCAAATCTTCCATTCTTGGGCAAGGTGATTGAGCGAGTGGTTGCTGAACAACTCCAGGCACGCCTGGAAGAAGCGGACCATTTGGATCCCTTCCAATCGGGATTCAGGCCTCATCACGGGACTGAAACTGCCTTGGTCGCACTGGTTGATGATCTCCGGCGGGCTAGGGACAAAGGTGAGAGCTGTTTCCTAGTTCTGCTGGATCTCTCAGCGGCGTTTGATACCATCGACCATAACATCCTTCTGGACCGTCTTGAGGGGCTGGGAGCTGGGGGCACTGTCATACAGTGGTTCCGCTCCTTCCTCCTGGGCCGTGTTCAGAAAGTGGTGGTGGGGGATGAGTGTTCAGACCCTTGGGCTCTCACTTGTGGGGTGCCTCAGGGTTCTGTCCTCTCCCCCATGCTTTTTAATATCTATATGAAGCCGCTGGGAGAGATCATCAGGGGGTTTGGACTGGGTGTTCATCAGTATGCAGATGACACCCAGCTCTACCTCTCCTTTAAATCAGAACCAGTGAAGGCGGTGAAGGTCCTGTGTGAGTGTCTGGAGGCGGTTGGAGGATGGATGGCGGCAAACAGATTGAGGTTGAATCCTGACAAGACAGAAGTACTGTTTCTGGGGGACAGGAGGCGGGCAGGTGTGGGGGATTCCCTGGTCCTGAATGGGGTAACCGTGCCCCTGAAGGACCAGGTGCGCAGCCTGGGAGTCATTTTGGACTCACAGCTGTCCATGGAGGCACAGGTTAAATCCGTGTCCAGGGCAGCTGTGTACCAGCTCCATCTGGTACGTAGGTTGAGACCCTATCTGCCCGCGGACTGCCTCGCCAGAGTGGTGCATGCTCTGGTTATCTCCCGCTTGGACTACTGCAATGCGCTCTACGTGGGGCTACCTTTGAAGGTGACCCGGAAACTACAACTAATCCAGAATGCAGCAGCCAGACTGGTGACTGGGAACAGCCGCCGAGACCATATAACACCGGTCTTGAAAGACCTACATTGGCTCCCAGTACGTTTCCGAGCACAATTCAAAGTGTTGGTGCTGACCTTTAAAGCCCTAAACGGCCTTGGTCCAGTATACCTGAAGGAGCGTCTCCACCTCCATCGTTCTACCCGGACACTGAGGTCCAGCACCGAGGGCCTTCTGGCGGTTCCCTCACTGCGAGAAGCCAAGTTACAGGGAACCAGGCAGAGGGCCTTCTCGGTAGTGGCGCCCTCCCTGTGGAACGCCCTCCCACCAGATGTCAAAGAGAACAACAACTACCAGACTTTTAGAAGACATCTGAAGGCAGCCCTGTTTAGGGAAGCTTTTAATGTTTGATGTATCATAGTATTTTAATATTCTTTTGGAAGCCGCCCAGAGTGGCTGGGGAAACCCAGCCAGATGGGCGGGGTATAAATAATAAATTATTATTATTATTATTATTATTATTTGATTGCTGTTTGTTTTTCCCTTGTTTTTTCCCTTCTTTTTCTCTTTGTTTTTTCTGTAATTTTAAAATTCTTAATAAATATCATTTTTTTAAAAAAAGAAATAACCCAAACATCACGAACCTTCTGCTTGTTTCTTTCACACAGAGAAGCTTCCAGAACCCTCTTGAATGAATTAGAATGGGAAAGATCTCTGCACATCAGAGCAATACTTTCTGCAAACTGACAGCCTGGACCTTGTATTATACCACCAACTGCATTTTTGGTGGGAGGGGGCGTTGGAAGAAACTGCCACTAGTAATATTGTACTTTTGTGTGGATGTTAATTGCAGACGGTTTGAGGAGCCCGTTCTGGTCTGAGAAGCAGGGAATGTAGCAAAGAGACAAAGCAAAGAAATCACAACTGAAGGGTTCAGAAGTGGTCCCACCAGCATCGCACCTCTCTCTCAAGCTGTTCCATATAGTTTGCGTTTTCTATCAAGTGCTTCATCCGACTCTGAACAAAGGCTGGGTCTTCACAACAGGTCAGGGCCATTCCCAGAGATTTATAGAGGAACCTCTGAAAAGGAAGAATAAGGAAAGGATAGGCTAGGTCAGGGGTCGGCAGCCTAAGGCCCATGGGCCAGAAGTGGCCCACGGGGGTCGTTAAACTGGCCCACGAGCTGCCCCCAACTGAGCCACCCTGTGCTGGTCCCATGGGTTAACCATGAGGCGAGGTCTGAGTCCAGTCCGTGGTCAAGGGTGCAGTATGGAGGCTGTCCGTCAAGGCTGAAGCTGGGTCCAAGGCAGGGAGTCGGGTGAGGTCAGGAGCTCTGGCAGGACAGGGTTCAGGCAGGAACAGACTACCAACAAATGTTGCTCCCGCAACTTGGGACTGGGACTGGCCGGCCTTTATCTCCCCCGAGGCATAGGGCGGCCCCAATCCTCAGGTGACTCGCCTCTCCTGGTCTGGAGGCGAGCACTCCTCCTGCAGGAACTTAGTTCCCTCCGCCTCTCTGCCCGGAGCCTCTGCAGCTCAGGAGAGGCTGGAGGGTTACCGGACCCAGAGACAACCTCAGCTTCCTCTGACGGGGCTGAGAGTGGAGGACCTGCAGGCAATGGGTCCTCCATCACCTCAGGAGCCAGAGCAGACTCAGCTGGTGCCTGCACCTGAGGACCCAGCACAGGTGAGGACCCTTCAGGCTCATGCCCCAGCCCCGGCTCAGCTGGTTCTGGAGGCGGGGAATCCTGTGCAGGCGGGGATTCCTCAGGTTC
Organism: Podarcis pityusensis; assembly: GCF_964106645.2. NCBI lineage: Eukaryota > Metazoa > Chordata > Lepidosauria > Squamata > Lacertidae > Podarcis > Podarcis pityusensis. Next base: position 5,015,579 of record NC_138028.1, read on the forward strand.
AGCCTCCGAATCCGAATCCCAGGCCATCACATACCCGCTCGGCGAGTCCCTGCGCACTGTGCTAAACCAGCACAGCATGGTGCAAGGACTCACTTCTGCAGTGCTGGAAATCGCACCTGCACATGTGCAGACGCCAGAAATCATGGGAGCACATGCGATCCGGCCCACGGAGGGATCTCTGTTGGAGTGAACCGGCCCAGGTGAGGTAAACCTTGCCGCCCCCTGGGCTAGATGTTGATGTCACGGATCATAGTAGGTGCATCATGGGAGAAGAGAAGAAGAGTTTGGATTTGATATCCCGCTTTATCACTACCTGAAGGAGTCTCAAAGCTGCTAACATTCTCCTTTCCTCTTCCTCCCCCACAACAAACACTCTGTGAGGTGAGTGGGGCTGAGAGACTTCAAAGAAGTGTGACTGGCCCAAGGTCACCCAGCAGCTGCATGTGGAGGAGCGGAGACGTGAACCTGGTTCACCAGATTACGAGTCCACTGTTCTTAACCACCACACCACACTGGGAGAAGAACAAAGGAAGTTGGGTTATACCATTGATCCATCTAGCTTAGTATTGTCTGCATTGCAGGAGTGCCAATTTGGCTCAGTGACTGTGGGAGCCCTGGACCGTTGGTGCCACACAGTGTGCATGGCCCTGGCCCCTTCATGGGGAATTTTGTGGGGGCTCAGGCACCCAGGGCCCTGGGGAGTTGGCGCCTATTCTATACTGACTGGCAGAGGCTCTCCAAGGTGTCAGAGTGGGTGCTCTCTCAGTCCTAACTGGAGATGCTGAGAATTGAACATGGGACCTTTTACAAGCAAAGAAGATGCTCTACTAAGGGAGCTAGAGAGAGGACCATCTGAGAATCCTCATCTTCCCCACTAGGGATGACATGTTTCCAATCTTAGCTTCAGCTCTCGGCATCTCCACATCAGTTTGTATTTTAAAAAAAGAAATCCTCGTGAAAACTTCTCAACATTTTAGTGTGAATTTCTCCTAATACATATTTCTGTATGCAGCTTTGTCCTGGCTAAGGAGGACTCTCCTAAGGTTGGGCGATATATCGAACTATCTTCCAAAACCAGTTTGAAGTTTCCTAATTTTTGACCTGGTAATATATCACGAATCATGTTGTGACGCCAGTGAAACCAGTCAATGCTTCTCTCGATTCCTGCAGCCCCTGCTAATTCTGCTGGCTGAGCAATCCTCCAGCAAATTGCAAGAGACTGTTGCCATCAAAAGTCACAATTTGGGGAAAATTCTGAAGCCTATCAATGTCTCTAAATAACTCCATCCATATTTCAGACATCATGATTATCATTATGTTTAGTTGGTGATATATCACGATGCTGAAAACCAGATATTGCCCAACCCTAATCCAGACTTCATGCCTTTTATTAACTAATTAGCAAAGGAACGAGGACAAATGCCTTTGGAGAGATACACACCCTTTCGGGGGACTGCTGGGCGTAGCTCGTCATCTGACTTTCCAGTTCTCTGCTCAGATTCTGGGTCCAAATGTTGTCATCAATGGTTTCCAAGGTCCTTCTCAGGAACTATGGACAAAAAGCAAAAGCAGGAACAAAATATGTTGCCTACCATCACTTCCCAAATGTCCAGGGAAATCTGAACATATGGCAACTGATGTAGGCAGTGCCGTTTTTGCCCATTTTACTCAAAAATAGCTCCAAAACATCCAATTTCTTTTTGCAAAACAAGCTCAACAACCTTTCTGTCTGGAATGGTGACCTTACATTTGCAAAGAAGGGAGATGCCCTTTTGAAAAATTGGGATGAGGAACCCTTGTGGGAGAAAATTCTCTTTGGGGGGGTTCAATATTTGGGGGCGCACACCAGATTAGTCAGGCTTTTAATTCAGGAATGCAAACCACCTTATGTAGGAAAAACACATCATTCGGCTGTTTATTTTCCAACCAACCACCTTCTGCCTCTCCAGCACTTCACCTTCTCTTCCTCCCACCATAGTCCTTGAAAACAGTTGTTGTTGTTGTTTAGTCGTGTCCGACTCTTCGTGAACCCCTGGACCAGAGCACGCCAGGCACTCCTGTCTTCCACTGCCTCCCGCAGTTTGGTCAAACTCATGCTGGTAGCTTCGAGAACACTGTCCAGCCATCTCGCCCTCTGTCATCCCCTTCTTCTTGTGCCCTCAACCTTTCCTAACATCAGGGTCTTTTCCAGGGAGTCTTCTCTTCTCATGAGGTGGCCAAAGTATTGGAGCCTCAGGAGAGTTACAGTTACTCAACCCAAATTATATAGGTTTTGTAGTGAAGGCTGTGTCCTTGCAAATGGATACTGCAGAATTTCTACCCCAAGTCTTTAGGACTATACTTCCCATCATTACCTGACATTGGCCATGCTTGCTCGAACTGCTGGGAGCTGGGAGCCCAGCAACAAACTGAGCTGGTTGGACCAATAGTTTGACTCAAGAGCTTAAATCAGTGATGGCCAAACTTGGCCCTCCAGCTGTTTTGGGACTACAACTCCCATCATCCCTAGCTAACAGGACCAGTGGTCAGGGATGATGGGAACTGTAGTCCAACAACAGCTGGAGGGCCAAGTCTGGCCATCACTGGCTTAAAATGAAGGGATAACCAGCCAGTATCCAGGCCTGTTAAATCTTCAGACCTGCCCTACCACATCCCCACCTGTTGCAGGTGAAATCTCAGCACTTCCTTACCTGCAGCAGCTGTTTCTCCCATTCCTGGCTCCTGATCTCAGTGCTTTCTATGAGAAAAAGGGGAGGAAAGTGTGCCACTTTAGCTGAAACATGAAACCACCGAATTAATAGCGAAATAACATCATAATAAGAACATGGCAATCTGTTTTCTAAAACGTCCTTCGGGTCTCAACATTCCAGGCCATTTCAGGCTTCAAAGGTTAAGACCAGCATCTGTTGCAAGTGCCAGGTAATACGCATTCCGCTATTGTAAGGACTTGATGTTACAAGTCACTGGGTGACCTTGGGCCAGTCACTGCCTCTCAGCCAAACCTACCTCACAGGGCTGTTGAGAGGGTAAAATGGGGAGCAGAGAACCATGTACACCACCTTGAGAAGAAGGTGGTATATAAACACACTAAAGTAAAGGTAAGGGTACCCCTGACCTTTAGGTCCAGTCACGGACGACTCTGGGGTTGCACGCTCATCTCACTCTACAGGCCGAGGGAGCTGGCATTTGTCCGCAGACAGCTTCCGGGTCATGTGGCCAGCATGACTAAGCCGCTTCTGGCGAACCAGAGCAGCACATGGAAACGTTGTTTACCTTCCCACCAGAGCGGTACCTATTTATCTACTTGCACTTTGACGTGCTTTCAAACTGCTAGGTTGGCAGGAGCAGGGACCGAACAACGGGAGCTCACCCCGTCGTGGGGATTCGAACTGCCGACCTTCTGATCAGCAAGCCCTAGGCTCAGTGATTTAGACCACACTGCCACCCGTGTCTCTATAATCACATTAGACAGGCAAATATGGCCACCTGACAGCCAGATGTGCAATTTTACTCCCAGGTAAAAAAGAAAAGGGTGGTTGTTACTGGCGGAGGAAGAGGAGTGCAGGGGGAGCGCACTGCCCCCGGCAGTACGATCCCAGTGGGGTGCCACCATGGCTGGTCCCCTGGCTGTGCCCCCAGGACACACGCCAGCCCTGCCCCCACCTGCTCTCTGCCCCCCTCTACCCCCCGGTGCCGGAGCATGAAGCTCCGTCACTGGTGGTTGTGGTTCTGTCTATCTGGCCAGGGTGAAAGTGTTTCTGGGTGGCCATGCGCAAAGGAGGCTTACCTGTTTGTATCATCGCCTTACTTAGGAAGGATTCCCAAAGGAATGGGATTTGTTTGGCCCACAGCTTGGTGATGGCCGTGTGGATGTTGCAGTGCAGGGCGTGTAAGAGTTGCAGCGCCCAGCTCCCTCTTTGGTTCGGATTGGATGCCAAAACCTGTCGGCAGGAGAGCGTGAGGAATGAGGATGTTGTTTTCTCCACAATGCTGCAACTGCTAGACAACTCCAGGCAGCCCAGACTTGCTTGTGCTCCTGGCTAGAACAAGCTTGTGGTTAGAATGCCCGTAAATAAGGCAGCTTGCCGCTGGAATATGGTTTATTTCAGGGTCGGCAAGGTTTACCTCTCCTGGGCCAGTTCACTCCAGCGGAGATCCCTCCTTGGGCTGCAAATTCCAGCATCTGCGTCTGTGCAGACGTGATTTCTGGCACCACGGAAGCGAGTCCCTGTGCCGTGCCACACTGGTTTAGCGCAGCGCGCGTGGGGACTTGCCAAGCGGGCGGCTCGGTTCGAGGGTAGCTTGTAGGTCAGTTAAATGACCCCCGTGGGCCGCTTGTGGCCCATGGGCCTTAGGTTGCCTATCACTGGTTTATTTGTAGCTTAAAGGTAAAGGGACCCCTGACCATTAGGTCCAGTCGTGGCCGACTCTGGGGTTGTGGCGCTCATCTCGCTTTACTGGCCGAGGGAGCCGGCGTACAGCTTCCGGGTCATGTGGCCAGCATGACTAAGCCGCTTCTGGAAAACCAGAGCAGCGCACGGAAACGCCATTTACCTTCCCGCCGGAGCAGTATCTATTTATCTACTTGCACTTTGACATGCTTTCGAACTGCTAGGTTGGCAGGAGCAGGGACCGAGCAACGGGAGCTCACCCCGTCGTGGGGATTCGAACCGCTGACCTTCTGATCAGCAAGTCCTAGGCTCTGTGGTTTAACCCACAGTGCCACCCACGTCTCAGTAGCTTAGGGCCTCATCAAACCTAAATCCGGCCCTGGCAGTACACTTAAATTGAAGTTCCTATATTGTTGGTCAATAAATACCCAGGGGAAGGGGATGTGATATATTGCATCACACTTGCTTATTTCATTTTTCAAGGGGAAAAGACCCTGATTTTTTTACTCATTCCTCACCAGAAGCCTCGCTACCAATCCGTGGGCGCTTGGAAGGCCTACTAAAAAGAAAAACAAGAAGAAAATTCAGTACGCCAGGCTTGGAAGGACGGTGTGGTTTTCTGCTGTTGGCTTCATATATAGTTCCCACACTGGCCCACTGGTGGGAAGAGAGTGGAGGGTGCGTCTCAGCGCATTGCTCTCATTCAAGCACGTGGACCGGACTTTGACTGTTGGGATGCTGCCAGGGAGACGGAGGCATCAGGCAGACCTCCATGACGTCTCCGGACGATCTCCGGTCTCCCGTAGAACAGCATCAGTCAATTAGCGACACAAGCCTCAGACACATTCCAAGACTCGTGCGCACCCTTTCTGCAGAGTTTCCACAATGGAAGATTCAGCCAGGAGAGCGTATTTACAGCTTTATTCAACATAGATGAGAACAAAGGAAAAACATGACTGCTTGCATCCATGTCCAGGAAAAACAGCCGGAACAAAAGCTATATGCAAAACGGAAACTCCCAGTGAGCAGGAAGTAAACAGGTATGTGACACAAAACAGCCTGTTCCCTTTTAAGGGAAATATCCTAACATTGACAACCTCCTTCCACAAACCTCCTTTGCAAGAGCCAAGGAATAGTGTTGCGTCGTCCTCTCGGCCGAAGGCCATTTCTTTCAGGCATCTACAGAGCGGGGTCAGAGTCGGAGTGTATGGAGCTGGTACAACGAAGAAGAGGAGCCTTGGCCACAGAGCCTGCAAAGAGGAGGGAGATGCGATTGTTTTTTTGCTCCGATTGGCGCTGGGTCCTGTTTTACTGGAACCACTGTGATGATAGGCTTAGCTAGGGCTGAGATCAATATCCAGCAGCTGGGCTCAACGCCAGATTTCGGGTGCTTCCCCTACACAGGGTGCGAAGCACAGGAGGCACATCATAATAATAATAATAATAATAATAATAATAATAATAATATGCCTGTTGTCTTTGTCCATGGAGTTTTTTTGGCAGGGATACTGGAGTGGCTTGCTGGTTCCTGCTCCAGGTGGATGACATTTGGTCAAAACTCTCCACTATGACCTGTCCATCTTGGGTGGCCCTGTATGGCATAGCTCATAGCTTCTCTGAGTTATTCAAGCTCCTTCGCCACGGCAAGGCAGTGATCCATGAAGGGATCATCTTAAAAAGCAGAGACATCACCTTGCCAACAAAGGTCCGTATAGTAAAAGCTATGGTTTTCCCAGTAGTGATGTATGGAAGTGAGAGCTGGGCCATAAAGAAGGCTGATTGCCAAAGAATGGATGCTTTTGAATTCTGGTGCTGGGGGAGACCCTTGAGAGTCCCATGGACTGCAAGAAGATCAGACCTATCCATTCTTAAGGAAATCAGCCCTGAGTGCTCACTGGAAGGACAGATCCTGAAGCTGAGGCTCCAATCCTTTGGCTACCTCATGGGAAGAGAAGACTCCCTGGGAAAGACCCTGATGTTGGGAAAGATGGAGGGCACAAGGAGAAGGGGACAACAGAGGACGAGATGGTTGGATAGTATTTTCGAAGCTACCAGCATGAGTCTGACCAAACTGCGGGAGGCAGTGGAAGACAGGAGTGCCTGGCGTGCTCTGGTCCAGGGGGTCACGAAGAGTCGGACACGACTAAACAACAACAACAACAACAACAATACAGTGGAACCTTGGTTTTCAAAAGTAATCTGTCTTGGAAGACCGTTCGACTTCCGAAATGTTCAAAAACCGAGTATCAATGGGCTGGCTGCAAAGTCAATGGGGAGGGGGGGGGAGAAAAACGCACCTTGGAAGTTGTTCGACTGTTCACAAATGGAAACAATTACTTCCAGGTTTTCGGTGTTCGGGTTCCAATCATTTGGCTTCCGAGATGCTCGAAAACTGAGGTTCCACTGTACCGATATTTATGCGGGTAGCTACTCAAAATTAGGCCCAGTGAGTACCAAAATGAATTATTGTGAAAATAAGAAATATTTTTGGGCGGGCAAGGGCAAATTTTGTCCTTGCTCAGAACATCATATTACCAAAGTCTGCCTCTGTTGGGGTGAAGAATCCCACAGCTTCCCAGAAGCCACAGCCTCCTGGAGTGATTTTTGCCTCTTGCTTGCAACGAAAGAGGATGGAGAGATGTGTTCGTAGATGCCTCTGTGCAATGCTCCACCCACTTATGCCTTGGGCCCCGCCCATCACTGACGTGCGACCCCCAGTAGGATCCTCGTAAGGGCATCTGGCTCTCAGACTGCATCTGTCAATTTCGTTTTTCTCCATTTCTCATTGTTCCCTTATTTTTTCAATAGATTTTATTTAAGTTTGAAAGAAAATATGCAAAGGTTGATTTTAAGTATCCAATACCATTTTTTAAATCAAAGATAAAAGAAACTAATCTAAATAGAAACACCGGAGGGGTTTCCCGTTTTTTCCAGTCTTGAATTCAGTTCTCCACATTTTGCAATTTCTTTTAAAGACCTCGTGAAAATTCATCAGCGTTTGTGTGCGAATTTCTCCTAATGAACATACTTAGTATGCAGTTTTGACAAATGTGCTCATCTTTGCAAGCAATTTCCCTGAACACAATGCATTTTTAAATGTTATTTTCACTACCACCTAACCGTCCTTTGGCAAACTTCCCCCTAACACGAGTGTTTTCAAAGGATATGTGAGTTTCGGTTTGCACCTGGCATCAGAAAGAGCTAATTTGATCGGTTAGCCCAGGGGTCAGCAAACTTTTAAAGCAGGGGTCTGGTCCAATGTCCCTCAGACCTTGGGGGGGGGGGCTGGACTATATTTTGGAGGGGGGGAAATGAACGAATTCCTATGGCCCACAAATAACCCAGAGATGCATTTTAAATAAAAGGACACATGCTACTCATGTAAAAACACACTGATTCCTGGACCGTCCATGGGCCGGATTGAGAAGGCGATTGGGCCGGATTCGGCCCCCGGGCCTTAGGTTGCCTACCCATGGGTTAGCCTTTACATGCAAGCTGAACTGAACGTCTCCTCTGCGGTATGTGGCAAGGAGCTCTCACAGACCTGTGCTGTGACCCAGGAGGGGTCTTCTCCCATGAAAAACTCATACGAATCACTCACTTTGCTCATCCCTTCCGCAGAGGTGTTCAAATTCTCCAAGACGTCGATGCAGAGTTCCTGAATACGTTCTTCTTTCTCCTTCTGCTCGACTGCGGGGTCCTTCCCGTGCTTTGGCAAGAGAGGCAAATACAGTGGCACCTTGGTTTAAGAACAGCTTAGTTTATGAACTACTTGGATTAAGAATGCTGCAAACCTGGAAGGAGGTGTTTTGGTTTGTGAACTTTGCCTTGGAATAAGAACATAATAAATTTTTATTTATACCCCGCCCTTCCCGGTTCAGAAAACCGGGCTCAGGGCGGCTAACAACAAATTTAAAACACTTAATTGATACAACAAAAAACAGTATAAAATACAGTATAAAACGTGAATAACAATAAATTCAGAATTAAAAAATCAATTTAGGGGGGAAATCCATCCAATAAACATTAGATGATCACCAGGGCTAGCTAGCTAAATTAGTCCCACTTGGGCCAGCGAGGAGACCATGGGAGAATTAGCTGTGGGATCCCAGAGCGGGTAATCTTCATAAAAAGGGGAGTGGAAGGGAAGGAAGGGGAATAAAAGATCAGGCTAAGTTCAAATTGAAAGCCAGGCGGAATTGCTCTGTCTTACAGGCCCTGCAGAAGGAAGTTAAATCCTGCAGGGCCCTGGTCTCATGGGACAGAGCATTCCACCAGGTTGGAGCCATCACTGAGAAGGCCCTGGCCCTGGTGGAAGATAATCTGACTTCCTTAGTCTCCTATATTGTCAGAGCATTTTAGCAGCATGTTTCCTGACTTACTTGATGACTGATGTGCACACTGAACTGGCTGAAGATGTAGACAACCATCTCCCACACGGGACATCCCTCGACATTTTGAGAGCAAAGAAGCTCTTTGATGAAATGCAGGAGTGCTTTTCTCACCTGTGGCAGTGGGGAAAGCAAAGTCATCTCACCTTTCGAAAGGCGATACCACAACACCATTCTACAAATCTAGGGAGCGATGGCATTTGGAATCCTGTGTGTGCGGTTCTGGTTGCCTGAGCTCCCAAAGGAGTTGGAAAAGGTTAGGGCCACCAAAATGATCAAGGGGATGGAAGTTGACGCTCCTACGACGAAAGGTTGAAGTGTTTAGGACGTTTTAGTGAAAAGGCATGTAAAAGGAGACATGAGGGAAGTTTGTAAGATTATGCATGGGGAATGAGGGTAGAGGAAAGATTTCCTTCCCCTCTCATAACACTTGTGGACATGCAACGAAACGGAACGCTGGAAAATTCAGGAAAGGTAATAGAAAGAGCTTCTTCATGCAGCAGAGAGTTAACTTATGGAACTCACTTCATCATGAAGCATTGATGGCCTTGCTGGTCATCTAGATGACTCATTGGTTGGTTGGTTGACAGGTTGAGTGTGTCAGTTTGCATTTCTTAGTACAGAAAGTATTGATCTGATGTGCAGAGATTTTTCCTATTCTACCCAGTTCAGGAACGTTCTCAGTGCCGGGTTTACGTATAAGCTAAACAAGCTATAGCTTAGGGCCCCACTCTCTTGGGGGCCCCAAATAATTTAAAGGGGAAAAAACTGGATGTACATTTTCAAAATATAAGATGAAAAACAAATAAAACAAAACATACAGCAATCAATTTAAGTTAGAGCTTATTAATTATTTCACTATTAATATACTTCTTAATTGTATTTCACTATTATTGTATTTCAGTTCAACAATTACTTTGATAAAATAAATATTTTGTTATATGCAAATGGCTTGAGATACCTCTTAGGTCCATCAATTACCATATGGCATATATTCAACACAAAAACATCGGCGATTTGTTGTTGACAAAGGACAGCTGGATGTATAAAGGGCCCCATTACCTTCAGTAGCTTAGGGCCTCATCAAACCTAAATCCTGCCCTGAGCATTCTAGACAGTTTTCTTTCTATGTGAAAGAAACAGGCAGAAGGTTCTTGTTTGGGTTAATGCTTCTGGGAAGCTGAGTACAGCTGGTTTAAACTGGTTCGGTCAGATGCTGGGTGGTGGTTACTCGTGAGTAACCAGGCAGGACTCTGACCTGCCTTTTACAGGTTTTATTGTGCAATGGAATTGGCAGAAATGACTGGCAGAATCCGAGACCAGGGAGAAGAGTCGGTGAAAGAAGACTGGAAGAAATTTAAAGACTATTTACAGAAATATTGTAAAATTAATGAATCTTAGAAGGATGTTGGATAGAAACTAAGTGGTTTCCAGCTGTAATGCTTTAAGAGATACGAAAAAAGGTTCACAAATGGGTAAAAGCTTAATGGTAAGGATTTGCTGAACTAACAAACTGAACTGGAATACAAAAAAGGGAGGTACGAGGAGGTCCGGGGAAATAAGTGTATGGAAGATATGCTATGGAAAATTAATGTGTTTTTAACTGTTTTTATTTTGTATGTTTCTTTTTATTTTTCATTTCTTTGTTATACCTTAATAAGGGTTTTGTTATTCTTTTTTCTGTATTTTGTATTTTCTTGTATTTTTATTTTTGTTTTTGTGTAATTCTTGTATTCTTTGAAATTTTAATAAATATCATTTAAAAAAAAATACAGGTTTTATTGTGCAAACTATTTACAGTGCAGATACACAAAGTTCATGTCCGTCTTAGTCACTTGCAGAATCCGGGAGTGGCGCCTTCCGGTCCCCCCCCCCAACATAAGAACTCTGCCTCCCCTCCTTGTGTTTCACCCCTCTGCACAAGCTGGGCGACGGAAGTGGTGTGTGTTGGCCTCCTGGCCAGGTGAGGTGCTGGGGCTCTCAGCAGCATCCTTGAGCCCTCTCCTCGCTTGGCTGGCCCCTTCCCTCTCTTCTCCACTGGAGGTGTGGCTTTTCCCCTCATTGGAAGAGGAACTGCTATCTCTGTTATCTCTTCTTTCAAAGTCCTGCTGACTATAATAGTAAGCCCAGGAGGAGCCTGGCTCTTACTTTCTCTTTAAGTCTTATTATAAGACTTGTAAGTTTTATTGTCAGTGCCGCAACTGGGTTTTTTATGGAATGTGCCAATCCTGAGTGTGTTGGATTTGTGACCATTAAGCTCATCTGAAAAGCAATGACGAACCTAGACAGCATCTTAAAAAGCAGAGACATCATCTTGCCAACAAAGGTCCGTATAGTAAAAGCTATGGTTTTCCCAGTAGTGATGTATGGAAGTGAGAGCTGGACCATCAAGAAGGCTGATCGCCAAAGAATGGATGCTTTTGAATTATGGTGCTGGAGGAGACTCTTGAGAGTCCCATGGACTGCAAGAAGATCAAACGTATCCATTCTTCAGGAAATCAGCCCTGAGTGCTCACTGGAAGGACAGATCCTGAAGCTGAGGCTCCAAGACTTTGGCCACCTCAGGAGAAGAGAAGACTCCCTGGAAAAGACCCTGAAGTTGGGAAAGATGGAGGGCACAAGGAGAAGGGGACGACAGAGGACGAGATGGCTGGACAGTGTTCTCGAAGCTACAAACATGAGTCTGACCAAACTGCGGGAGGCAGTGGAAGACAGGAGTGCCTGGCATGCTCTGGTCCATGGGGTCACGAAGAGTCGGACACGACTAAACAACTAAACAACAACAACAACACCCCAAAGGGGTGCAACAGAGTGGTCCATTTAGTTTTATGGAGGAGGGTGCTATTGATGGCTACCAGCCATTATGGCTAGGCTTTGCTTCCGCAGAGAAGGCAGCAATACTCCGGAACACGAGTTGCTGGAATCCACAGCAACTGGTACAGTGATGCCTCGCAAGACGAAAAACGCGCAAGACGAAAAACACGCAAGACGAAAGAGTTTTCTGTTTTTTGAGTCATTCCGCAAGACGAATTTCCCTATGGGCTTGCTTCGCAAGACGAAACGTCTTGCGAGTTCTTGCGAGTTTGTTTCCTTTTTCTTAAAGCCGCTAAGCCGCTAAGCCGCTAATAGCCGTGCTTCGCAAGACGAAAAAACCGCAAGACGAAGAGACTCGCGGAACAGATTAATTTCGTCTTGCGAGGCACCACTGTATTCAGATAAAATCTACCTCAAACAGTGAAGGGAGAAGAAATCTGTAGAATTTATCTGTCCCGAATCTTCCAGCATTTCAACAACTCAAGAAGAGCCCCTTCCCTGGTCTTACCCCTTCACGGTGGTCATCCAGAAGACATTTCACGGCTTCCACAATTGGCTGTTTCTTATTTCTGCTTTCACACGCTAAAAGAAGCAGAAGATGCAGAGCGGATTTCAGTGGGGCTCCAACATGGACATTTGTCAGCTGCATCTCATACAAGCATCCGTGAAATAATACTAATACTAATACTAATACTAATACTAATACTAATACTAATACTAATACTTTCAGCTTTCAACAAAATATTAAAATACAGTAATGCATCAAACATTAAAAGCTTCCCTAAACAGGGCTGCCTTCAGATGTCCTCTAAAAGTCTGGTAGTTGTTGTTCTCTTTGACATCTGGTGGGAGGGTGTTCCACAGGGTGGGCGCCACCACCAAGAAGGCCCTCTGCCTGGTTCCCTGTAACTTGGCTTCTCTCAGCGAGGGAACCGTCAGAAGGCCCTCAGAGCTGGACCTCAATGTTTGGGCTGAACGATGGGGGTGGAGACGCTCCTTCAGATATACTGGACCGAGGCCATTTAGGGCTTTAAAGGTCAGCACCAGCACTTTGAATTGTGCTCAGAAATGTACTGGGAGCCGATGTAGGTCTTTCAAGATGTGCCCTTCCTTGCAAAACCTGCTCAGCCCATTCCCAGTTCTATCTGCCCATCTCAGTGGTCCCAATCCGCATGCTGAACTGGAGCTTAGGAGCAGTGGATCATCAGGTTTGAAGGCATCTCAAGGGGTATCCCTGGTAGGTGGGGTTAAAAAAATACAAAGCAAATCATGAAAACTGAAGCCTGACCAACCCTACCTGAAAATGCTCTGTAAATGCTAATATTACTCTTCTATGCACCTAAGCCGGTTATATGGATCATGGACGCTGCTACTTACGGCCGTCATTGCCAACAATCATTTTCAGATGCATTAAGAACCCCACACGGATATATTCAGAGTCCTCCTTCATCTGAGCCTGCAAAAAGTCCAAAGCATCGACGGGACAGCAGCCGACTGCAAGGAAAGGAATAGCAAATTTGGGCAAGTCAGACTTCCCATCATCCCATCATCTTACAGACCATCATTATCATTATTTTGCAAGTGTGTATGTGTGTGTTTGAGTCAGTTCACGTTTAAAAGCTAGCCAACCTAATTCACCGTTTCTGAAACAAGATGAGAACACCAAGACGTAGCAATCTTTTGCCCTTCTCTGAATTTTGCGATGTAGTTCTCTGGCCAAGCAGTGTGTACAAAAATGCATCTACCACAGGGAAGTGTGCTTCAAAATGCACACATTTGTGCATTTTAATATTTTGTTGGAAGCTGCCCAGAGTGGCTGGGGAAACCCAGCCAGATGGGCGGGGTATAAATAAACTACTACTACTACTACTATTATTATTATTATTATTATTAATAATAATTGATGAAAATTAGATACACAAATGTATTTGGGGACATAGCTTTGTCAAGGTGTGTTATTAGGTCAAATTGTGAATGCAAAAATGTATCCGTTAGGAGAAATTTGAACTAAAATGGTGAATTTTTGTGAGCACTAGAATAGATGGATAGATAGATAGATAGATAGATAGATAGATAGATAGATAGGTCTGATGTGGAAATGTGGAGAAATGAAGAGTGGAAAATGAGAAACTGACAGAAAATACAACTGACAGATTCATCTAAGACCTAAGACCTGACATTTCTGAGGAAAACCAAGAAGGACATGATATTTTCAGGTCTCTGGTCTGGGGGTGGAGCAGAGTCTTGTTGTAGGACTCCCATCAGTCCAACATGGCCTAGTGAATATTGTTTGGGTTTGCTGTTGTCTTTTTGTATCTTTATTTTAGACCTTGTGTGCTTCAAGTGGAAATCGCTCAGTTTGGTTGTGTATTTTTTTAATGTTTTATTTATTGTTTTGTTGAAATGTTTTGGTTTTTTTCATGCCGCAAGCTTCCTTGAGCATGACTTGAACTGTGGAACGATGGCATACAAATGAAAGGAAGGAAGGAAGGAAGGAAGGAAGGAAGGAAGGAAGGAAGGAAGGAAGGAAGGATATTTAGGGATGGTGGGAGCTGGAGTCAGGCAACACTTGGTGGGTTCATTTGGGGAGGGGGTGGGCACAGGTTATCTATTCCTGCTCCGGCTCTTACCCAAGTGTGCAAAGGCTTCCATAAGGACATTCCGGTGATCCATGCAGAGCTCCCGGTGTTCAGAAGAGGTCTGTAAGAAGAAAGAGGGAGAAGGCTGCAGGCTTGAAGAAACCATCTTTTCAGATCAGGAAAGGGCCAGTCATGGAAGAAGGCTCCCCAGCTTGGTTGGAGGATGGATGGCAGCTAATGTATTGAGGTTGAATCCTGACAAGATAGAAGTACTGTTTTTGGGGGACAGGGGGCGGGCTGGTGTGGAGGACTCTCTGGTCCTGAATGGGGTAACTGTGCCCCTGAAGGACCAGGTGTTCAGCCTGGGAGTCATTTTGGACTCACAGCTGTCCATGGAGGCGCAGGTTAATTCTGTGTCCAGGGCAGCTGTTTATCAGCTCCATCTGGGATGCAGGATGAGACCCTCCCTGCCTGCAAACTGTCTCACCAGAGTGGTGCATGCTCTGGTTATCTCCCGCTTGGACTACTGCCATGCGCTCTACGTGGGGCTACCTTTGAAGGTGACCCGGAAACTACAACTAATCCAGAATGCAGCAGCTAGACTGGTGACTGGGAGTGGCCGCCGGGACCACATAACACCGGTCTTGAAAGACCTACACTGGCTCCCAGTATGTTTCTGAGCACAATTCAAAGTGTTGGTGCTGACCTTTAAAGTCCTGGGAAAACCCAGCCAGATGGGCGGGGTATAAATAATAAATTATTCTACTCATGTAAAAATACGCTGATTCCCAGACCATCTGCTGGCCGGATTTAGAAGGCAATCGGGCCGCATCCGGCCCCCGGGCCTTAGTTTGCCTACCCATGCCCTTAGGTTTGGTTTGGCAGCTGCAGCTATTGTTACTATTGTTACTATCATTATCTAGAAGACATCAGAAGGCAGCCCTGTGTCGGGAAGTTTTTTTAATGTTTGACCTTTTACTATGTTTTTAAATGTGCTGTAAGCTGCCCAGAGTAGCTGGGCAAGCCATCAAGATGGGCGGAATATAAAAATAATAAGAATTTGTACAGAGCTCTGTTTGGTGGAGATATGGAGAAGGGCCTTCTCCGCTGTGGCACCTGCCAGGTGGGATGTTGAAATCAGACAGGCACCAACAATGGGGTGCTTCTAAAAACTTATCATTCAAGCTGATCACTAGCATTAGTTCCTGTTACCTTTGGTTACTGTGCTGTTGCTGTTTTATTTAAATGTGGTGTGTGTGTGTGTGTGTGTGTGTGTGTGTTCTTACAATGTTGAATCGCTTTTGTATCTCCTGCAAAAGCTCCTTTCAATATGCATGGCTTTTTTTTAAAAAAGGTCTAAAAGCCCATTAATTAATAAAATAAATAAATAGCAACAAAATAGGGGGAGGGCCAAAATTCAGTGGCAGAGCATCAGCTGTGCATACAAAGGAAGGACCTCAAATAATAATAATAATAATAATAATAATAATAATAATAATAATAATAAATTTATTTATATCCCGCCCTCCCAGCCGAAGCCGAGCTCACAGCGGCTAACAACAGTAAAAATAACACAGTTTACATAAAATCACAATCAATTAATTGAAATACAGTCTAAAATCAATTCATTCTAAAATTAATTCAGAGTCAAATTAATGGCAACCATTGGGCTAAAGTTCTATGAGGATTACAGAAGGAGAGAGGCGGTCAGACTGTGCCTTGGCCAAAGGCCTGGTGGAACAGCTCCGTCTTGCAGGCCCTGTGGAAAGATGTCAATTCCCGCAGGGCCCTGGTCTCTTGTGACAGAGCGTTCCACCAAGTCGGGGCCACAGCTGAAAAAGTCCTGGCTCTGGTTGAGGCCAGCCTAACCTCCCTGTGGCCGGGGACCTCCAAGATGTTTTTATTTGAAGACTGTAAGGTCCTCCGCGGGGCATACCAGGAGAGGCGGTCCCATAGGTACGAGGGTCCTAGGCCGTATAGGGCTTTAAAGGTTAAAACCAGCACCTTAAACCTGACCCTCTACTCTACCGGGAGCCAGTGCAGTTGGTAAAGCACTGGATGAATGTGATCCCGCGGCGAGAACCCCGTAAGGAGTCTCGCTGCGGCATTCTGCACCTGCTGGAGTTTCTCTGTCAGTTTCAAGGACAGCTCCACTGCAGTCCTCAGCACCTTCAGGTAGAATTGAAAAAAAAGCAAAGAAAGTAAAGACAAATTGGGGAAGCCCTTTCTGAAACCCTGGAGACCTGCCATCAGCTAATACTGAGCTAGATGGACCAGTGAGCTGACTCAGCATAAAGCAGATTCTTATGAAAGCTACCAGATGACACGGGAACGATTCTCCTTCTTGGATTTGTCTTTCCACTGTGAACCGTTGGTGCTTGAACCTTTCCATTATCTTCTGTTGCCCTGAAGTACTGCGTGGGACTACCTGGAAGAGATCAAGAAACGTCGGTACCTAGGTTGCTTTGAAACCATCCCCAGCTTGCATTGCCGGCACAGTAAAGGTAAAGGGACCGCTGACCATTAGGTCCAGTCGTGGCCGACTCTGGGGTTGTGGCGCTCATCTCGCTTTACTGGCTGAGGGAGCCGGCGTACAGCTTCCAGGTCATGTGGCCAGCAGGACTAAGCCGCTTCTGGCGAACCAGAGCAGCACACAGAAACGCCGTTTACCTTCCCGCTGGAGCAGTACCTATTTATCTACTTGCACTTTGTGCTTTCGAACTGCTAGGTGGGCAGGAGCAGGGACCGAGCAACGGGAGCTCACTCTGTTGCGGGGATTCGAACCGCCAACCTTCTGATTGGCAAGTCCTAGGCTCTGTGGTTTAACTCGCAGCGCCACCCGCGTCCCTAAAGGTAAAGGTAAAGGGACCCCTAACCATTAGGTCCAGTCGTGGCCGACTCTGGGGTTGCGGCGCTCATCTCGCTTTATTGGACTCTGGTGCTAATTTTACCATGTTGGCTGAGAGGTTCCCAGTAGAGGCAGTTCTTAGGCTGTCAACCCATGGAACTGGAGGCCATGTTGACTCTTCTGAGGTCTCTCTGGTAGGGATAAAATTGGCCCAAACCACCCAGGAGCTGCCCTTTGCACAAACGACAAGTGTACAGCGCACCCAGGTCATTTCCAAAGGTGACACGATTGACGACGTCTCCCTTGACCTGGGCCTGCGGTGCTAACGTTTACAAAGGTCACTTGGATCCGAAAAACCACCAGCTTCCCTGATGTCTTACCTGCTTGAATACAAAGTCACAAACTGCCTGGGATATCTTCTTTGGGATTGGGGGTTTGTACTCCTCGCAGACATCCAAAAAAATATTAAGCCTCTAAAAAAGAAAAAGAAAAAGAATTGGTTCATGCCCTTATAAACATCTGTGACATGGCCACATTTGTAATTGTGGGATGTTATCCATTGGCGCGGAAGTGGGTGGCGCTGTGGGTTAAACCACAGAGCCTAGGACTTGCCGATCAGAAGGTCGTTGCTTCGAATCCCCATGATGGGGTGAGCTCCCGTTGCTCGGTCCCTGCTCCTGTCCACCTAGCAGTTCGAAAGCACGTCAAAGTGCAAGTAGATAAATAGGTACTGCTCCAGCGGGAAGGTAAACGGCGTTTCTGTGTGCTGCTCTGGTGGAATATGCAGAAATGGCGAGATTGACGGGAAAGATCAGAAACCAGGAAGACCAAGAATTTTTTTTAAAGACTAGGTTTGGAATTGCCCAAGAAAGATGTTAAATTATTTTTGTATGCCACAACTGCTGCTCATATTTTGTTAGCTAAAAAGTGGAAAATCCAAGAATTACCAACAATAGAAGAATGGCAGATGAAGACGATGGATTTTTCGGAGCTAGCCGACCTAACCGGAAGAGTCCACTACCAGAAGGAGGAGGAGTGTCAGGAAGAGTGGAATAAATTTAATGATTATTTAGTTCAATTTGTTAAGTTAAACTGACTGAAAATAGCTTGCAGATACCTAATGGGCTAAGGATTTTATTTATGTTAAGTGATGAATTAATATGTTTAATTCCATAAGGTGAAGATCTAAGGATGTTAATGCTTATGTTAAATTTTATAAAAATTGGGATTTGGAAAACCGTTAAAAGGACATGCAATTAAATTCAACCAAAGGGAAGTGAGGAAGTCACCTAACAAAGCTAATAACTGTAATTTTCAAGAAGGCTATGATTTATGTTTGTTTGTCTTGTGTGTTTGTTTGTTTGTTTGTTTGTTTATAGTATTGTGAAAACTAATAAAAAAATTTGGGGGGAAAAGTATTTTTTAAAAGACTGGAATAACTTTTTAACATATTTGAGAGACCACTGTTGAAATCATTGGCAGGAATATAAGGACACAACGTAACATGAATTTTGGATACTATGATTATATAATAGATAGATTACCGTATAAGATGCAGATTGTATTTTTTTTAAGAAATGGAATCCATGGAGCAAAGGAAGGAGGTCTGAAGATTCGAAGGAACCTTATTTATTTTTAGAATTGTTACGTTTGTTGTGTACAACCTTTATGTAAAACCGGAAAAAAAATATTTAAAAAAAATACAAGCTGAAGAAACAAAAAAGATCACACACCTTATAACAATCTGATCCAATTCAAACATGTCATAATAAAAACTTAACTTTTAAAAAAATGACATATCAAATAATGTAATACTCAATAATCCATTAGGATACAATAGTGCACAATAAAATTACACATCAGCAAATAATAATACTTAAACAGAAATTCCCTCTTAGCGATTACAATAAATAATTTCTAAAATGTAACTGATAAAAATAACAGTAAGTCACAGTGCATAAAATAACACAAATTGAAAAGCAAAGACACACAACTTATAAAATTGGTTGTGTTTTTATATATATATATAAATATCCCTTTACTTTGGCAATGAGGAAAGAATCCAAAATCTTGCTATCTCGGAGGACTTGTGGGATCCTCCTGATGATCTCATCTTGCTTCGTTCTGCAGCGGACCAGAGCTCCTAGCATGGGCCACTGAGCTTTCATCAAGGCTTCCTTCACCTGCAAAAGGACACACATGGAAAGATTTTCCGTGGAGCTGAGTGCTGCTTTCAAACCAGTGCAAAGGTTCTCCAGTGGGTGGTCACAGACCAGATCAAGGTGCTCTTGGAGGAAACTGATTTTCTAGATCCATATCGTATGGGGGTTTGGGCCCGATTTTGGCACAGAAACTGCTTTCACTGTGTATGACAACCTTTTCCAGGAGAGACATAGGGGCAATGTGTCCCTGTTAATTCTCCTCGACTTCTCAGTGGCTTTTGATAACCATTGACCACAGAGTCTGTCCGGAGCAGCTGTCTTGTATTGCAATGTTGGGAACCGCCCTGAGATCCATGCATGAAGGGCGATGTATTGTACACATTTATTCAAAACCCAATGGCGACGATTTAGTTTAATTAATAATAATAATTTATGTATGCGGGACACGGGTGGCGCTGTGGGTTAAACCACAGAGCCTAGGACTTGCTGATCAGAAGGTTGGCGGTTTGAATCCCTGCGATGGGGTGAGCTCCCGTTGCTCGGTCCCTGCTCCTGCCAACCTAGCATTTTGAAAGCACGTCAAAGTGCAAGTAGATAAATAGGTACCACTCCAGCGGGAAGGTAAACGACGTTTCCGTGCACTGCTCTGGTTCGCCAGAAGCGGCTTAGTCATGCTGGCCACATGACCTGGAAAAACTGTCTGCGGACAAATGTCGGCTCCCTCGGCCAGTAAAGTGAGATGAGCGCTGTAACCTCAGAGTCAGTCATGACTGGACCTAATGGTCAGGGGTCCCTTTACCTTTACCTTTTTTATTATTTATACTCTACCCACCTGGCTGAGTTTCCACAGCCACTCTGGGCGGCTCCCAATCGAGTATTAAAAACAATTAATTCAACAGAATTGATGAACTTGAGCCAGGGGTACCAGCTTTGCAATGTCTGACAGTTCATTTATACCTCCAGCGCCCCCTGCTGCCCCCTAGCCGCTTAGCACCCCCCCTCCAAGCTAATCCCATCGGCCCGGAAGGGGAGCTGCTCCCTTGCTTTGGGCGCGGCTGTGATAAGATGAAACTTTCCTGGTGCTCACCTTCGGTTCCTCGTCATTCAGCCAATCGCCAGCCAAGCGTTGATAGATGGGAATGACGGGGCTGCAAAGCTGAGCTTCTGTCTCTCTTGGGAACGAACATGCTCTCCAGTTTTTGTAGTAATAGTTTATTGCTGCACAGAAATGTTCCATAACTGAATGAGTGAGAAAGAGAGAGAAAGCGTCTGAGAAGCGATTGCTTGGCACTGAAGCAATCGAAAGTCGGAGGTTGTGGGTCCACACTTGGCCACAATGGAAGACTGACCCTTCGCTCTATCCCAATTCCTAGGAGTGGGGTTAAAAAAATACAGTGGTGCCTCAGGTTAAGTACTTAATTCGTTCCGGAGGTCCATTCTTAACCTGAAACTGTTCTTAACCTGAAGCACCACTTTAGCTAATGGGGCCTGCTGCTGCTGCCACACCACCAGAGCACGATTTCTGTTCTCATCCTGAAGCAAAGTTCTTAACCTGAAGCACTATTTCTGGGTTAGCGGAGTCTGTAACCTGAAGCGTATGTAACCTGAGGTACCACTGTATTTGTCTTGAGGTGGAAATACTGTTAGGCCTGTTATTACTCAGACTCGTGTCACGGCCACAACAATGGGACCTGATCACAAGATTGGCAAGAACCAGTTAAATGGGAAACTAATGGCTGACTGTTACAGTGAAAAGCAACTCTGACATGTACAGCAAAAAGAAAAAGGTGTTGAGTCAGTTGTATTTCATGGGCTGTAGTTGGATGAAAAATGGTGACGTGCTGGGCTGGCCAAAGGTGGTTGGGGAGAGGGAAAACAACAACAACAACAACAACAACAACAACAATTTATTATCTATACCCCGCCCACTCTGGGCGGCTTCCAACAAATATTAAAATACAGTAATGCATCAAACATTAAAAGCTTCCCTAAACAGGGCTGCATTCAGATGTCTTCTAAAAGTCTGGTAGTTGTTGTTCTCTTTGACGTGGTGGGAGGGTGTTCCACAGGGCGGGTGCCACCACTGAGAAGGCCCTCTGCCTGGTAACTTGGCTTCTTGCAGTGAGGGAACTGCCAGAAGGCCCTCGGAGCTGGACCTCAGTGTCTGGGTAGGACGATAGAGGTGGAGACGCTCCTTCAGGAATACTGGGCTGAGGCCGTTTAGGGCTTTAAAGTTCAGCACCAACACCTTGAATTGTGCTCGGAAACGTACTGGGAGCCAGTGCAGATCTCTCAGGACTGGTGTTATGTGGTCCCGGCGGCCGCTCCCAGTCACCAGTCTAGCTGCCACATTCTGGATTAGTTGCAGTTTCCGGGTCACCTTCACAGGTAGCCCCACGTAGAGCGCATTGCAGTAGTCCAAGCGGGAGATAACCAGAGCATGCAGCACTCTGGCAAGACAGTCCACGGGCAGGGAGGGTCTCAGCCTGCGTACCAGATGGAGCTGGTAGACAACTGCCCTGGACACAGAATGGATCTGCGCCTCCATGGACAGCTGTGAGTCCAAAATGACTCCCAGGCTGCGCACCTGGTCCTTCAGGGGCACAGTTACCCCATTCAGGACCAGGGAGTCCTCCACACCCACTTCCCCAAAAAACAGTGCTTCTGTTTTGAACGAAGGGGAATTTTCCCCACAGTCTGGCACTGGAAGGAGCACAACAATGGTGCCAGGCGAACCGCCCTGTAAAGAGCATTCTACAATCAGGGGGCCACCACCAAATAGGCCCTGTTGTCTCATTGCCTTCCAAACTTCTCTTGGAAGGGGCGCACAGAGAATGGCACAGATGATGGTCTTTAAGGAACAGTTAGCAGTTGTAGGGGCTATACTGGAATGGAAGGAAGATGATGATATTCCATTCCCCCCCCCCCCGCCCAAAAAAGAAAAAGAATCACTCACCGTAGCATATTGCTTCTTTCATGTGGCTAGTCATGGGCCACTTAATCATCACCCTTAAATACACACAGGTCAGTGACAAAAACGGGATACACCTGAGTGCTGAGTGAAGAGACACAAGCAACCTTTCGTTAGAGGATGGTAATGATTTATTACAATTTAGGATCACAAACTCTGGGCAGCCCTTCTGTTGGAGATGCTTCTATATGGGACTGAACTTCAGCTGGTTTTGGTATGCAAACACACAATCTTCTGTTGCAGTGTGACCCTTCCTGAGGTTAGATCCCCTAGCGTGGCCTGGGTGAAATTAAACAGAACCAGCTTTGTCAAGCCACTAGTCCTCAGTAAAAAATATATATATATTTTTGACGATTTAGAAAATTTGGAAAATATTTAAAGTGACTTTTCCCAAGAGGCCAAAATCCTGGCTCCTTCATGGGGAATTTTGTGGGTGCTCGGGAACCTGGGGGCACAGGAAACCAGCACCTATGGAAGGGGGAGAGAAAAACCCTCTTTCCAAAGGAAGAATGGTTGATGGAAATCTTGGAAGATGCAGAGAGGGTGAAATTGACGGCGCTGATAGAAGATACAAATTTATTTATTTTATTTTATTTATTTAACATAATTATTACAAAATATGAGCAAAATATTGCAAATACATATACGTATTTCAGGTAAGCACACACATATATGAAAAAGAACTAAAGAAGAAAAGAACAAAAGAAGAAAAGAAAAAAGAAGAAAAAATAAAGAGGAAAAAAGGAGAAAAGTTGGAAGAATTTCTTCCAAATTTATTCTACAAATATCTCAATATGAAAATAATAATAAAATTTCATTGATTGACTTCCATCGCTTACACCGCACTTCCTATATACATTTTAAGCAAGATTGTATCTGTTATTCTGCATTTTTCCCATACTATCTCACACAAATATTCTAATCAATAAGTTTTCTAAATCTTTCATAAATCTATTCTAAACACAACCAATACCTTACATTTAATCTTTGTCTACATAAATAATCAAAAAATAATCAAAATCAAAAAATAATTAAACATTTCCATTGTTTTTGGATTATATTTTTTGGTTTTTGTATTATCAAATTTAGAATCTTTTTAAAGAAGACTGGAAACTCTTTTCTTGTCTATATAAAAAGTTATTTCCCATATGCGAAGACCACAGCAGGGTTTAAAGTGTAAGAAAACAGCAGGAAAAAATTAAGACAAAACCCTAAGATGCAATTGTATGTATTTTGAGTTATAAACAGCGATGACGGGCGGGTGGGAAGTCACTAGTTTTGTTGAATTGGAATATAATTGTTGAGTAACAAATGCAATTTCCTATACGGAAAGAAGAATAACATATTATTACAAAAAAAAAAAATCACTAGTCCTCAGTGTTTACCCCCACAACCCATATGTAAATTGCATCCTATCTGAGATGGGAATCAAACCCTTTCCCCTTCAATGGGAGAACATGAAGAACTGGAGGGAGCCCTACCATAGCGAGAGGCCAGGTTCCCCAGGGTCCTGAAGACCATGTGATGAGGGAGGATCCCAGTCTTGACATTCTTTTGAAGTCTGTACATCACGTCATTGAAAAGAGAGCTTGCCAGAGATAGGAGGACATCATTGGCTTGCTGGACGATTCTCCCAGACACATCTTTCTAAGGAAGCAGAAAGTCTTGTGGGTTTGTGGTGGTCAGTCTGGATTATGCTGCCCAGTTCTTGGCACTGACAATCGGGAAACACTGGCCTGCGAGCGCTCCAGTTGGAGAACAGCCTTTACCAAAGGTGTCATGGGCTTTGAAGACACTCAAACTCACGATGTAAGGGAGAAATGTGCTAAGAGGAAGGCACGCCTGGCAAATCCACACCGTGATCATCTCCCACCCAGGAACCAATGTCCCCACTGTGGAAGGATGTGCGGATCCAGAATTGGCCTCCACAGTCACTTACGGACACACCGCTAAGACCGTGTTCATGGAAGACAATCTTACTCGGCTACGAGGGATCGCCAAAGAAGAAGAAGAAGAAACTAAAAGGTCTCAAATGTAGCCCTAACTAGATGGGATAGGGAGTCAGACACACGGCTGCCATTTTCAAGGGCAACTCTCTCTTCTTTGAGATGTGCAGTCCTACTCTAAGAAACAGGATTTTGTACAACAGTCACTCTTAACTAACCAGAAAGGTCCCTGAAAATTCTTGTGGGGATATTCAGATTAAAGAGTTACAGTCAACATTCATCCTACTCCGAATGTTCTCATTGACATTAATGGAATTGACTGCCTTAGTAGAGCATGTCATTTAAGGCAGCAAAACATAATTTTTGCAAATTTCTTAAGTGAGGGGCCTTAAAAATAATTTTGTGTGCGTGAGGAATTCAAATCTGCTATTATTTTTTTGACTGGACAATATTTAGCTTGGTGAGTCTATGTTTGATGAAGAAGCACAAAAACTGCTTTCGGAAAACCAAAGAATTTTAATTTTGCCTACTGGAAGGTTATGCTAAATAATAATATGCTAAATAATAATGTCAGGTTATAGTAAATAATAATATCAATAATAACTGCAAGTTGTTGTTGTTTAGTCGTTTAGTCGTGTCCGACTCTTTGTGACCCCATGGACCAGAGCACGCCAGGCCCTCCTGTCTTCCACTGCCTCCCGCAGTTGGGTCAAACTCATGTTTGTAGCTTCGAGAAGTACTTGGCAATCATTTAAATGATGCTATGCAATTTTACACATGTTTTACTTACCAAGCAAAACTAAATTATATTAATGTAACCAAAATATATTTTGAATTCCCATGTCACATTATAAGTACCACTCATTTTTGGAATTTGAAAGTTTAAAAACTTGACATGCCCTGCTACCTTTGGCCCATCTGCTCTGAGTAGGGCTTTGATACAACCCAAAGCACTTGAACCCACATGATGTCAATTCTGTTCCTACCTCCTTCAGCATCTCCACCAACACATGAATGGCCGCATCAATGTTCGGTGGTCCGGCCCACTGGATGAGACTTTGGGCAGCCAGGTCGGCATTTTGCTCAGCGCTGCAGCAGATGTAGTTGTAAATTTCTGAAAGGCAACACGGGTCATTGTACTGGTTGTCACGGATGGGTGTGCGTATCTGATCTGCTGGTTTTGAAGAACCATGAATGCAACAAGCGCCTCTTCCTCAAGCTGCCGCAGACCTCCCCCATTGATGGAGATGCTCATCATTCAAGGCATTGTTCGCTAATCACGTGAGAATGTAAGAAGATCCTGCTGGATCAGGCCAGTGAACCATCTGGTCCAGCATCCTAGCTGAACAGTTGCCTGTGGGAAACCTGCAAGCAGGATTCAAACACAACAGCCGTATCCCCTCCTGTGGTTTTCAGCAGCTACAAGGTGTGACCAGAAAGTTCGGTGAATGGTCACAGAAACTGGACAGCGAGAAATATTTGAACATACATGCCTTTGTTGTTGTTGTTTAGTCGTTTAGTCGTTTAGTCGTGTCCGACTCTTGGTGACCTCCTGGACCAGAGCACGCCAGGCACTCCTGTCTTCCGCTGCCTCCCGCAGTTTGGTCAAACTCATGCTGGTAGCTTCAAGAACACTGTCCCACCATCTCGTCCTCTGTCACCCCCTTCTCCTTGTGCCCTCCATCTTTCCCAACATCAGGGTCTTTTCCAGGGAGTCTTCTCTTCTCATGAGGTGGCCAAAGTATTGGAGGATCTGTCCTTCCAGTGAGCGCTCAGGGCTGATTTCTTTAAGAATGGATAGGTTTGTTCTTCTTGCAGTCCATGGGACTCTCCAGAGTCTCCTCCAGCGCCATAATTCAAAAGCATCAATTCTTCAGCGATCAGCCTTCTTTATGATCCAGCTCTCACTTCCATGCCTTCAAAGTAGGCCTCCTCTGATATAATGCACCATTGACTGCCATAAAACTTAGGGAACAAGCTGTACTACCAAAATGATTAAGGTTTTAAATGTCAATTTTAGGTTATATTTTAATGATCAAGATTTAATATATATATTTTAATGGCCGCTATATCTGAATTGTCTGTTATACCCAATTGCAATTCAATGTATTCCTGTTGTGTTTTATGATTTTCCTGATATTGTAAGTGAGCCGGAACTGGTCTGTGACCGTAATAATAAAATTCATTCACTAATGCACTGTTGACAACGTTCATAGAACTGTTGGAAACTTCTGGAGAAGTCCTCTTTTCGTAATGCTTTCAGTTCCCTCGTCACAGCAGCTTGGACGTGTGAAATGTTGGGAAAGCTGTGCAGATTTCAGTTCTGGAAAAAGTAAGAAATCTGGTGGGGGTCAGATCAGGAGAATATGGAGAGTGGGACAACTCAGTGACTTCAGTAATGATTTCACATGGAATATGCCATTCTTCTGCCATCATTCGGATGGACAAACGCTGATCCCGCAACAATAACTCATGAACTCTGTCAACATTTGCCGACATTCTGCTGGCTGATGGTCCACCAGACTGAGGGTCATCTTCGATGGTCTTCGATGGTTTGCCGCCCTTCACGAAAAATGCTTAAACCACTCGTACATTGTCTTTCGAGTTACAGCTTCATCTCTGTACACAATTGTGAGCATTTCGTGGGTTTCCGATGCTGATTTTATGTCCGAATACTTCTCGCTGTCTTCTTTCTGTGACCACTTACCAAACTTTCTGGTCACACCTTGTAGTGTTCAAAAGCATCGCTGCCGCCAACCATGGAAACAGAGCTTTGCCATCATGGCTAGTAGCCATCAGTAACCCTCTCTCCCTCCATGAATTTGCCCAATCCTCTTTTAAAGCCATCTTGGTTGGTGACCATCACTGCTACCAGTGGCAGGGAGTTCCACAGTTAATAATAATAATAATAATAATAATAATAATAATAATAAATAATTTTTATTTATACCCCGCCCTTCCCAGTTCAAAAAACCAGGCTCAGGGCGGCTAACAACAAATTTAAAACACTTAATTGATGCAACAAAAAACAGCACAAAATACAGTATAAAACGTGAATAACAATAAATTCAAAATTCAAACATCAATTTAGGGGGGAAGTCCATCCAATAAACATTAGATGATCACCAGGGCTAGCTGGCTAAATTAGTCCTATTTGGGCCAGCGAGGAGACCAGGGAAGAATTAGCTGTGGGATCCCAGAGCGGGTAATCTTCATAAAAAGGGGAGTGAGAGGGAAGAAAGGGGAATGAAAGATCAGACTAAGTTCAAATTGAAAGCCACGCAGAATAGCTCTGTCTTACAGGCCCTGCGGAAGGAAGTTAAATCCTGCAGGACCCTGGTCTCATGGGACAGAGTATTCCACCAGGTCGGAGCCATCACTGAGAAGGCCCTGGCCTTGGTGGAGGATAATCTGACTTCCTTAGGGCCCGGGACCTCTAAACTATGATCATTCATGGACCTTAAGGTCCTCTGCAGGGCAGACCAGGAGAGACGGTCCTGTAAATACAAGGGCCCTAAGCCACAAAGGGCTTCATGCACTGCGTGAAGAAGTCATTTCATTTTCCTGTCCTAAATCCTCCAGCATTCAGCTTCATTGAATGTCCACGAATGTCAGTGTTATTAGAGTGAAAAACTTTTCTCTCCCCAAACAATAATATCCCCCCCCCCCAAGCTGTAACAAGATGTAGCTGTTTGCAAGAATAACATTTAGTTTGACATCATCCTGCACACCCATTTTCAGTCCTCTCCTGGGAGTGGGGGAAATGTTCTATTTATTTTGCATTTAAAGACGAACCTACTGAATTTTCACTTGTTCAAAACTATATGTGAACCAATGCATAACCATTCTGCAGAATTTGCGCCTCTCCAAAATCTGCAGTGGAGTTCTCCAAACAAGAAACGTGTATGCTAATATTATTCTAAGGTAAAGTGTCTCCACAGAAGTATGACTTAAAATAACATCAAAAGTTGCATTATATTAGGAGAAATTGCTTTGCAAAACTGCGCGCAAAATGCGCATGTTAGGAGAAATTTGCAACAACAAAACAATGAGCTTTCATAGAATCATAGAATTGTAGGATTTGAAGGGACACTCAGGATCATATCATTCAACCACCAGCAATGCAGGAATATGCAGCTGTCAAACTTGCAACCTTGTCATTATCAGCACCTCACTCTAACCAGCTGAGCTATTCAGTTTCACAAGGACTTTATAAATTGCAAACTGATACGGCAATGCAGAGAACTGAAGACAGAGAAAATGAGGAACTGAGTGAAATTGAAACAGACAGTTTCGTTCATTCCTCCTCTCTCCCCACATGTCTCCTTCCTTCTCAGATACTTGTAGCTTTAAAAGTTCTTGTCGGGGAATGTTTGTAAAATGCTGAGTAGGTAACAATCTGGGCCATTCTGCAGGTGAAAGCTCTACAGTGATAACGAGTTCTTGCTTGTTTTGTTCTTGCAAGAATTACCATATTTTTCGCTCTATAGGACACACTTTTTCCTCTCCAAAAATGAAGGGGAAATGTGTGTGCGTCCTATGGAGCGAATGCAGGCTCCTTGCCTTGAGCGATAGCAACGGGAAGCCTCCGAAGCGCAGAGGGAGCGCTCCCTCCGCACTCCGGAGGCTTTGCGTTGCTTTTGCTGAAGCCTGGAGAGCGAGAGGGGTTGGTGCGCACCGACCCCTCTCGCTCTCCAGGCTTCAGGCAGCTATCCACAAGCCTTCGGAGCGCAGCAGGAGTTCTCCCCACGCTCTGAAGGCTTGCGGATAGCAGCCTGAAGCCTGAAGCCCAGGCAGTGCAGTGCCAACTCCCGCTGCGCTCCCCAGGTTTCAGGCAGCTATCCGCAAGCCTTTGGAGCGCGCCTCCAGCACCGCAAGCTCCGGGAGCAGCGACAAGGCTGCGCGCAACCTTGCCGCTGCTCCCGGACCTGTTCTGGGGGCTGGGGTTGGGGGAAGCTGGGGCTTCCCCCGACCCAGCCCCGCAACTAAAAACAAAGCCAAGACAGCGAGCGGGATCCATCCCGCTCCCTGTCTTGGCTTCTGCCAAAGCTGTGCGCAGCCAATCCTGGCTGGAGAGGTTGCGCACGGCTAAAGAGGAAGCCAAGACAGCCAGCGGGATGGATCCCACTCGCTGTCTTGGCTTCTTTGCTCTTTGGGGCTGGGGGGGGAAAATAACTTTTTTTCTTTATTTCCCCCCCTAAAAACTAGGTGCACCATATAGTCCGGTGCGCCCTATGGAGCGAAAAATACAGTAAGTAAAGCATGGGTGTGTTTTTTTTAAAAAAAGAAAATAATTCCTGATTGTCAAAGTGGACGCTGTTATTCCTCAAGGATCAAGATGTGCTAAGTAGGAATGATGGGAATTATAGGCCAAAACAGCTCAGGGGGGGCTAATTCAGAATGACTGCCTCACCTACCTCTCATTGTCTTTAAGTCACCAGATACATCCATGACGGAAGCCGTCAGTCAACTATCACACCAGTTCACAGGCCAAAGGGCTGCCTCACAGCCTTGCCAGGAACTCGGAGTCAAGTAACAGGGCAAGCCCGTGCATGTTTACTCGGAAGTAAGTCCCACTGAGTTGAAGGGGGCTTACTCCCAAGTAAACGTGCACAGGACTGCAGCCCGAGTGGAAAGCAAACAGAGACGGGGCTTCCATTGTGATATGGGTGGTGATGGTGTCATACTTTACTAAAGCAACCTGACCAATGACGGCCCTGGAATCGACGGGGGATTGTTGACACCATTAAGACCTGGAGATTATTGCCTCAGACCTGCACATCAGCCCTGTGTCCTTGGATATACACACCAATGCCTCTAGCAGGAACGTTTTGGTGAAGTTATGGATGGCGGCTAACAGATTGAGGTTGAATCCTGACAAGACAGAAGTACTGTTTTGGGGGGAAAGGAGGCGGGCGGGTTTGGAGGACTCCCTGGTCCTGAACGGGGTAACTGTGCCCCTGAAGGACCAGGTGCGCAGCCTGGGAGTCATTCTGGACTCACAGCTGTCCATGGAGGCGCAGGTCAAATCCGTGTCCAGGGCAGCTGTTTACCAGCTCCATCTGGTACGCAGGATGAGACCCTACCTGCCCGCGGACTGTTTCACCAGAGTGGTGCATGCTCTGGTTATCTCCCGCTTGGACTACTGCAATGCGCTCTACGTGGGGCTACCTTAGAAGGTGGCCCGGAAACTACAACTAATCCAGAATGCGGCAGCCAGACTGGTGACTGGGAGCGGCCACCGAGACCGTATAACACTGGTCTTGAAAGACCTACATTGGCTCCCAGTACGTGTCCGAGCACAATTCAAAGTGTTGGTGCTGACCTTTAAAGCCCTAAATGGCCTCAGTCCTGTATACCTGAAGGAGCGTCTCCATCCCCATCGTTCTGCTCGGATGCTGAGGTCCAGCTCCGAGGGCCTTCTGGCGGTTCCCTCCCTGCGAGAAGCCAAGCTACAGGGAACCAGGCAGAGGGCCTTCTCGGTAGTGGCACCCGCCCTGTGGAACGCCCTCCCACCAGATGTCAAAGAGAACAACAACTACCAGACTTTTAGAAGACATCTGAAGGTGGCCCTGTTTAGGGAAGCTTTTAATGACTGATGCATTACTGTGTTTTAATATTTTGTTGGAAACCGCCCAGAGTGGCTGGGGAAGCCCAGCCAGATGGGCGGGGTATAAATAATAAATTATTATTATTATTATTATTATTATTAGTTCTGACACTCCATATCTTGAACCCCATTAGACCCAGCTAGCATTCCCGATGGTCAGGGATGGTGGGAGTTGTAGTTTACCAGCACCTGGAAGGACACTGATTCTCCATACATGGCTTATACCATTGCCCACACATTTCCCTTTACAAAAAGGGAGGAGAGAGAGAGAGAGAGAGAGAGAATATGAACACCAAAACAGTGTTCAGCTTATTTTTCAGTTGCTATTCTGTTCATAAGGTTTTCTAGATTATAAATGTTTTATTGATGATTTGTTAATCATGCCTTATGCTGCAACTGTGATGTTTAGTCTGTGGTTGTTGTTGTTTCTTGTCGCTGGCTTATTAACAGTGTTTTATAGATTGTAATTGTTTTGCTGACAATTTGTTAATTATATGGTGTTAATTGAATAATAGGAAAAGCTTTCAGATGGGTGTTTTTTCTGCAGGTATCTTCTGCAACATGTCACTGAGTGCAATACAGTGGTAAAGGTAAAGGTAAAGGTAAAGGGACCCTGACCATGAGGTCCAGTCACGGATGACTCTGGGGTTGCGGCGTTCATCTCGCTTTATTGGCCGAGGGAGCTGGCGTACAGCTTCCAGGTCCTGTGGCCAGCATGACTAAGCCGCTTCTGGCGAAACAGAGCAGTGCACGGAAACGCCGTTTACCTTCCTGCCGGAGTGGTACCTATTTATCTAATTGCACTTTGACGTGCTTTCGAACTGCTAGGTTGGCAGGAGCAGGGACCGAGCAACGGGAGCTCACCCCGTTGCGGGGATTCAAATCGCCGACCTTCTGATCGGCAAGCCCTAGGCTCTGTGGTTTAGACCACAGCGCCACCCGTGTCCTTGCAATACAGTGGTACCTCGGGTTAAGTACTTAATTCGTTCTGGAGGTCCATTCTTAACCTGAAACTGTTCTTAACCTGAAGCAGCACTTTAGCTAATGGGGCCTCCCTCTGCTGCCGTGCCGCCGGAGCATGATTTCTGTTCTCATCCTGAAGCAAAGTTCTTAACCCGAGGTACTATTTCTGGGTTAGCGGAGTCTGTAACCTGAAGCGTCTGTAACCCGAGGTACCACTGTAATAGTGAGCAGGTGATGGATTTCTACTGGAGAGTCCACACATGTTGTTCTGCTGCATGGTGATGTTGGGGATGCTGTTCTTCCCGAACACCACCATGTTACTGCCACCCGGAGGGGAACTCCAGCGCTACAGTGCAACAAAGCTGTGCAAAAACAAAACCAGGAATATTTGGGATTATGAAAAGCAGGGGTCCCTTGACCCTTGAGTGTCTTCCCAGTTCAAGTGGGGTTGGTGGAGTGGTTCAGGGTGGGCTTGATGCAAATTTGCCCCACGTTGACAGCGGGAACATCATTCCCAGATTTAACGATATTTCCTCCAACCCAAAAATGTCTGCAGAAAACAAGTATAAAGTAATTTTGCAGCATGAACCAGTGGCATAGTGTGGGTTGCCAGCACCCAGGGCTGCACAGAGGGGAGGGGGAGGGACGGAAACAAAGAGAGTACACATGAGCATTCAACTGCCTAATGGCATCCACAACACCCAGGAGATCTCGGCAGCAGAGATAAGATAAGGAAGAGCCGTTCCGTTGTCCAGAGAGGTCACTTCCTGGTTCACATGGAGAAGCCGTTTTCAGTGAAGCCCAGTGACAGAAGAACCAGCTGTATTGAGGCAGTACCAGGTGTTGCAATTTTGCACCTCTAAGAAAATTGTGCCCGGAACAACCGCCCCGTACCCACCCCCATGCTACGCCACTAGCATGAAGACTGATCGCCGAAGAATGGATGCTTTTGAATTCTGGTGCTGGAGGAGACTCTGGAGAGTCCCATGGACTGCAAGAAGATCAAACCTCTCCATTCTGAAGGAAATCAGCCCTGAGTGCTCACTGGAAGGACAGATCCTGAAGCTGAGGCTCCAATACTTTGGCCACCTCATGAGAAGAGAAGACTCCCTGGAAAAGACCCTGATGTTGGGAAAGATGGAGGGCACAAGGAGAAGGGGACGACAGAGGACGAGATGGTTGGACAGTGTTTTCGAAGCTACCAGAATGAGTTTGACCAAACTGTGGGAGGCAGTGGAAGACAGGAGTGCCTGGCGTGCTCTGGTCCAGGGGGTCACGAAGAGTTGGACACGACTAAATGACTAAACAACAACAGCATGAACACAACATGAAAAATGCATTAGGTTGGGGAACATGCTTGCAAAAATAGCATCTTTTCCTTTGCTGGAGCAGGTTTTTTTTTGCTCCTTTTCTTTTAATTTCTCTCCTAATTGCTTGTTTTAGTATTCCTGTCTCCTCTCCTTGCAAGTTTGCTGTCTTTACCTCCCCCCTCCCAGGCAGCCTCCTTTATCGCTAGCGTCCCTTATCTCCCTCCTGATCGTTTGCTGATCAGCTGCTCAGCGGCTTCGTTTCAACACCCCCTTCCCTCCTAAAAAAAAAAAAAGCACAATCCGCTTTTTGCCCTTGGGAAATTCGGCTCCAGGGACCACGCACTCACCACTCACTCCATAAGATGCATAGACATTTCCCCTTACTTTTTAGGAGGAAAAAAGTGCGTCTTATGGAGCGAAAAATACGGCATATTAAAAGAAAGGCACACCGGAATGCTGGCGGAGACAGAACGCTGATCTGAGCTTGGCCTGATCCCTTTCATTGCAAAGCTGGCTGGGAAACAACGTCTCTTAATCGTTTGTGAACTTTGCAGCTAAGCAGAGTTCTACCCTAGCGTTTCTCAGGTACTTAAGCTTTTCCCCAACTGCGGCATCAACTCCTCCACCTTCCAGGAAGTGCCCTTCCCCAGATGTCCAAACATGGCCAGCCGTAAAACAGCGCTGCTAATTAACACTCGGATCTTGGAATCCACCCTGAGGTCAAACGTCCACCAGCATTCGCCGGCAGAAAAGATCCCAGATGTTTCTCTGTTTGCTTAGGCAGGCTCCCAAATTTATTGTACTTCATTAAAAGAAAGAAAGAAAAACGGGAGATCTGGCAACGTAAAAGCATTTCTGCATGTAGAACACACACACACCCTACTTGAGACGTGACGGTCCTGTAATATTGCCCTCCGACGGGGTGGGTGTGGAGCTAAGTGATTTAAGGTACCCCCCCCAGCTCTGACTGAAGCCTTTCCACTGGGTTCCTCGCCTTTGCCTCCCAGTATCAATGAAGGAATTAAATCATGACATTAAAACACTGAGAGGCTGTTTTCATTGGCGTGGGCCAACATGATCTAATTCAAATGTCACAAAACGTCAGCCGTGCCTGGTCCCCTCCTCGACGGATGGATGAATAATAAAGACCTCTTCTCAGCCAAGGACAGTAAATTTAATAATCTCCGTGACCCGATACTGTTTGAATCCGTAAAAGATTTATAATAATGGAGCAATGTGTCTGAAACCTCCCCCTACCGAATCGTATGCTCCACAGCCACTCCCCTACCCCAGATTCCTGACACACTACTGTCAAGACCTTTCTTGTGCCAAACTCTCCAAAAGATATTGATTATGCCTTATCGGTCACATATGCCCCAAGTTTCCGACGTTTGGAGTCCTCTTTGCAGCGAGCCACTTGCTCACAGGTGGTCTGAATTTGGGCAAAGCCCGAACGGAGATTTAATATTTCATAAGTGCCTGCTCCATCTCAGGGCTCTGTTATTGACACCACATGGGACGCCAGGAAATTAGGTCTTTCTGGGAACGGTTTGCAGAAGTATGCGGCCCGTCAGGCCCTTTCTCAGGGGTGCATTAAGGAGAGAGAGGCTCACGGTTTCAAGCAAACGAACCTTCTCCAGATGTCCGCCACAGCAGTGCTCCAAATTTCTCTCGTGATGGACACGGCGGGCTTGACAGAGAGGATTACGGGAGATAGGCGGGAGTGGGGTACGGTATCACAAACTTGCCGAGAAGAACAACACGGGCAGAAATTCCTGAGGGGCTCGAGCCAAGGGGTCTGAAATGTGTTGTGGAAAAAGCAACATGGGGTTCATCTTGTGCCCCCCTTCCCTCGCCCCCCTCAAGATGAAATAAGCATGCGGTGAAATTCCTCTCTCTCCCCCGTCCTCCGCCAGCCCTCGCAGCTACACTCAGGGACAGCCTGCTTTAATTCTTCCTCTTTGCGATACTGTTTATGTTACACACATTGAAGTTAGGACATGTCTTTAATAAGATGGAAATTGGAAGCGAGACGTGAAAAAGTGGGGGGGGGGCCTGCGCTGGCCGGTCGCCAAGGTTCAAGAGCGCAGTTGGGGGGCCGCTGAACGTGCGCTCACACACAAAGAGAGAGAAAGCAGATGGAGAGACGCAAATAAGACGCAGAGGCTGCATCTTCAGGGTAGGCCAGGAGGGGGTGTGGAATTAATGGGATTACTCCTGTGAGCTTTTCTGACAGGGCCTAAAAACACCTTGCTCTTCCAGGAGGCAGTGCATAGCCGTCAAGTGTCCCTGTTTTCCCGGGACATTCGTGGAATTACAGAAGCTTTCCCTGGCTTCTTTTTTTTTTTTTTTAAATAGTTTTTATTAAGAATTATTTTATTAAGAATGAGAGTCCCATGGACAGCAAAAAGATCCAACTTCTCCATTCTGAAGGAAATCAGCCCTGAGTGCTCACTGGAAGGACAGATCCTGAAGCTGAGGCTCCAAGACTTTGGCCACCTCATGAGAAGAGAAGACTCCCTGGAAAAGACCCTGATGCTGGGAAAGATGGAGGGCACAAGGAGAAGGGGACGACAGAGGAAGAGATGGTGGGACAGTGTTCTCGAAGCTACCAGCATGAGTTTGACCAAACTACAGGAGGCAGTGGAAGACAGGAGTGCCTGGCCTGCTCTGGTCCATGGGGTCACGAAGAGTCGGACACGACTAAACGACTAAACAACAACAACAACATTAAGAATTTCAACATAACAAATTATCAAAAACTATCATCTTCATCCCCCCCCATTTTTCCCTCCCCCCTCCCCAAGAAGAACCATCCCTCCCACATGTTATTCTCTGCATATTGTAAAATTGTAAAGATCCTTAAATTATCTGCCTATTATGTTAACAATCAATAAATTTGTGTATGTTTATTCAAAACCTGCCAAGGAGTCCAATTCAGGACATAATATACAATTTGAAGACTGGGCAAAATTGTGGAGAATAGATTTAAAATTTACAGACTGTTCTCTTTTGAAAGAAAATTATATGAAAATGATGTATTTGTTGTTTAGTCGTTTAGTCGTGTCCGACTCTTCGTGACCCCCTGGACCAGAGCACGCCAGGCACTTCTGTCTTCCACTGCCTCCCGCAGTTTTGTCAAACTCATGCTGGTAGCTTCGAGAACACTGTCCAACCATCTCGTCCTCTGTCGTCCCCTTCTCCTTGTGCCCTCCATCTTTCCCAGCATTAGGGTCTTTTCCAGGGAGTCTAGAATGATGTATAGATGGTATATAACACCAGTACAGATTGCAAGAATATACAAAAGTGGGTCACTTGTATGCTGGAAGTGTAAAGAAAAAGAAGGGATATATATATGGTGGGAATGTAGAGAAATAAAAAATTTTGGGAAATGGTATATAATGAGTTGAAGAAAATGTTTAAATTAACATTTGTAAAAAAAAAAAAAACAGAAGCATTTTTGTTAGGGATCGTAGGAAAAGACCTGCCAAGGAAAATAAAGAATCTATTTATGTATGCAACAATGGCGGCAAGAGTCTTAATGGCACAAGGATGGAAGAATGAGGAAACCCCCGACAAAAGAACAGTGGCAAGAGAAATTGATGGACTCTGCAGAATTGGCGAAATTGACATACAAACTGCGAGACAAGCTTTCCCCGGCTTCTGATTTCATCCGGCAATGTCCTGTTCGTGAAGAGCATGTGCCAGCGCTTGTGCGAAGCGGCACTCTTGTGCGCAGGGAAGACATTTCCCTGCTGGAGCAGGGGCAGCGGACATGAGTAACGCTCTTGCTGCCCCTCTCAGCCGCCACCAAACATAGCTGTCAACCTTCCCTTTTTTTGCGGGAAATTCCCTTATTCCTGCGCCATTTCCCGCTGCTTCCCGCTGCTATCCCGGATTGTTAGATATCCCATAGACTGTCCCTGGGACAGGTGAGGCTGCTGATCCCTTATTTTCAAATCTGAAAGTTGACAGCTATGCCACCAAAGCCGCCGCCTCTGTCATGGCGGCATGAGGTGTGTCGTAGGCTAAGTCAGGGTGCGAGGAGGGAAGAGAGCCAGGGCCAGATTTAGGTTTGATGAGGCCCTAAGCTCCTGAAGGTCATGGGGCCCTTTATATGCCAGCTGTCAGCAACAATTTGTCGCTGTTCTTTGTGTTGAATATATGCTATATGGTAATTTATGGACCTAATAGGTATCTCAAGCCATTTGCCCATATTGCCATGCAGCCAGTCCATGCAGAATGTATGCACCCTATATATAGAAAGGAGCAAACCAGTGATATTTTATGGAGCAGGCTAGCAGGCGGGGCCCATGACTTACATCATAGAATCATAGAATCATAGAGTTGGAAGAGACCACAAGGGCCATCGAGTCCAACCCCCTGCCAAGCAGGAAACACCATCAGAGCACTCCTGACATATGGTTGTCAAGCCTCTGCTTAAAGACCTCCAAAGAAGGAGACTCCACCACACTCCTTGGCAGCAAATTCCACTGTCGAACAGCTCTTACTGTCAGGAAGTTCTTCCTAATGTTTAGGTGGAATCTTCTTTCTTGTAGTTTGGATCCATTGCTCCGTGTCCGCTTCTCTGGAGCAGCAGAAAACAACCTTTCTCCCTCCTCTGTGTGACATCCTTTTATATATTTGAACATGGCTATCATATCACCCCTTAACCTCCTCTTCTCCAGGCTAAACATGCCCAGCTCCCTTAGCCGTTCCTCATAAGGCATCGTTTCCAGGCCTTTGACCATTTTGGTTGCCCTCCTCTGGACACGCTCCAGTTTGTCAGTGTCCTTCTTGAACTGTGGTGCCCAGAACTGGACACAGTACTCCAGGTGAGGTCTGACCAGAGCAGAATACAGTGGCACTATTACTTCCCTTGATCTAGATGCTATACTCCTATTGATGCAGCCCAGAATTGCATTGGCTTTTTTAGCTGCCGCGTCACACTGTTGGCTCATGTCACGTTTGTGGTCAACTAAGACTCCTAGATCCTTTTCACATGTACTGCTCTCAAGCCAGGTGTCCCCCATCTTGTATTTGTGCCTCTCATTTTTTTTGCCCAAGTGCAATACTTTACATTTCTCCCTGTTAAAATTCATCTTGTTTGTTTTGGCCCAGTTCTCTAATCTGTCAAGGTCATTTTGAAGTGTAATCCTGTCCTCTGGGGTGTTAGCCACCCCTCCCAGTTTGGTGTCATCTGCAAATTTGATCAGGATGCCCTTGAGTCCATCATCCAAGTCGTTGATAAAGATGTTGAATAAGACCGGGCCCAAGACAGAACCCTGTGGCACCCCACTAGTCACTCTTCTCCAGGATGAAGAGGAACCATTGATGAGCACCCTTTGGGTTCGGTCAGTCAGCCAGTTACAAATCCACTGAGTGGTAGCATAGTCAAGACCGCATTTTACCAGCTTCTTTACAAGAATATCATGGGGCACCTTGTCAAATGCCTTGCTGAAATCAAGGTAGGCTACATCCACTGCATTCCCTTCATCTACCAGGCTTGTAATTCTGTCAAAAAACGAGATCAGGTTAGTCTGACACGACTTATTTTTCAGAAATCCATGCTGACTATTGGTGATCACAGCATTCCTTTCTAGGTGCTCACAGACTGTTTGCTTAATGATCTGCTCCAGAATCTTCCCTGGTATTGATGTCAGACTGACTGGGCGGTAATTATTTGGGTCCTCTCTTTTCCCCTTTTTGAAAATAGGGACAACATTTGCCCTCCTCCAGTCTGCCGGGACTTCGCCTGTTCTCCAGGAATTCTCAAAGATGACTGCCAGTGGTTCTGAGATCACATCTGCCAGTTCTTTTAATACTCTTGGATGCAGTTCATCTGGCCCTGGAGACTTGAATACATCTAAACTAGCCAAGTATTCTTGTACTATCTCCTTAGTTATTCTGGGCTGTGTTTCCTCTGCTGAATCATTTGCTCCAAATTCTTCAGGTCGGGCATTGTTTTCTTTATCGGAGAAGACTGAGGCAAAGAAGGCATTGAGGAGTTCAGCCCTTTCTGTGTCCCCTGTTTGCATTTCACCATCCTCTCCTCTGAGTGACCCCACTGTTTCATAGGAGCCTACACAACACAAAACACTGTTGCTGTATGTAAGTTTTATTTTATTTGTTTTTTATCTTATATTTTGGAAATGTACATCCAGGTTTTTTTCGTCTTTATATTTTTTTTTGGGGGGGGGGCAAGAGAGTGGGGCCCTAAGCTACAGATGTCAAAGAGAAAAACAACTACCAGACTTTTAGACGACATCTGAAGGCAGCCCTGTTTAGGGAAGCTTTTAATGTTTAATAGATTATTGTATTTTAATATTCTGTTGGAAGCCGCCCAGAGTGGCTGGGGAAGCCCAGCCAGATGGGCGGGGTATAAATAAATTATTATTATTATTATTATTATTATTATTATTATTATTATTATAGCTTGTTTAGCTTAAACGTAAATTCAGCACTGGAAGAGAGTGGGCTGCTGCCAGCTAGGGGCTGCGACAGGGGAGGCTGACACACGTCCCAAATTTCTACTGAGAAATGTTGGAGGACGTGGCAGTGACTGTGAGAACAGCATGGTGGACTAGATGGGCCATTGGCCTGATCCAGGAAAACTCTTAGTAGGTTCCTTTTTGTGCACTCAATGAAAAAAGATTGTTATTCTTTTAACATGCCCTCGGTTGCCTTCGATGACAGCATCCTCAGTCAAGGCTGGATCTAGACACATCGAAAAAAGCGTTTCAGGAAAACGTGTTATAAACCTCAGTGGGAAATCACGTTGGCAAAAGATGGAACTCCACAGCGCCCTCTGGTGTCTCATTGTTACAACTCATATAAAACGCTTTTTCTTCACTAGTGTAGCTGTCCAGTATCTGATCACTTGTGTTGACTCGCACGCTTCTATTCTCTGACCTCCTGTGACATCAGCATGTCACATTGTGACATCATACCAGTCACCATGTGATTCCTGATTGAACAGGACCCACCTCTGTGTGCTTTTATTTTCTTTATTTAACAGATTTATAACAAACCTTTTCTTGGGGGGGGGGGGAGTGGAGGAATTCTACTGTCTTTTGCAAAGGCATCAGAAACAGAAGACAATTTCTTAGGGTTTAGGCCAATATGTAGAATTTCAAAAAGAAGCAGGAGACTTGAACTTATTGGAAGGCACCCTTTCGCAGGCCAAATTCAAATGTTTATCACTGAGGAGCAACCAGACAACCATTTTTCTCTGTAGCCACACATTTTGTCACAGTCAGTGCCCTCCACGGAAAATGCCAATGTCAATGTATATTTAGTGGGTTGTATTCAGAGTACTAAGGGACGCAGGTGGCACTGCGGGTTAAACCAAAGAGCCTAGGGCTCTGTGGTGATCAGAAGGTCGCCGGTTCAAATCCCCACGACAGGGTCAGTTCCCGTTGCTTGGTCCCTGCTCCTGCCAACCTAGCAGTTCGAAAGCACAAAGTGCAAGTAGATAGTAAGTAAATAGGTACCACTCCAGCGAGAAGGTAAACGGCATTTCCGTGCATTGCTCTGGTTCACCAGAAGCAGCTTAGTCATGCTGGCCACATGACCCAGAAGCTGTACGCCGGCTCCCTCGGCCAATAAAGCAAGATGAGCGCCGCAACCCCAGAGTCAGTCACGACTGGACCTAATGGTCAGGGGTCCCTTTACCTTTACCTTATTCAGACTACTATGTTTGTCCTTAAGGTAGACCCACTGAAATTGTTGTTTTTTAGTCATTTAGTCGTGTCCAGCTCTTTGTGACCCCATGGACCAGAGCACGCCAGGCACCCCTGTCTTCCACTGCCTCCTGCAGTTTGGTCAAACTCATGTTCGTAGCTTCGAGAATACTGTCCAACCATGTTGTCCTCTGCTGTCCCCTTCTCCTTGTGCCCTCCATCTTTCCCAACATCAGGGTCTTTTCTAGGGAGTCTTCTCTTCTCATGAGGTGGCCAAAGTCTTGGAGCCTCAGCTTCAGGATCTGTCCTTCCAGTGAGCACTCAGGGCTGATTTCCTTCAGAATGGAGAGGTTGGATCTTCTTGCAGTCCATGGGACTCTCAAGAGTCTCCTCCAGCACCAGAATTCAAAAGCATCAACACTGAAATTAGTGGACCTAAGTTGGCCATCAATTTGAATGGGTCTACTTTGGAGAGGAGGAAGAATGGATGCATTACATCGAAATTGCAGGGGTTTTCCCAGACTTGGGTATCCAGCTGTTTTGGGACTACAATTCCTATCATCCCTGACCACAGGACCTGCTAGCTAGGGATGATGGGAGTTGTAGTCCCCAAAACAGCTGGAGACCTGAGTTTGAGAAACACTGTGTTAAATTGTTCCCAGGATTTGATGCAGGGCCCCACTTGGACTGTAACTTCCCAAACTGATACATCAGCGGCCTCACACGCGCTGGCCGGGACAAACCCTTCACTTTGCATTTGCCTCTGTGTGTTAATTCTGCGTTAATGCTCTCCCAAGGCCTCCTTGTCAGCCCCGCAGATGGAGGGAGGCTGCGCTATCGTCTCTCTAAATCACACGTCTCGCGGCGCAGGAGCTTGAAGGCCAGAGGGCCCTCAGGGACGCATTTGCACGTATCCGAGGTCCTTTGATGAGATCTTCTGCAGCGGACAGCTTGTCTGCCTTCCAGATGTTACAGTTTAACGATCCATGTTTAGACATGGGGATTTCCTCGGTCTTTGGAGATGAGCGGCCGGTCGACGGGTCTCGCATCACCCGCATCGTGCACTTTCCTCTTCCTGTAAGCTAGAGGACGAAGGATGTGAGAGGAAGCGGGTTCATCCACAAATATTGCAATTCCATAAAGAAATGCTCTTTGCTGGGTGATCTGCTCAGGCCCTTTGCATTGCAAATGCGCTCTTAAGAAACTGGGACCATTGGTCTAAATTAGCTGGGTGAGTGCAAGGCGGACCATTAAAAATCTGTGCGGGGGAGGAATACTAAACTCTCATAGAATCATAGATTAATTGTGATTCCTCTTCATTTCATTTCACTTTTAATTTGTAGGTTGCCTTTCTATATTACCATACACAGGGTGGTTTATAAGCTGCAGAAACAATGAAGACCGTAGACCTTATAACAATCTGATCCAGTACGAACATGTCATCATAAAAACATAACTTGAAAATAGACAACTTATCACAAATAGGGGACGCGGGTGGCGCTGTGGGTTAAACCACAGAGCCTAGGACTTGCCGATCAGAAGGTCGGCGGTTCGAATCCCCGCGACAGAGTGAGCTCCCGTTGCTCGGTCCCAGCTCCTGCCAACCTAGCAGTTCAAAAGCACATCAAAGTGCAAGTAGATAAATAGGTACTGCTCCGGCGGGAAGGTAAACGGCATTTCGGTGCACTGTTCTGGTTCACCAGAAGCGGCTTAGTCATGCTGGCCACATGACCCGGAAGCTGGACGCCTGCTCCCTCAGCCAATAAAGCGAGATGAGCGCCACAACCCCGGAGTCAGCCACGACTGGATCTAATGGTCAGGGGTCCCTTTACCTTCACCTATCACAAATAGAGTAATATTCAATAATATTGAAAATAGCCAGCAGGGGGAGCTGTTGGCTTTCAATACTCATCCCAAATTTGCTTTCCGGATGGCAGAAGAATGGCAGAATTTTGGGTCCACGTCACAGAAAACACAGAAAACACTTACATGCATGTATGACATGGCCGGGCTGTGCCAGGGCTGTGCCAACTGTACTGTAATCTAGACTCAAAGGCTGCACCCTCTGAATGTTCACCAGGGCACCCCTGGGAGTCCAGAATTGTGTGAGCCGAAGGAGGCGATTCGCTTACCATTTGCACCAAGCCTGGCAGATCCAGAGGGCTGCCCATCCCTGGCAGATGAAACTTATGGACTATATGGAATTGGCAGAAATGACTGGTAGAATCCGTGACCAGGGAGAAGAGTCGATGGAGGAAGATTGGAAGAAATTTAAAGACTATCTTCAGAAACATTGCAAAATCAAAGAATGCTAGAGTGATGTTGGTCTGAAAATAAGCAGTTTCCAGCTGTACAGGTTAAAGTTAATGATAGATTAAGATTAAAGATTAGGATTAAAGATGTTTAAAGAAATGAAAATTTGATACTAAGAGGAAAAATTTTAATGTTACATGACACCAAGACTAAAGATCAGGTTTAAAGAAGTTGAAGTTATATATTTTAATATCTTATTAAAGTTAAAGATTGGGATAAAAAAAAAGTGGAAAAGAAATTGCTGGATAAACAATTTGGATTGGAATACAAAAGAGGGAGGTATGAGGAAGTCCAGAAAATAAGTAACTAAAAAATGGATAGGGAAAAGAGATATTGTTTTTAACTGTTATGCTTTTTGTTTTTATTGTTGAATTTTGTTGTGTTTTTTGTGTGTGTTGTTGTTATATGTATTGTGGATGTTTTTCTTTTTTCTTTCTTTGTTGTTTAAAATTTTAATAAAATTATTTAAAAAAACAAAAAAAACAAAACAGAGGGCTGCCCATCCCTGGGCTATAGGTTGCAGCCCCTTTGTCCATCGAGGCCTGTGCAGACAGCATCCCAAACCCTCCAATATTTCTCTGATTAAAAAGGGTCATCCCGTTCTACATCACGAAGCTTCTCCCTCGTTGGATCTCGCAGCACATCGACATTATACACACGTCGACACCTGTCACCTTGAGCCAATGGCAACCTTTCCACCAATCCTGCCTCACAGAATGGCTGCAAAGGAAAAATGTGCAAGGGAAGGGATCGTGTACAGCGCCTTCCACAGATAAACGGAATGAAATTAAAATTTGGCTGCAAGTTGACTTGAGTCCCTGTCACGTGGCTGGGATAACCCAGCCAGATGATGGGTGGGGAAGTAAGAATAATAATAATAATAATAATAATAATAATACCCCACCCATCTGACTGGGTTGCCTCAGCCACTCTGGTCAAATAGATAGATAGATAGATAGATAGACAGACAGATAAATAGAGGAGAAATAAGCGGCCAGATTGCTCGTCGGAGCAAGACAGTTTGAGCATATTACACTGATCTTGGTCCGATTGCACTGGCTACCACTTAGCTTCCAGGTCCAAATCAAAGTGCTGGTTTTGATCTATAAAGCCGTCTATATATAGGGTGCCTACATTCTGCATGGACTGGTTGCACGGCAACATGTGCAATTGGCTTTAGATACCTATTAGGTTTTACCTAATAGGTATCTAAAGGGATGCGGGTGGCGCTGTGGGTTAAACCACAGAGCCTAGGACTTGCCGATAAGAAGGTCGGCGGTTCGAATCCCTGCGATGGGGTGAGCTCCCGTTGCCTGGTCCCTGCTCCTGCCAACCTAGCAGTTTGAAAGCACGTCAAAGTGCAAGCAGATAAATAGGTACCGCTCCGGCGGGAAGGTAAACGGCGTTTCCGTGCGCTGCTCTGGTTCACCAGAAGCGGCTTAGTCATGCTGGCCACATGACCCGGAAGCTGTACGCCGGATCCCTCGGCCAATAAAGCAAGATGAGTGCCACAACACCAGAGTCGGTCACGACTGGACCTAATGGTCAGGGGTCCCTTTACCTTTAGGTTTTACCATATCACATATATTCAACAAAATAAACAGCAACAATTTGTTGTTGACAAAGGACAGCTGGACATATCAAGGGCCCCATTACCTCCAGGAGCTTAGGGCCTCATCAAACCTAAATCTGGCCCTGGCTACAAAAGATCTGAGAGGCAAAAGAATCTCGTGAGCCCCTGTGCCAGAGAGAGAGACAGAGAAACAGACACACACACAGAGAGAGAGACTTGTGCATTTCCACAGCCCTGATGCATTCAGCAGACCCTGGACCGAAGGGCCTGCAGGAACATCTGGGATGCTTCGAA
Source organism: Podarcis pityusensis (assembly GCF_964106645.2). NCBI lineage: Eukaryota > Metazoa > Chordata > Lepidosauria > Squamata > Lacertidae > Podarcis > Podarcis pityusensis. The sequence continues at coordinate 5,060,426 of NC_138028.1, forward strand.
GCAGCCCCTGCCTCTGGGCGGCCTGCGCTGTGCTAAGCCGAAAACACATCCTCTTGGGGTGTCAGGTTCACTCTGCTCTCCTCGCGTGCCAGCAGCAACGGCAGCACCTGTGAGCGGCAGATAATGAGCCCCCACTTGGCAGCTGACGCTTCCAGATGCCACAGCCTCCTGCTCTTTCTCCCCCTCCCCCCAGGAAGAACATCTGGGCCCCGAGAGCTTCCTGCTGGCACCTGAGGCCACACGGCTGTCTCTTGCGGTGGTCTTGGAGCCGGCTGGGACGGAGGGCCTCTTGCCTGCCAAAAGGACATTTGGGAGAGAAACCCGGTTTCCCAGCCCAGCACCCCCTTCGCCCGAGAGCCGGCAACAACCAACGTCCAGGAGGTTCACGCAGAGAGGGAGCAGTTTTGCGGGACACACGGGGCGTTCCCTTCCCACCTGGCCCTTGACTCTTTCTAAAAGCAAGTCACCATTTCTAAAAAAGAAACATTTGCCTGGGTTTCTTTTCTTTTAAAAAAAGTAATACTTTTTTTTTTTTTGGATGGTTCCCATTTCCTGGCTTTTTTTGGGGGGGGCAAACAAAACATTGTCCTGTTTGTTTGTTTTTTTTTAAAAAAATGCATCAAATCCTAGAGCCTTGCAACACATACAGATGTCTGGGGAGAAGGGAATTTGCTGCACCTGCTAAGAATGAAAATGTAAAAGAGATGAATCACACACAACCCCACACCCTTGTTCTAGAGCCTATAATAATAATAATAATAATAATAATAATAATAATAATAATAATATATTATTTATACCCCGCCCATCTGGCTGGGTTTCCCCAGCCACCCTGGGTGGCACCCAATAGAATAATAATAATAATAATAAGCAATAAAACATTAAGCATTAAAAACTTCCCTAAACAGGGCTGCCTTCAAATGTCTTCTAAAAGTTTTGCAGTTCTTTATCTCCTTGACATCGGCTGGGAGGGCATTCCACAGGGCGGGCACCACCACCGAGAAGGCCCTCTGCCTGGTTCCCTGTAACCTCACTTCTTGCAGTGAGGGAACTGCCTGAAGGCCCTCAGAGCTGGACCTCAGTGTCTGGGCTGAACGATGGGGGTGGAGACGCTCCTTCAGGTCTACTGGGACCATACCTAAGTAGATGGGATGGCTTATCCTTCCTCAGTCATATGATTCTTGCATTGCAAGGGGTTGAACCAAATGGTGCTTTGAGTCCCTTCCAGCTCTGTATACCTGTGGTTCTATGTGCAAAGCAGGGTCCTCGTCTCTTGTTAAGTTGTGGGTGAACATATCAGATGACACAGCGATTCTTCAAACAGCTCTTGTTTCTTCACAGGCCAGAACAGAACTGAACTGAAGGGTTCAGCCAGCCTGCTTATATAGAGCTCTACTACAAAGCAACAGTAACCACTTTCTGTAGCTATCCAATCACTGAACATCACTTTCAATCCCTTATTTGCATATGTGGACCTGAGTGAAAACTATCTAAAGTATCCCCCTGCTGGCCCAGGGTGAGAACTTCAGTACATAACATCTCTCATTCTCCAGCCAAAGGGAGAAGTAGGCAAGAGGCATTGAAGAACCACAATGAAGATGTTCACCAGAGAGTCTTTGCTGAGCTCTTCTGTCTGGCACCCTGCCATAATACCAGTGCCGGATTTGTGTATAAGCTAAACAAGCTATAGCTTAGGGCCCCACTCTCTTGAGGGCCCCCAAGAAAATTAAAGGAGAAAAACCCTGGATGTACATTTCCTAAATATAAGATAAACAACAAATAAAATAAAACCTACATATAGCAACAGTGTTTTGTGTTGTATAGGCTCCTAAGATGTAAGTCATGGGCCCCGCCTGCTAGCCTGCTCCCTCAAATATCACTGGTTTGCTCCTTTCTATATATAGGGTGCCTACATTCTGCACGGACTGTTATGTGCAAATGGCTATAGATACCTATTAGGTCCATAAATTACCATATAGCATATATTCAACATGGAGTTTTCTTGGCAGGGATGCTGGAGTGGCTTGCCGGTTCCTGCTCCAGGTGGATCACGTTTGGTCAAAACTCTCCACTATGACCTGTCCATCTTGGGTTGCCCTGCATGGCATAGCTCATAGCTTCTCTGAGTTATTCAAGCCCCTTCGCCATGGCAAGGCAGTGATCCATGAAGGGGCTCCATGATCACTGCAGATGGTGACAGCAGTCACGAAATTAAAAGACGCCTGCTCCTTGGGAGAAAGGCGATGGCAAACTGAGACAGTATCTTAAAAAGCAGAGACATCACCTTGCCAACAAAGGTCCGTATAGTTAAAGCCATGGTTTTCCCAGTAGTGATGTATGGAAGTGAGAGCTGGACCATAAAGAAGGCTGATCGCCGAAGAATGGATGCTTTTGAATTATGGTGCTGGAGGAGACTCTTGAGAGTCCCATGGACTGCAAGAAGATCCAACCTCTCCATTCTGAAGGAAATCAGCCCTGAGTGCTCACTGGAAGGACAGATCCTGAAGCTGAGACTCTTATACTTTGGCCACCTCATGAGAAGAGAAGACTCCCTGGAAAAGACCCTGATGTTGGGAAAGATGGAGGGCAGAAGGAGAAGGGGACGGCAGAGGACAAGATGGTTGGATAGTGTTCCCGCAGCTACCAGCATGAGTTTGACCAAACTGCGGGAGGCAGTGGAAGACAGGAGTGCCTGGCGTGCTCTGGTCCAGGGGGTCACGAAGAGTCGGACACAACTAAATTACTAAACAACAACAACAACAACAACAACATACCGTCTTTCTATCTTGCAACACTTAAGGCAGTTTACGAGCTGAAGAAACAAAAAATGCACATGTTATAACAATCTAATGCAATGCAAAAATGTGGTGCTAAAACAAAACTTTAAAATAAGCAAGCTACATCAAAAAAAGAAACCGGAGGCCTACCTCCTGGGAATAACAGATCTGGATATTCCGCAAAAGAGGAAGGGTGTCTTTTTATATGAGACGGCAGCAGCAAGAGTTCTGATCGCGGCAAAGTGGAAGAGTAACGAAATCCCCTCTATACAAGATTGGATCCAAAAGCTGACAGAATATGCCGAATTAGACGGTCTATCAGAAAAAAATAAAGAATAAATCAAAACAGGAATTTGTCTCAAAATGGGAGGTTTTCAGAGAATATTTGAAAAATAAATATAGTAGTTTAAATTCTGTTGCAGCATTCAAGGAACTTCAGTAATAGTTGCAAGGTAGATATAAGAAATTAGATATATTAAGGAAAAGTTTAATTATGATAAAAGTGTGTATTGGCAATATGGAATTGAAATATGGAATCGATGGGAGGTTGGGTCTTTAGTGTTAAGACCAATTTACGTTTTATTGTTTGTTAAGAAAATTATGTGTCTATTATTATTCCTGTGTGTAATTTGGTATTTGTGTTTTTTCTTGCTGTATCAATAATAATAATAATAATAATAATATAATAACAATGAAACATTCAACAATCGTTAGGATAGTATAAAATAAGAATGATAATATCAACATAAAAAAGTTATACAGAAATCCACTCAGCAGTTACAATAAATAATTTCTAAACTATAATCAATGAAACAATGGAAAGTCACAGTACATAAAATAAAACAATACAAATTGAGATTCAGAGACTAGAGGACTAAATGACTAAACAACAACAAATATATTCAACACAAAAACCAGTGACAATTTGTTGTTGACAAAGGACAGCTGGATATCTAAAGGGCCCCATTACATTCAGTAGCTTAGGGCCTCAGCAAACCTAAATCCGGCCCTGGTCATAGGACTAACTTGTAGTGAGGCACAGCCTAAATTACACCTCGCCTGCTCCCCGTTTTTGAGCCTACGGGGGTCACGAGATATAGGTCCAGGGTGCCTGTCGTTTCTGCCCGCCACCACCCTTGCCCACCTCCCTGTCTCAGAAGTGCCGTCCCGATGAACGCGTTCTGTTGGCGGTTAGGAGGAAGTGATCTCAGGGGCTCGCCTCTTCGCCCGCAAACAGGTTTCGGCTGCAACGTGACATTCCACCCCTCTTGCTCTGGTTTACACCAGAATCCAGCCCCGTGGCCTGCAGATCCTCAGCGTTAAGAGCAGGGAGAGGCTGACCTTGACAACCTCATTTCTCATTCCTTTCTTGTTATAGGTAATATAGTCGAGAAATGTGGTTTTAATTAGGGCACTAATGAAAACTGAAAATCCAGACAGACACTTGACAAACTCTGGTTCGCTTTATATTACATTTGTGCTAACTACAAAGTATTCAGCTGGGGGTAACTTTATCTCCCCTTCCCTTGAGCATCCGCCTGACTTAAGCTGGATAATTAATGTGTACTTTGGCTGGAGGTCAGCTTACAGTTGGTTGAGTGGTGTTTTTCTGGCATATATATATATATATATGATTTTAAAAGACGTTGTAATGAAACAAATATGTTTATTACCTCTTCGCTTGCATCCAGAGGGAACGCTCAGACCTGCGGAGTAAGATGCACTGACCAGAGGAATAATAGAAGATCTACTAACAAGGCAATATTGCATGTTTCGTTTTGTTGAGGCTGCACCAGCTTTAATGGCAAGCAGAGACAACAGCGGCCGCAATTGGTGGCACCGTTTGCAACCGTCCCGGTTCAAACAGCGCATGAGAGGGGGCGCTGGTGGGGTCGTCGTCGTCGATTTATTATTTCGGTCACAGACCAGTTCCAGCTCACATACAATATCAGGGAAGTCATAACACACGATTTTGCTGTTTAGTCATTTAGTCGTGTCCAACTCGTCGTGACCCCATGGACCAGAGCACGCCATGCACTCCTGTCTTCCACTGCCTCCCACAGTTTCGTCAACTTCATGTTCGTAGCTTCCAGAACACTGTCCCACCATCTCGTCCTCTGCTGTCCCCTTCTCCTTGTGCCCTCCATCTTTCCCAACATCAAGGTCTTTTCCAGGGAGTCTTCTCTTCTCATGAGGTGGCCAAAGTCTTGGAGCCTCAGCTTCACGATCTGTCCTTCAAACACACGATAGGGATACATTTAAATTTGCAGTTGGGTAGAACAGGGACGATACAGATATAACAGCAGTTAAAAACATATCAGTTAAATCTTAATCACTAAAATATAACCTAAAATTGTCATTTAAAGCCTTAGTCATTATGGTAAAGGTAAAGGGACCCCTAACCATTAGGTCCAGTCGTGACCAACTCTGGGGTTGCGGCGCTCATCTCGCTTTATTGGTTGAGCGAGCCGGCATACAGCTTCTGGGTGATGTGGCCAGAATGACTCAGCCGCTTCTGGCGAACCAGAGCAGTGCACGGAAATGCCATTTACCTTCCCGCTGAAGCGGTACCTATTTATCTACTTGCACTTCATGCTTTCAAACTGCTAGGTTGGCAGGAGCAGGGACCGAGCAACAGGAGCTCACCCCGTCGCGGGGATTTGAACCACTGACCTTCTGATCAGCAAGCCCTAGGCTCAGTGGCTTAACCCACAGCACCACCCACGTCCCAGTCATTATGGTAGCATGGCTTGTTCTTTAAGTTTTATGGCAGTCACAAAGAATTTGGCCTGGTGGGGTCATATATTTGCGTACTTAAATTTGTACCCCACTTCCCCACCGAATGGTACAGCAAGAAAGCACATATCAGTTGCCAGTCCATTTCCAGGCCCAATTAAAGGTGCTCAGGTTAGTTACAGACCCTCCCAGGTCTGCAGAGAGAAGTCCAGGGGTGGTGGCCCAGGACAGGGTCTCCTTGGTAGCAGCTCCTAAGTTGTGGGCTTTACTCCTCACAGATGCCCATCTTGCTTCTTCGCTGTATAACTTTTGCAGAAGACGCACCTTTTCGTCCTGGCCTTTGACACCTGAGATGTGACTGTAATCAAGTTTAAACTGATTTTAATATGTTGGGACCTGCCCTGGGGCCTACTGGTGAAGGACAGGTAATAATAATAGAATCGTAGAGTCTGAAGGTCATCTCTTTCATTCCCCTGCAATGCAGGAATCTCAACACGCGGTCCCCCATCCAGTTGTAAACCATACCGGACCCTGCTTAGCTTTGCAAATGTGCTAGCAGTTTTATTGCTGCATAACAATTATAATTATAATTAATTATAATGCAGGTAAAACATCCTATTGTTGTGTACGGAGTTGAATAGGATCCAAAATGCAGCAGTCTGATTGGTCCTATAACAGTAGGATTCAGAATGCAGCAGTCTGATTGGTCCTAGAACAATAGGATCCAGAATGCAGCAGTCTGATTGGTCCTAGAACAATAGGATCCAGAATGCAGCAGTCTGATTGGTCCTAGAACAATAGGATCCAGAATGCAGCAGTCCGATTGGTCCGCAGGAGCCACCCAATCCAGCTCCAGGTGGAAGTGAATCCACAACCTGATTGGCCTACAGGAGAATCCCAGAATTAGCCAATCACATGGGGCCCATTGTGTAAATAATGTATATAAAGCAGATACTTTGGGGGAAATTCCATTCCTCCTCACCACTATGAGCTGAATAAAGGGCATGAAATCCACTCTCAACTTCGAGTATATTTCACTATAAACTCAGAAATGGCTCACCAGGTGAGGTGGAGCTGCAACAGTTACTGCTTGGGAGGTGGGAGGAGGTCTGTGTTGTGCAAATATGACAGCAGAAACACCAGATTGGCTCCGCTGATGCGTTTGAACTACGCCAACCTGCCCACTTGCCTTGCTCTATAAGCTCTATAACCTCCTGCCAGGAAGCTCTTCCCCAGTTGTGAGTTGCTTCTGTATGAACTCAGTACAGATAGCCAGCTAAAATCACGTCTACATATTTACAAGTCAATTTGTGGACCATGTTATTGTTGTTTAGTCGTGTCCAACACTTCGTGACCCCCTGGACCAGAGCACGCCAGGCACTCCTGTCTTCCACTGCCTCCTGCAGTTTGGTCAAACTCATGCTGGTAGCTTCCAGAACACTGTCCCACCATCTCGTCCTCTGTCGTCCCCTTCTCCTTGTGCCCTCCATCTTTCCCGACATCAGGGTCTTTTCCAGGGAGTCTTCTCTTCTCATGAGGTGGCCAAAGTATTGGAGCCTCAGCTTCAGGATCGGTCCTTCCAGTGAGCACTCAGGGCTGATTTCTTTCAGAATGGAGAGGTTTGATTTTCTTGCAGTCCATGGGACTCTCCAGAGTCTCCTCCAGCACCATCATTCAAAAGCATCAATTCTTCAGCGATCAGCCTTCTTTATGGTCCAGCTTTCACTTCCATACATCACTACTGGGAAACTACTACTTGTGGACCATGTTGTTGTTGTTTAGTCGTTTAGTCGTGTCCGACTCTTCGTGCCCCCATGGACCAGAGCACACCAGGCACTTCTGTCCTCCACTGCCTCCCGCAGTTTGATCAAACTCATGCTGGTAGCTTCAAGAACACCATCCAACCATCTCATTCTCCGTCGTCCCCTTCTCCTTGTGCCCTCCATCTTTCCCAACATCAGGGTCTTTTCCAGGGAGTCTTCTCTTCTCATGAGGTGGCCAAAGTATTGGAGCCTCAGCTTCAGGATCTGTCCTTCCAGTGAGCACTCAGGGCTGATTGTGGACCATAGCCCTGGCTAAATAAAAGAAAGCATCCTTCTGCCAGAGAAGGGTCATTAGAGACAAGACGAGGAGCCACCACAGAGAAGTTCCTGCCAATTGGGCTTCAGATCCTGATGGGACATGGGGAGGGCCTTCTGGATCAGGCCAGATCTGGTCCAGCATTCTGTTCTCGCAGTGGCCGACCAGATGCCTTTGGGAAGCCAGCAAGCAGGATCCGAGCACAAGAGCATTTCTCCCCTCCTGAGGTTTCCAGCAACTAGGGTTCAGAAACCTCGGTCCAGTATACCTGAAGGAGCGTCTCCACCCCCATCGTTCTGCCTGGACACTGAGGTCCAGCGCTGAGGGTCTTCTGGCGGTTCCCTCACTGTGAGAAGCCAAGTTACAGGGAACCGGGCAGAGGGCCTTCTCGGTAGTGGCGCCCACCCTGTGGAACGCCCTCCCACCAGATGTCAAGGAAATAAATAGCTATCTTAAAAGACATCTGAAGGCAGCCCTGTTTAGGGAAGCTTTTAATGTTTGATGCATTACAGTGATACCTCGGGTTAAGAACTTAATTCGTTCCAGAGGTCCGTTCTTAACCTGAAACTGTTCTTAACCTGAGGTACCACTTTAGCTAATGGGGTTTCCCGCTGCTGCCGCGCCGCCGCCACGCCATTTCTGTTCTCATCCGGAGGTAAAGTTCTTAACCCGAGGTACTACTTCTGGGTTAGCGGAGTCTGTAACCTGAAGCGTCTGTAACCTGAAGTGCCTGTAACCTGAGGTACCACTGTACTGTATTTTAATATTTTGTTGGAAGCCACTCAGAGTGGCTGGGGATTGAAGTTAAGTGGCTTCTAGCTGTACAGGCTTTAAAGTTATAAATATATCAAGATTAAGGATTAGGATTAAAAAGGTTAAAAGAATGGAAAAATTGGTTTTTAATAGGTAAAAATTTAATGTTATAATATATTAAGATTAAGGATTGGGATTAAAAAGGAGGGAAAGAAATTGCTGGACTAACAAACTGAATTGGAATACAAAAGAGGGAGGTATGAGGAGGTCCGGGAAATAAGTAAATATAAAAGAAGTGATGAAAAGACGGGATTGTTTTTAACTGTTTTTTCTTTTTTCTTTTTGTATTTTGCATTGTGTATTTTTCCTTTTATTCTTAAATTCTTCTTTTTTATTAATGTGATTCTTTTTTTGGTGAATTTTTAATAAATATCATTTAAAAATATATATATATATTATTATTATTATTATTATTATTATTGCTGCCTCTGACTGTGGAGGCAGAGCCATCATGGCCAGTTGATAGCTCTCTTCTCCATGAATTTGCCTAATCTTCTTTTGAAACCCTCAAGAGTGTGGGCACTACGGTCTCCTGCAGGAGTGTGTCCCTTAGTTTAAGTAAGCAGCGGCAATGTCTACTCTTCCTCACTGAGTTCCTCTTCCCATTCCTCTCCTGCCATCCATTAGAGCTGGCATGGGGGAGCTCTGGCCCTTCAGAAGGTGGACCTCCCAACCCCCATCAACCTTGGCCATCATGGATAATGGTCAGGGATGATGGGATTTGCGAAAGCCATGGGTTCGCCATCCCCGTATTGGAATAAACCATTGTTTTGCGCAGGGCACTAAGCCTGCTGGCATCTTTTGCAAGCTGTGAGTGCACCCCACCCCACTGATAATCCTTCGCAACATGCCGTGTTGACGCAATTTGGGGGGGGGGCTGATGTGGAGGGGGGAAAGGGGGAGTTTGGAATCCACCTTCAAGTTCTATTATCTGGTGCGCATTGGAACTCGGCGCATTATCGGCAGCGATTTAAAATGCAAAGACAACCAAAAGTGACAGGGATTAATTTCTCCACACAGAGACTTATTCAAAATTCTGTCTGGATTAAAGCAGGAAACGCATTCTTTGCCCTCCTATTAAAATACCGGAGGAAAGATTAGATTTTGCTCCAGTAGGTCTCAAACGTTTCTTTGTGAGGAGATGAGATCGTACATGTCTCTTTGCGCTACCGATATTCTCCAGGAGGTGTCACAAAGCCGCCTGAAATCTACAGTGTTGTGAATTTGATTTATAAGGTTGATTTTTCATGCCCTTTTAAAAAAAAGGAAAAAAAGTCCTAAAATGTTTTGAGATGTTGGCTGCCGTCGCCTGTGGAATACCTGATTTCAGTTCAATCAAGCATGCAGCCCAGCACATGCAGAAGGGCAGGCGAGGTGGGAGTCTGCCCATAAAATAGCCGAAAAACTCCCTGTGAACCACATTCCTGATCCGTGTCAAAACAGCCTATATTTATTTCCCAGATTTATATCCCTTCCTATGCTGTAAAAACAATTCCAGCGTGGGCCGCGGCACACAGAATGGGTAAAAAACAATTAGAAACAATCGCAAAAACCGTACAGAACCACAACATGCACAATTTCACAAAGGAAAAGCATGGATCTGCCCCGCTTCCGTGGATGTGGCAATAATCCTGACTCAAAAAGCCTGGCAGAAGAGGAATGTTTTTAACCAGCCTAAATCAGAGCTTGCCTTATCCAGAGAATCATAGAATTGGAAAAGACCCTTAGGATCATGTAGTCCAATCCCTTGCAATCCAGGAATATACAGCTGTCCATTATGGGGATCGAACCTGCAACTTTGGCATTATCAGCACCATGCTCTAGCCCAAGGGTAGGCAAACTAAGGCCCGGGGGCCGGATGTGGCTCAATCGCCTTCTAAATCCAGCCCGCAGACTGTCCGGAAATCAGCGTGTTTTTACACGAGTAGAATGTGTCCTTTTTTAAAAAACGCATCTCTGGGTTATTTGTGGGGCATAGGAATTGGTTCATTCCCCCCAAAAATATAGTCCAGCCCCCCACAAGGTCTGAGGGACAGTGGACTGGCCCCCTGCTGAAAAAGTTTGTTGACCCCTGCTACCCAGTTGAGCTTATTATTAATATTTATTAATTCAATCTATGTACCACCCTTCATCCAGCGATCACAGGGCAGTTTACAACCTACCTTATTGTGGGAGCACAAGGTGCCATCACTGAGCAGGCCCTGCTATGATTCCCAGTAGCTGGGTTATGCTCAGTGATGGTCTTACTGGAAACTAAATCCCAATAGTTCCAGTGTTTGATGGCAAGTGGAGTGCTGAGGCACATATCAGTGTTCTAGAACAGCCTTCCCCAGCATGATGCTTTCCAGATGTTTTGGACAAGAAAGGAGATTCTGACTAAACATCAGGAAAAGGTTTCATCATCACATGTTCTTACCTTCCCTTCACCTTAAGGTCCCAAGATGGGTTACAACAATTAAAACATGTCCAAAAATTTATGGAACGACACACACAGAGGGGGTCTGAGGTGCTGGTAAAAGCAAAAAAGGAATACCTTATGCATTTTGAGCAATATGGTCCTCCTCAGAAGTAGACTCTTGAGACATTCTCAAGAAATAACCAAATAAAATGCTTGCAAGTAGCCTCAGAACCCAGTGAGAAGATTCTGTAAAAATGGATGCAGAAACTTCAGTTGATCATAGAAAGCAAATGACTGAATGGAATGGGAAAGTTGGTCCTTTCTCTTCTCTCTGCCCGTTGAATTAAAAGCATGCCCATCATAACTTTGACATCCACATTTACCAGTATGTCCTGCCCTTCTTTGACGGATGATGCCCGTGGTTTCTCCTGAGCTCTCCCTCAGCTGTTCCCCCTTGTTGGAGGACAGAGCTGTGTATACTACATAGGTAAAGAAAAAAGAAAAAAGGTAAAGGACCCCTGGATGGTTAAATCCAGTCATATACGACTGTGGGGTTGTGGTGCTCACCTCACTTTCAGGCCAAGGGAGTCGGTGTTTGTCCACAGACAGCTTTCCGGGTCATGTGACCAGCAGGACTAAACCGCTTCTGGCACAATGGGACACTTTGACAGAAACCAGAGTGCATGGAAACGTCATTTACCTTCCTGCCACGGTGGTACCTATTTATCTACTTGCACTGGCATGCTTTCGAACTGCTAGGTTGGCAGAAGCTGGGACAGAACAATGGGAGCTCACTCCGTTGAGGGATTCAAACCGCCGACCTTCTGATCGGCAAGGCTCAGTGGTTTAGACCACAGTGCCACCAACATCCCTTACCTTGTATACTACATAGACTATCTTGGGCCCCCTAACCTGGTCTGCTCTCTCAGGTGCAGGGAAAGATGGTACCCAATTGCTAGTTTAGAACAGGGGTACCCACTTGAGTAAATCGTATAATCGATCGCAAGATGTGGCTCATGCAAAACATTTGAATGGCAATGCCCACCAACTTTGTGGGCCCCTGAGCCCCTCAAATAATTTATTGGAGGGGGGCTGAAGGGACCTCAGCTCCTAGGAGTTGGTTCCTGTGGTTTGGAACAAGATTCAGCTGCCACTGCTGTTGGCTTCTGTGTGTGAAATGGGGAGAAGACATCTCCTTCTCCTTAACTTCTAGCAGCAAAAGGTCTTCTGCTGACCCTGGGCATCTAGACATTGTGTTTTGTACTTGTTGAACTTTTGAGTGGTCTCCAAGGACAGCCCCATGTCCGTCACATTACAGTAGTCCAAACCAGATGTTGTCAGGGCATGAAGAACTGAGGTCAATCTATCTCTCTCTTGGAGGAGTCACAGCTGTGATTGTATCAGCCATGGCTGACGGAAGGTTCTTTGTGGGTTTGTAACTATAGGACCAGATCCAAGGGAAACCCTATAGCTGCTCACCTAGTGGTGCATCTCTACCTAGGAAATGGCCAATGACTGAGCAGGCAGCCCAGGATGGATTCAAAATGGCAAACCTGGCTAGATATCTGCTTGAATTTCTGAGCAAATGGTGGCTCCCCAAGCCTGCAATAGCTGCAGAGAGAACTGATGAGGCCTCTCGTACCTGGAGTGGAGGGTTTTTATGGTGGCCAATACTCAGAAACTCATTCCAGCAATAAATTTACTTGCCTTTGAGTTTACAAGGCTATAAACATCGAAGACCTTTGACCCCGGCATTTACCAAATACGTTTGCTGCAGTTGTGTTTATGGACAACTATTTATAGGGAAGTATTTTGCACCAAATTCCACATGCAAAGGAATAGCCATTTAATTTTGCAGCTTTCCTTTTGCTCTCCATCTTTACTTCCTGACTGCTTTGCTTTATTGGGGGAATCAGGCTCCAGGAAAATTGGCATTTGACTGGGGGAAGTTAATTTAGAACTCATTTCAGTTTCCAGAGAAGAGTTTAGGTACACTCAGACTGGGGGTGTGCCAGATATTTTCATTTCAGTTCCGTTTTCACACCACCCCAAAGATTTGGGGGGTCTCTAAATTTCTCACGGACCATCTAAATTTCTCACGGACCATCATGGTATGCCAATAACAAGATTAGATTAATAAGAATCATGAAAGCAAAATGTGTTTTTCTCTACGTTTGCATTTCCCCCTCCAGAAATATAAAATAAAACCGTGGCATTGTTTACGTCAGGGCCAGGAAGAGGCTATGGATTGGTGTACCGAACCCTAATTGAGGATCCTTGAGTCCTGTTTCTGAAAGAGAGAGCTGGTTGCTCTGGAACCAGAGTTTGTGCTCTAGGTTCAGCCACAGCTGCAAGGGCAACAGGTAAAAAATACGGAAGAGAGTAGACGGCCAGGATCCCAGTATTCATCCTGCTCTGCCTTGTTTGGGCTCCTAGCAACCAGGAAAGTGGGTTCCAGGTGAGGTAGCGTTTAGCAAAGTGGTGCAGCAACAGGCAAGAAAGGTTGGAGCATTCAGGGCTTTTTAATTTAGAGAAAAGATTAGTAAGAGGTAGCATGATAATTTATACAATTACGCACGGCTCGAAGAAAGTGGATAGAGAAAAGTTTCTTCTCCCTCTCCTGTAACATTAACAACAACAATAACAACAACAATAATATTTTTTATTTATACCCCGCCCTCCCCAGCCAAGGTCGGGCTCAGGGCGGCTAACAAGCAATAATAAAAACAAGTTGAATGAATACAACTTAAAAACAAGATTAAAATACAACATTAAAATATTGAAACATTAAAATATTAAAATGCAGCCTCATCACAGGAGGAGAAAGGAAAAAGAAAAAAGAAAAAAGAAAGAGGGGGAGGGAATCAAATTGGCTCCAAGCCAAAGGCCAGGTGGAACAACTCTGTCTTACAGGCCCTGCGGAAAGAAATCAGATCCTGCAGGGCCCTGGTCTCATGAGACAGAGCATTCCACCAGGCTGGAGCCAGTGTGGAAAAGGCCCTGGCTCTGGTTGAAGCCAATCTAACTTCCTTAGGGCCCGGAACACTAGGGTGTTGCTATTTATGGACCTTGAGGCATTAGAACTTATGAACATCCAATCACAGAATCCTAGAATTGTAAAGTTGGAAGGGACTTGCCAAAGGTAATGTCTTCGTTCATAAAATAGGTAAAAAGGTAAAGGTAAAGGACCCCTGGACGGTTAAGTCCACTCCAGGGCGACTATGGGGTTGTGGTGCTCATTTCATTTTCAGGCCGAGGGAGTCGGCGTTTGTCCGCAGACAGTTTTCCGGGTCATGTGGCCAGCAGGACCTAACCGCTTCTGGCGCAACGGAACACCGAAACCAGAGCAGCGCACAGAAACGCCATTTACCTTCCCGCCACAGTGGTACCTATTTATCTACTTGTGCTGGTGTGCTTTCAAACTGCTAGGTTGGCAGGAGCTGGGACAGAGCCACGGGAGCTCACCCCGTTGCAGGGATTCGAACTGCCGACCTTCCAATCGGCAAGCCCAAGAGGCTCAGTGGTTTAGACCACAGCACCACCCACGTCCCTAAAATACCCTCTGCCCACTTTTGCCTCTAGCCCTGCCTCTCCTAGGCACATGGTTCTCGGGATGCTGCCCAGAAGGTAACATGGCCCTAGGATTGAAGAAACCTCCCTCACCCCCTGCTGTACTCAAAGGCGAGCCAAAGTATTGTCGTGGCCTCTCTCTGCAAGCTTTTTGTGCGCCCGTTTCTCATGGAAAGAGGCAGCTGTTACAGTGCGGATGTGGCACCCTTAAACCCCGGCCAAAATGAGAATAGTATTTTGCTGGCAAAGGTTAGCAGCCTTAATGCAAAGTGAAGACTCCAGAGGGGCCTCTTACGCTGCAGGTTTTATACTTTAATGAGGCAGATATTTAATCAATTTTAGAGTACATTGGTATCTGCGTTTTGCATGTGTTTCAAATAACTATGAAATTTATACGCAGATGAAGTAATTCAAGCATGGCCGCACTTCAGAAGGGCATGTGGTCCTTAGCCGAGTGAAACACAAAGAAGGCAGGGGACCCATCAAAGGGGGCTGGAGGGGAGGAATTTCTTGCAGCTGGGTGACACTCCCAAGAAGCCCGATATGCTTTCGTTATGATTCAAAACCCAGCCTAGAAACAGTTGTTGCTCATGCACCCAGATTTCCTTTTCTCTCTCCTTCGCTAGTAAGGCCGAGGACCAAAGCAGATGCAACTGAGGTCGCATTCAGACCATGCATTTAAGGCTCAGATACAGGCCCGTCTTACACATAGAGGCTAGTGGCGCAGGGCGGCAGGGAACACCGAACGAGCGCGCTGAGTGAGCGAGGGTGCGTATGCTGCTCCCGCTGAGCATCAGCTCAGTTTCCCCCCTTTTAGTCTGCAGGCACCGAATTCTGCGGAGCGCCAGAAGACTAAAAGGGGAAAAACCGAGCCGGCACTCAGCGGGAGCAGTGCACACGCCCTCGCTCGCTCGGCGCAGGTTCGCTCACTCGGTGTGCTGCCTGCCATGGCCACTTTAGCACG
The DNA here is from genome assembly GCF_964106645.2 of Podarcis pityusensis. Taxonomy (NCBI): domain Eukaryota; kingdom Metazoa; phylum Chordata; class Lepidosauria; order Squamata; family Lacertidae; genus Podarcis; species Podarcis pityusensis. Next base: position 5,075,763 of record NC_138028.1, read on the forward strand.
AAGCGTCCAGCCGAGCTGGGAGGCACTGCGTCCAGCCTCCGCCTCTGCCCTGCCGTAGGAGCCGCCCTCCAGCCACTGCCCGCCTCCTCCAGCCCTAAAAAAGGTTGACAACTCTGGGAAAGGGGGGGGCGCCGGAGGGATCTTTGCACCACGGCACCGGATATGCTTAAGAAGGCCCTGCTGGGAAATACAGTTTATTCCCATAGAGCTAGAATTCCCGGTGCGCTGAACAAACCACAGTTCCCAGGATTCAGTGTATGAAGCCATGTGTTTTCAGAGTATGGAGCAGACAGGAACTAAATGTTCATTTATTCATGTGTCTGTCTTGTTCTCTGGTGGCTCTGATGTGGGGCAGCCTTTCTTTCTGGGAAGTGACCGGCGTGGGCTCTTGCAAGAAGGATACCAAGGGAGGAGAGGCTCAGCACCCCAGGTCTTATCTCACCTGCTTACCAGGCAGCAGATTTCTAGAAATCGCCTATGTTTGTGCTATTGCAGTCCCATTTGAGTTTTACTTCAGAAACTAAGTTTATGGGAGAGAGGCATCATTTCACAGGTGGGCAACTTCGACTACCATTTGGCTATATTTAAAGAGGGGCAAATCTGTCAATTTTGGCTTCATTGTCTCATTTTCCCACTTGTAACGTCGGTTCCTTTGTTTCTGCAGTGATTTGCAATTACCTTTATTAAAAAACCGAATGAGAATTCATTAGCATTTTAGTGCGAATTTCTGCTAATATACACAATTCCACTTGATATGCACATTTTTGCAAAGCTACTTCTCCTTATAGAATGCATTTCTGCGTGTTATTTTCACTAATTTAAAGGTAAAGGTAAAGGTACCCCTGCCCGTACGGGCCAGTCGTGTCCGACTCTGGGGTTGCGCAGCCATCTCGCTTAAGAGGCCGGTGGCCAGCACTGTCCGGAGACACTTCCGGGTCACGTGGCCAGTGTGATGAAGCTGCTCTGGCGAGCCTGCACCAGCGCAGCACACAGAAACGCTGTTTACCTTCCCGCTATCAAGCGGTACCTATTTATCTACTTGCACTTAAGAGTGCTTTCGAACTGCTAGGTGGGCAGGAGCTGGGACCGCAGACGGGAGCTCACCCCACCGCGGGGATTCGAACCACCGACCATACGATCGGCAAGTCCTAGGCGCTGAGGTTTTACCCACAGCGCCACCCGCGTCCCTATTTTCACTAATTACTTTGGATATTTTCACTAACCACCTTTCTACCCGGACACTGAGGTCCAGCACCGAGGGCCTTCTGGCGGTTCCCTCACTGTGAGAAGCCAAGTTACAGGGAACCTGGCAGAGGGCCTTCTCAGTGGTGGCACCCGCCATGTGGATCGCCCTCCCACCAGATGTTGAAGAGAACAACAACTACCAGACTTTTAGAAGACATCAGAAGGCAGCCCTGTTTAGGGAAGCTTTTAATGTTTAATAGATTGTTGTATTTTAATATTTTGTTGGAAGCTGCCCAGAGTGGCTGGGGAAGCCCAGCCAGATGGGCAGGGTATAAATAATAAATTATTATTATATATTATTATTAATATTCACATTTCTATGCACAATTTACCCTAGCAGTTCCATTTTTTGTAGCTATCAGAGGGCTAGAGAAGGGCACTGCAAAATTCAGGGACGTGCAAATTGGGAAGAATGGCTGTGTTTCAATTCAGGTATTTTCCTTTGAATGCGAGCTGAATTGAATTCCACCCCTACCCTTAGTTGTACCTTGACCGCAAAGCCTGGGGGAAACCTTGTTTCTCCATCCTAACCCAGGGGAGCAATGGTGCCTATTGGGGAGAGGAACTGTGCTCTCCACTTCCTGCGACTTGCAGCATGAATAACTTTTCTCCTCTGAGCCACTTCCCTTCTGGTGTCAGAACTGGGCTGGGAAGAAGGTGCTCCAAGCGTCAGGGCGCAGGCAGGAAAAATGGGGAGGGGTTTAGCTCCCCCCCTCCCACACACACATTCAGTTTTAAAATGCAGGGGCTTTCCAAATTGTTTGCTTTCTTGATCATTCGTGTTGACTTGTCTGCACAAATACTGCAAGGAGATTTGACGAGGATGGCTGTTTATTCAGTATTTGCTGTGTTTTGTTTACAGGCAGGTTAGACAGCGAGGATCATTTGTACATCTTCATGCAGAGCTTTGTTGTTTAGTCGTTTAGTCGTGTCCGACTCTTCGTGACCCCCTGGACCAGAGCACGCCAGGCACTCCTGTCTTCCACTGCCTCCCGCAGTTTGGTCAAACTCATGCTGGTAGCTTCGAGAACACTATCCAACCATCTCGTCCTCTGTCGTCCCCTTCTCCTTGTGCCCTCCATCTTTCCCAACATCAGGGTCTTTTCCAGGGAGTCTTCTCTTCTCATGAGGTGGCCAAAGTCTTGGAGCCTCAGCTTCAGGATCTGTCCTTCCAGTGAGCACTCAGGGCTGATTTCCTTCAGAATGGAGAGGTTGGATCTTCTTGCAATCCATGGGTCTCTCAAGAGTCTCCTCCAACACCATAATTCAAAAGCATCAATTCTTCGGCGATCAGCCTTCTTTATGGTCCAGCTCTCACTTCCATACATCACTCCCGGGAAAACCATGGCTTTAACTATACGGACCTTTGTTGGCAAGGTGACGTCTCTGCTTTTTAAGATGCTGTCTAGGTTTGTCATTGCTTTTCTCCCAAGAAAGACACCTGTTTCATGCAGAGTAGATGGCTTTTAAAAAGATATAATCCGGACACAAGAGGTTTTTTTTTGGAGAAAGGTGTTGTTGTTTTTTGCAAATGGCTAGTTGGGCATTAGGCTCCACCTTCTTTTTTCTTGTATCCTTAGCGCCGCTTCAGTTCCTGGAAACTAGCTGCTGCACAGTTCTCTCTCACGACCCACCCCCTTCCTTTGTCCCACCTGTGCAGGGATGCTATTGCACCATTTCAGAATTCTTTTAGCAAAGTCCTCAGGACTGTAACTCCAGCTCCAAAGCAGCTAGGCAGCAGCAGCTCTCAGCCTATTGCTTAATCTCGCACCTGCTATGGAGCAACATTAGAGTGCCATTTATCAATGTAGCTGCGTTTGAAACAGACCCCTGGACTGGGGATAAGAGATAGCAACTCCCCCATGCTGTCTCAGGGCCAGAGCTGCAAAAGCAAGTACTGCTGCTGAATAAAGTTCATGAGCTAAAAAGGACAGCAGAAAACACCAGCGGCAGGTTAACTCTGGGGTTTGGGGCTGGAGAAGGAAGTCGGTGCCTTGATAAATACCACAGGGGTGCAGCTAGGCTTGGGGGAACATTTGGTTTGCTTAGAATTGTGTTGTTGTTGTTGATTTATTTATACCCCACATTGTCCCTTGACGGCTTACAGATAAAAACAAGAGCAGCTAAAATCACAATACAGTGGTACCTCAGGTTAAGTACTTAATTCATACCGGAGGTCCATTCTTAACCTGAAACTGTTCTTAACCTGAGGTACCACTTTAGCTAATGGGGCCTCCTGCTACCGCCGTGCCGCCACCTCACGATTTCTGTTATCAACCTGAAGCAAAGTTCTTAACCTGAAGCACTATTTCTGGGTTAGCAGAGTCTGTAACCTGAAGCGTCTGTAACCTGAAGCGTCTGTAACCTGAAGCGTCTGTAACCTGAAGCGTATGTAACCCGAGGTACCACTGTAAAGCAATAATTAGAAAACAATTGGGCATTGATAGGATCGAAATGATATACAGATATAAAATCTATTAAAGCCACTATTATGCTAAAAACAGCATGGTATCAGCCCTTTCATTAAAATCAGTTGTTCCCAAAAACCTGTTGAGACAAGGTGTCAGGGACTGGGCTGAGGAGGCATGGTGAAGACCGTCCCCCCCCCCAACCTTCTAGAGAAGAGGAAGACAGTATAGATTTACAGTATAAGTTCTGCTGGATCTTTCAGCGGCCTTTGATACCATCGACCATAACATCCTTCTGGACCGTCTAGAGCAAGGGTAGGCAAACTAAAGCCCAGGGGCTGGTTCTGGCCCAATCCCCTTCTCAGTCTGGCCCACGGATGGTCCGGGAATCAGCGTGTTTTTACATGAGTAGAATGTGTCCTTTTATTTAATATGCATCTCTGGGTTATTTGTGGGGCCTGCCTGGTGTTTTTACATGAGAAGAATGTGTGCTTTTACTTATAATGCACCTCTCTCTCTTTTTAAAAAAATAATATTTACAGTCATACATCAGGATGAATACGCTTCAGCTTAAATATTTTCGGGTTGCGCTCCGCAGTGACCCGGAAGTAACAGAGCATGTAAGAAAGCAGGCATTCGCAACCGCAGTCGGTCAGGACAGACACCGGTTCATCCTCTTGCCCGAGTTCAGTACTGGTGGGCGAAATAGGAACATTCTGGCATCATTCCAACAAATTCCACACGAAAAGCACTTATGTCCCTGTGGAGATGGCAGTACCGAATTGGTGGCGTACGCCCTTCTGGCTTGCACTCTTTATAAGACTTGAGGAATGAGGTTATCACCCCTCTTTTACTGTCCATTCTGGGTTGCCCAGCCACTGCCACAGTGTCCCTTCTCTTCACAGATCAAGATGAGCAGGCGACAGCAAAGGTGGCAAGGTTTCTAGCTGGGGCCATCAGAATAAGATCCACTATTTGACTATTGATTCAAAACCCTAAGATGCATTTTATATAATTGACTTTTTAAAAAAATCTTTGTTTTTTGTATATCGTATTGTTGTTTTATTGTTAAGGCCGGTGGCTGATGCAAATAAAGATTCATTCATTCATTCATTCTGGGATCAAATCTGGAGCCAGGGTGGCTTTTGTAATTCTGGGACTGTCCCTGGGAAATCGGGACACTTGGAAGCTATGTACGTGACAGCCACCCTCGATATCTGTCGACAATGCACGGGGCCAGGGAAGGCTTGTGAGAGGTAGCCTGTCTGCACTCGGGAGAACATAAGATTCTCTGTGCTTTATCTTCTGCATCAATAAATGAAAATAAAACCGCTAGAATGTTGTGGTCCGAATATAGCTCTAAGTGCCGAGATAAGAGCCCAAGTCAGTAGAGACAGTCCCCCATTCCTAAAAGGAACTGGTAGGCTGCCCATAGACCCTGCTGATAAAGCCCCATCTGTTAAAACAAAATTCAGCAGAGAGAGTAATAAATTTCAGGCAGAGACCAAGAGAGGTTATTTTTTTGCTTGACAGTCTTTGGTGAGAAGTTCCTCCAATGTCCGCCCCCAGCTCTCCCCGCCCCCGGCCAAACCGCTCTCTTTTCTTTCCGCCTCTCTCTTTCAAAACCAGCAAAAAAAACCAAACTATTTTGAAAGTGAAATATAGACGATGACTATCGGCTTTAGGGTTAGCTTTACACGTTTTTACGGGGCCGGTGAGAAATCTCGCCGCACGTTTTATTTCCCTGGCAAAGAGCAGCGCATGATAAACTGTTATGAGAAGTAAGAAGGGGGGGAAACTGCGCTTCGGAGAATGACCTAGGTAGGAAAACAGCAGATGTCGGGCGAAGCCCCGAGCCGACTCGCTGCCAAGCCTTCGGAAAACAAAATTAATTTCCTTTCGACTTTGATAATGATGATGTAATGGAGTGGGGAGGAAGAGCCCTGCCATGCTGCTGGAGTTATTAAAAGAAGAAATGTTTTGCCATGCATCTTGGGGATATTTATTGATGTGCCTGGCAGAAAGGATTAGAGAGCTGTGAGGTGCTGGAAGATTTAAATGCTCTGTGTACCTTAGAGGAGGGAGGGGGCCAGATCCCAAGATTATCTTTTTTCAGATGTGACACCAGGAAGTGACTCTAAGTCTCCAGCGGGCCATTTGGGTGAGGTGTGTGGAAGTTGTTCGTGTAGGACGTGACGCATGGATGAGGCCTGTTTTGAACAGTGGACGTGTGTTCCCTCTAGGGTTGCCACCTTTGGTCAGGCAAAATGCAGGATAGGTCAGGGGGGTGGGGGTCACACGCACTCTCACGACACCAATGTTTTTGGGCAAAAGTGGCCCCTGTCCTGTTGTGATGGCCTGGGACTCGGGCTCGGACTCGGAACCAGAGGAGACTCAGTCTGCACCGGATCCTTTGCCTCAGGAGACAGCTGAACCAAGTCTGGGGCCTGATCCTGAAGAGTCCCAGTCTGCACAGGTTCCCCTGCAACAAACACCAGCTGGGCCGAGTCAGGGGCCTGAGCCTGCCCTGGCTCCAGATGTGAGGATGACCTCGTTGCCTCCAGCTGGGCCATCGCTTACAGCTGCTCCACTACCAGTTGGGTCAGGGGAGGCTGAGGCGGCCTCTGAGTCTAGTAACCCACCGACGTCTCCTGAGCTGCAGAGACTGAGGTCTGAGAGAAGGAGAGACCTGAGTACTGGGAGGAGGAGTGCTTGCCTTCGGGTGAAACAGGGAGGTGAGTCACTGGGGGATCAGGACCAGCTGCTACCCTGACAAAGATAAAAGGCTGTTGGACCCCGTCCCAGGTTGCGGGAGCAACATTGCTGTATGCTAGATCCTGCCTGAGATCCTGTACCTGTCCTTGCCTGGTTTCCTGCCTCGTGTCCTGCCTTGACCCTGTTGGACTGACTCCTAGCGAAACCTTTGGATTCTGGACCGGACCTGGACCACAGTTCTCAGGTTACCCCTGGGCCCAGCACACCTGTTTGGACTTCAAACGTGATGCCTCGTTTCCCGTATTCGAGCTTTGTCGGCCCAAAATGACAGCTGTGTTTCTGAGCACAATTCAAAGTGCTGGTGCTGACATTGAAAGCCCTAAGCAGCCTTGGCCCTGGATACCTGAAGGAGCGTCTCCATCCCCATCGTTCAGCCTGGACACTGAGGTCCAGCTCTGAGGGCCTTCTGGCGGTTCCCTCACTGTGAGAAGCGAAGTTCCAGGGTTCCAGGCAGAGGGCCTTCTCGGTAGTGGCGCTCCCTGTGGAATGCCCTCCCATCAGATGTCAAGGAGATAAAGAACTGCATAACTTTTAGAAGACATCTGAAGGCAGCCCTGTTTAGGGAAGTTTTTAATGCTTAATGTATTGTGTGTGCCTGCACTGTGGAGCTGCATGGTAAAAGCCACAATTTAATGAGCAGATGAGCGGTTTCACCTGCTGCATGAATTTTTGCACCTAGTTTGTACTTAGGAAGGAATTCGTGCTGTTGGCTGTAAAACTGCAAGCAGGTGTTTAAAAACTGCTCGGAAGACTCCCCTGTGAGATCAGGCAGAGCAGTGCTGTTTAAACAACGGCAACAAGGTGTTGCTATGAGGCCGCATGGAAAAAGATGCTGCTTTTCGAAAGGGCAATATTTTCAGGAACGTTGCTTTGTGATTCCGCTGAGCCCAGTAGGAACTATTGAGGAGCGGACGCGGGTGCTGTTTATTAGCGGAATGGGAAGATGGCAGCTTTGAAGCGAAATGAAATGGAAAAGTCAGAAATGAGGAGCTCACTCAATCCGGACCTCTTTTGCTCACCTCCAGACTGTCCGTATTTTGCAGGAGGGATTCGAGTGCGTACGAGAAATTTAGGTTGCGTGGCGAGTTCCAGCCTCCCTCCATAGAAATAAAGACACAGGACACAAGAATTCGAGTCAGTGGGTCAAATTAGGCCACAGCTTTATTGATTACAGGAATTAAGCGGTATTGGCTTAGGCATTGGTCCTACAACTAACCGGCCTGGCCGGTGAGGGTTAACCACCAGTGGGAGGAGTCCTGCTGAGGCACGTCAACTAGGACCTCCCCTGGGGTCACCGCGTGGGGGCGTGCCGTGGGCCCACACCTCCATAGGCTTAGGACGAGGCCACGGCCCCCGGAGTCCTTTACCAGACTACCCTTTGATTTGGAGGAAGGTGATGGCACTCCTTCCCCCCTTAATCTGCATAACAATAAAACAGTACCCCCACCAATGCCTAACCGCCAATACCGTGGAGTTGTGACGGTTTGCTACGAGGTAGGCAAAAACCAAATGGCTGGTGCCAATCTGCCAGTTGGAAAAATTCCTACCAGGCCCCTTGACGGCGACCAACCGAGGTTCATAGCGACGTCAGAGAACCTAGCCTAACGGGTGGGAGGGGAGGGAAAACCAGGTCAGCTGTGGTGCGGGAAAGAGGGAGACCCTCGGCAGCGCCAGACCTAAGTAGGCGAGGCCACGCCCCCCGCGCCAGCCGATTGGCTGGCTCGGGGTATGACGCATCTGAGGATTCCTTGCTATCGTGTGGGGCTGGAGCCAGCCCCCGCGAGTGTGAGGAGGGGTGTGAAGCCCGCAACCCCACCTCCTCGCTAGCTTGGAAGTGGATTTCGCACAACTCCCTGAGTCGGTGCTGCTCATCTGACAACAACAAGAAACCTTTTGTGTCAATGGCCCAGTATTGTGGGACACTCTGCTAATAAGAGATTCAGCAGGTGTCCTGTGTTTCATCATTTAAATGCCAGCTGAAAACGTTGTTGGCAAGCTTATGCAGGCCATTAAGAACACATCTTTACCACTACCCGAAGGAGTCTCAAAGCGGCTAACATTCTCCTTTCCCTTCCTCCCCCACAACAAACACTCTGTGAGGTGAGTGGGGCTAAGAGACTTCAGAGAAGTGTGACTGGCCCAAGGTCACCCAGCAGCTGCATGTGGAGGAGCGGAGATGCGAACCCGCTTCCCCAGATTACGAGTCCACCGCTCTTAACCACTACACCACATCAGCATGACAGAACTTTACATACTCTCCAACGGACGTTTCTTGCTCCCCCCCATACTGACCCTCCTTGACCCCCCGACTCCCCATTTTTCACCCCCCCACCCCATTGCAGAGTATTTCCTACGAGAAGAAGGGCGAGCGTCAGCACCAGCCACTACACAGCACACCCGTTCCCCACCCTCCTGATAAAGCATCTCAATCCTGATTTTATTTTATTTCATTTATTGGTAGAAAAAACAACACATGCACCAATAAATAAATTTTAGAAAGGGGCAAGATTAGATGCACAAAGCATCACACACACACACACACACACACACACACACACACACACATATCCTTGCGCTCTGTTCCATTTCCTCTTTCTGCCCACCCACGGTGGCCATGCCCTCTGCCAGCCCCTCAGAGCTGGCACGCCACACGGGCTGGGCCTTGGCAGTGGTGGCCTCTCCTCCTCACTTGCTCTCCCACAGCTGCTACGAGCTGCGGTATGCCCCTGGTCTGCCCTGCAGAGGACCTCAAGGTCCATGAATAAGCATAGTTTAGAGGTCCCGGGCCCTAAAGAAGCCAGACTATCCTCCACCAGGGCCAGGGCCTTCTCAGTGATGGCTCCGACCTGGTAGAATGCTCTGTCCCATGAAACCAGGGCCCTGCAGGATTTAACCTCCTTCCATCGGGCCTATAAGGCAGAGGTATACCACCTGGCCTTTAATTTGAACTCAGCCTGATCTTTTATTTCCCTTCCCTTCCCTCCCCCTCCCCTTTTATGAAGATCACCCACTCTGAGCCCCACAGCTAATTCTCCCCTGGCCTCCTCGCTGGCCCAAGTAGGACCAATTCAGCCAGCTAGCCCTGGGGATTATCTAATGCTTATTTCTCCTAAATTGATTTTTGAATTTTATTGTTATTCATGTTTTTATACTGTATTTTATGCTGCCTTTTACAATTAAGTGTTTTAAATTTGTTGTTAGCCGCCCTGAGCCCGGTTTTTGAACCGGGAAGGGCAGGGTATAAATAAAAATTTATTATTATTAGTAGGAGGAGACTGGCGGCAGCAGCCACGGAGAGGCCACGGAGAGGCAACAGAGTGCTCCCTTGCAGCTGCCATGGCCTCCATCGCTACTCACGAGAAGACCAGCTCATCCTCCACCCCGAGCTCGGTGCTTGTGGTACTGGCGGGGGGGGAGGGGGAGGGACATTCCAGGTTCAAATCGGAAGTGGCGATGGCTTTCGTAATTCTGGGACTGCCCCTGAGAAATCAGGACACTAGGAGGATTATGAGTTTATCAAATGATGCGTGGCCTGGAGAAAGTAGGTGGACAAAAGCTGGGATCAGTATCTTATGCGACATCACAATGGATCCTCAGACGCACCCCTTGGGTTCCTTGTGCAGCAGGAGAAAGGTTTTGGGTTCGCCTCGGGAAAATTCACCCTGGAGATGTCATTGAAACCAATGGTTTAGGAGTCTGGGAAGGGGCTCACAAATGCCTTTTCTTTCCAGCTGATGAAGTAAAACGATGCCTTTGCATGGTGCAGAATGCCACACGCACCTCTCTGGAGCACGAGGGACGAGCGGTGATGTGGTCTAAACCACTGAGCCTCTTGGGCTTGTCGATCAGAAGGTCGGCGGTTCGAATTCCCGCGACGGGGTGAGCTCCCATTTCTCTGTCACAGCTCCTGCTAACCGAGTAGTTCGAAAGCACACCAGTGCAAGTAGATAAATAGGTACCACTGTGGCGGGAAGGTAAACGGCATTTCCATGCCCTCTGGTTTCCGTCACAGTGTCTGTTGCGTCAGAAGCCGTTTAGTCCTGCTGGCCACATGACCAGGAAAGCTATCTGTGGACAAACACCAGCTTCCTCGGCCTGAAAGCGAGGTGAGCACCGCAAAACTCATAGTCGCCTTTGACTGGACTTAACTGTCCAGGGCTCCTTTACCTTTTGTTGTTTAGTCGTGTCCGACTCTTCGTGACCCCATGGACCAGAGCACACCAGGCACTCCTGTCTTCCACTGCCTCCCGCAGTTTGCTCAAACTCATGCTGGTAGCTTCGAGAACACTATCCAACCATCTCGTCCTCTGTTGTCCCCTTCTTGAGCCCTCATTCTTTCCCAACATCAGGGTCTTTTTCAGGGAGTCTTCTCTTCTCATGAGGTGGCCAAAGTATTGGAGCCTCAGCTTCAGGATCTGTCCTTCCAGTGAGCACTCAGGGCTGATTTCCTTCAGAATGGAGAGGTTTGATCTTCTTGCAGTCCATGGGACTCTCAAGAGTCTCCTCCAGCACCATAATTCAAAAGCATCAATTCTTCGGCAATCAGCCTTCTTTATGGTCCAGCTCTCACTTCCATACATCACTACTTGGAAAACCAAGGACCTTTGTTACCTTTACCTTTACCTTACACACCTCTCTTGGGAAGGTGATTGCAGGAGACCATGTGGGGGCGGGGGGAAGGCTTCATTAGAGTGAAATGAATGTGCAGGGACTATCAGTTCGCTTTTATTGTTACTGCTACATTTTTGCATAAACAGCTGGAGAGCTTGTAAAGAGAGGGGGAAGCACAATTTATTGCAGCACGAAGCTAACCTATTTACCTTTTGACTTGTTGCAAACTTTTATGAAAATGCAGCGGTGGAGGAGAGGGATTCCCTCCCTCTCTCCCTCCTCCCCATCATGGAGCTGCATAAATTTAAGGCAATAAAAATTCGGGCTAACTGGATACGATTCCTGGTGGCTGTTCGTTCTCGGGAGCTTTTAAGGGACGGTTTCTCTCCAGCAGCCGGCCAAGAGGTTCGCTTTGCATGCGCCGTGGGGTGTGCTGAGCCGAACGCGTTCAGTGCAAAGGAGGGAGACGTTCATCTCAAAACACTTGGGGACACGTGGTGGACGTTCGCCAGGGATTTCAGGCAGACGGAGGAGGGCTCAGCCGCAGAGCAAGGAGGCTCTGTAGCGCAATGACGGCCAGGTGCAGAAAATAATTTACGGCCAAACTAATTCCCTGACACATTTTGAACATACAAGCTCTTCCTTGGGGGGAAATTAAGATATGAAAGTAATCTCTTAGCTGGGCCTGTTCTGCTCCAGATCACATCAAAAGGAGATAGGCTTTTTCCTCCAATAACAAATATTGAACAGGGCAGGGCAAATATGGAAGCAACATTTCTCTCCGCGGTTTGCTGATTGCCAAGAAGCCGATACCTTCCAGTTCAACAAAAGCAACCAGGAGAGCAAAGCATGTCCCATAATCCTCTGCTGCATTGGTGTGGGAAGGAGCCCCATTGCATGTTTTACTTATTTGGTATGCCGTATTTTTCGCTACATAAGACGCACCTGACCATAAGACGCACCTAGTTTTTAGAGGAGGAAAACAAGAAAAAAATATTCTGAAAGAAACAGTGGATGTATGATTTTTGGGGTTCATGCTGTGTCTACAGACATGATATGTGATTTGACGGTGAATTTGGGGTGACCCAGTTCAAAAATCCTGAGGATCCATGTAGAGCCGTGCTTTGTAACCACGTTTTTGTGCCATTGTGGCCCCACAAAACAGTGGATGTGTTTGTTTTTTTGTTGCAGGCTGTAGCCATGGACATGCTGTGTGATCTGATGGTGAATTTGGGGTGACCCAATGCAAAAATCCTGAGGATCCATGGGCTTTTACCTCCCCCCTCCCAGGCAGCCTCCACTGGCATCCCTTATCTCTCTTCCGATCCCACTGATCAGCTGTTTCCTTTCAACACTCCCTTCCCTCTTGTTTGCCTTAGTGTCTTGTCCTTAGCTGGAACAGTTTTTGCTTCTCCTTTTCTACTAATTTTTCTCCTTATTGCTTTAGTCTTCCTGTTTCCCCCCTTTGCAAGCTTGCTGTCTTTACCTCCCCCCTCCCAGGCAGCCGCCTTATCTCTAGTGTCCCTCTAGACCCTGATGTTGGGAAAGATGGGGGGCACAAGGAGAAGGGGACGACAGAGGATGAGATGGTGGGACAGTGTTCTCGAAGCTACCAGCATGAGTTTGACCAAACTGTGGGAGGCGGTGGAAGACAGGAGTGCCTGGCGTGCTCTGGCCCAGGGGGTCACGAAGAGTCAGAAACTACTAAACAACGAAACAGCAACAACATGACTTCCCTTGATCGGGACGCTAGACTTCAGAACCACGGCATTGCTGTGCCACCAGCTCCCAACTCACAGAGATGGTCTGGGTGGACATCACAGCCAACGGTATTGAGAGCTACTGAGGGCTTATGCACACTTCTGCTAGACCTATATTTGGGTTGCATCCTGTACCAGTTACTTCTCTGAGGTTCTGGGAGCATTTTTCATTCCACGTTTGTGTCTTGTGAAAATCTGATCTTCTGAGCCGGATTGAAGCTCAAACTCTCTTTGGACTTTCCTCGCATCTGATAAGATCCGATTCAGCGGGTAAGAGCAGATTTTGCAAGGCACCACGAGGAACAACAATAAAATCTCTCGGACCCAGGGGAATAAATTGGTATGCAATATGATCAAAAGCCAGGACAAGCGGAAATGTGGACGAGAGAGAGAGAGAGAGAGGAGAGAGAGAGAGATGGCTTGTGGGTCAGAGCAGAATAACCCTCTTGGTTTAGCTGAGAGCTCTAAATGGGGATTCTTCCTTACTTGAACCTCATTCAACCCCCCTGCCCTGCTCAACTCAGTCTGAAGGGGTGGGGGAAATATTATTGAATTCATTTTAATTTTTTTAAAATCTGATACATGCTCCCACAATGCTATGGCTTTAACATGCGCCTGAGATATGCGAGCCTCCCATTTGCTTTTCCCATTAGCGCCTTTGTTCCGCCCCATTTGCACACACCTGCTAGAACAATTGTCACCTCCCTCTTTTCTTCCCTTACACGGAAGCCGCAAAACCACCCACTTCTGGACTGGCGGCGACGGCCACAAACCCAGATCGAGGAGGAGATCCTATGAAGCCAGAGAGCAGCGTGTCTCAGGCTTTTTTTTTGGACTTCCAGCATCGTTGGTTTCATGAACTCATCCCCAGCGCCCCCCCCCCTTTAAAAAATGTTATTCGGGATAACAGTTTTCCAGGTGTTTTGAGACTACAACACCCATCATCCCTGACCACTGGTCCTGTTAGCTAGGGATGATGGGAGTTGTAGTCCCAAAACAGCTGGAGGGCTGAGTTTGCCTATACCTGGTATAATGTCTCGTTTTGACCATACTCTTGCATCTACATGTTTCCACCTACATTTGAAGGGGTCTCTCTCTCTCCCTCTTTCTCTCCTCTATCACCTATCTATCATCTGTCTATCTATCTATCTGTCATCTATCTATCTATCTATATCATCTATCTATCTATCTATCTATCTATCTATCTATCTATCTATCTATCATCTATCTATATCTATCTATCATCTATCTATCTATCTATCTATCTATCTATCTATCTATCTATCTATCATCTATCTATCTATCATCTATCTATCTATCTATCTATCTATCTATCTATCATCTATCTATCATCTATAGATCTATCTATAGATCTATCTATAGATCTATCTATCTATCTATCTATCATCTATCATCTGTCTATCATCTATCTATCTATCATCATCTCATCTCTCTCTCTCTCTCCCCCCTCTCTCATCTATCATCTATCTATCTATCTATCTATCTATCTATCTAATCTATCTATCTATCATCTTGTGTGCAATCCATCCCTCTAATAGCTTTGATCATGGTCGAGTGCCAACCCTAATTGATTGTAAAATAAAAACAAAAACTTAGAGGCCAAATCATCCTCTCTCTATCTCTCTCACACACAAAGACACACACACACACACACACACACACACACACACTAGCAGGGGAGTGCCTGACATTGCCTTGGAACTTTCCTGAAATGAAAAAACATCGTGATTTTTAAATGTAAGTTGTGGGTTTTTAGCCGTCGTGCCAAAAACCAGCCACACCAAAGTCACACTGGGGTCCAGCATCTGGATTCAAAATGGCGACCGGCGTCCAAACACCGCTGAGGACTGCCATGCCTACCTCAGGAACCCTTCTGCGAGTTTGGTGATCCTATGTCAAGAGGCAGTCCTTCCTGTTTAACAAAGTAAATAAATAAAAATGGCAAAGTCACACCCATATCTTGCTTCTCTTCACCACCTTGAATCCAAATGGCAGAGGCTGGCATGCAGTGATGAGGACCCCCCACCCAAATCGTGGGAGCCCTCGCTCATAGTTTGCCAATGATATCGCAAGGGGCCCTGAGAACAAGCGAACAAACCATTTCCCAAAATATATAGTAGATACAAGCACATGCAGAGTTTCTCCATTATCACCGCCTATCATTCCAGGCATTTCCCTACGAAGGGAACCGTAATATTTATTTCATTGGGCTGCCTGCAATTGATAAATTGTGCTTTGCGGTGTGTGATGCACAGATTCCTGCCGTTGCGTTGCTCGCACAAAGCAGCCAGGAGATAACTTGGAAATTCAATTCCTCTACTCACATTGTTGTTCTAGTTATAGGTCTGTCAGCATTTCCATTATAAACCCCTATTTTTCAGGGGGTTATAAGTCAGCCATAAAAATTCTCTCTTCTGGCTAAACCTCCAGTTCATATGTGTTTCCCAGCCTCAAGACCGTTTGTTTGGTTTTTTTTTTTTTAAAAAAAAACACCTTTTACTACTAGTATTTTTATTTATTTTTTAAAACAAGGGTTGCAAAAACTGTGTAGAGAACTTCGAGACATAAAATGGCCAAAAGGAGATTGGGGGCGGGGAGGGGGGGTGAGGAAAAGAAAAGAAAAATGGTGATTGGTTGCAGATGTTTTCCTTTGTGCTTGTATAATTCAAAATTGCTGACTTATTTCTGCAGTAATTGTGGGTAGATGTTAGGTTAAAATGGTGGATTTAGTGCCATGGCTTTTTAGTTTTTTTAAGGGTGCTGATATTTGACAAGCAAATGGAAAGCAGATCCCGGTGCCATGTTCGCTCATGAAGAAACGGACCCACGTGTAAACTGACCCCCTCAAACTCCAGCCCCATGTTCCCCTCCTTGGTGTGGATTTCAGCCTCCAAAAGGATAATTTACGTAATCCCCCCAAAAAAGCGCACTTGCACTTCCTTCAGAGGTGCCCATGCAACAAAATTCTCTTTAATATTATTATGGCAAGTGAGAACATAGTCCAGCATCCTATTCTTAAAACAGCTGACCAAATGCTCCAATGGGAAACCTGCTGGAAATTCCCCTCCAGTAACTGGGCTGTGGTCTCAACCACTGAGCCTCTTGGGCTTCCCGATCAGAAGGTTGGCGGTTCGAATCCCTGCGACGGAGTGAGCTCCCGTTGCTCTGTCCCAGCTCCTGCCAACCTAGCAGTTCGAAAGCACGTCAAAGTGCAAGTAGATAAATAGGTACCACTCTGGCGGGTTGGAAGGCGATGGGGAAATGGAAATTGTGGATCAATGGGGAGATGTTCAAACACCCCGCAAACTAGTCAGAAATGAATGCTCTTTGTGATCTAACGTAGTATAAGCCCTGCACAAGCTTTGTGTGAGCAAATCAGGGCGAATGCTCGACAAACAGTTCATCTGGAGGCGCTCTCAATGGGAGTCGCTCCTTCTTACATGGCTCTCTGAATTTTTCTGACTGCACCAAACAGCTACGTTTGAAATAGTTAACAATGCCACATTCCCTCAAACTGCGCTGAAATCTTTCTCCATGACGTTTCTTACATTCTGTGATATATAATGACCCTGTCACATGTTAAACATTCCCTTACATCAGTACAAGAGGCCACGCACCGGGGCTGTTTTTCATTTCGCGAACATCTGGGCTGATGTGATCAGTGTGCCGCGGCCCCTGGGTTGCTGGGCTGTTCTGTGTGTGTGTGTGTGTGTGTGTGTTATTAATACTTGTGAATTACATCTCTCCTGCCATGTGCACGATGCTTCAGTTTGGCAGGAAACTTGCTGATAACTTCCATTAAGTCAGGCACAATTATTTCCATATCCCGGAGGTTGTCTACTGATGGGGTGTGTGTGTGTGCTGGCTATCTGTTTTAAGGGCGTAAGCGCAGCTCTGCTGGCAGGGCAGGATCAGACCGTTTTGCAGCCTGAAGCAAAGGATGCGATGGTGCTCCTCACCCTGATTCCATGTACTGCACACAAGACGGCATCTCCAAATCTGTTCCATGCGCTGTCGGCGAAGTGGCGTTTTCCACACCATGGACAGCAGAAATAATGCGCAGGACAGTAACTAGTGGCTGCGTACACACCATACATTGAAAGCACACACACACACACAAACACCAGGACACTGGGAACGGTAGTTTGTGGGTGCTGGGAATTGTAGTTCTGCTGTTTATTAAAACATTTACATTCCACCTGTCTTCCAAAGAACACAAAGTGGAACACGCCATTTCCCCCCTCCCCATCATCTCCTACAACGACCCTGTGAGGTAGGCTAGGCTGAGACACAGGCTGCGTGGGGACTTCAATCCTGCTCCCTTGGGTTCCAGCAGGACCGGACTTTGGTAATTTCTCATAATTCAGTGCCCTGTGTGAGGCCAAATTCTTGTGCCCCCGGATGGAACTTCTCAACTACAGATCTTCTCGGTTTTGCTCCCCCTCGGCAGGGCGCCTTGCATGGGGGAGGACGTGCCCGCACCACCCTAAATCCGGCGTTGCTCCCAGGGCATCACTCTAGCCACAAAAGCGCACACCCTGCCCACACAGCGAAAGCAAGGTGGGTATTTGGGTGTGTGCCTTGGAAATCCTCTTTCCTGCTCAGCTGCCGGAAGACCCGAATGCAAACAAGCAATTGTGCTAATCTGCAAATTAGCTCCCGTCAACTGAGCACAGATCAGCAAACAAATGTCCAAAACTGAACTGCTGCCGGGAGACGGCAAGTGGCTTCAGTCCCCGTTACAAAGGGACGGGGGTCGGACAACAGCCCAGGAATGTTAATGCTGACAAGTGCATCACAAAAGGAAAACAACTTCGGCCTTCTTATTTGTTTATTGACTGGGTCCTCTTGGGTCTGCCAACTCCGCCGCCGTGGGGACCTGACAGGTTAGCCCCCAAACCGGGAAGACATTCCTTGCCCAGCTCTGAAGCCTTGGGTTCCCGGCCATCAAAGGGCCGGCGCGGCCTCTGCGGTGGCGGGTGACATTCACGGACCTGACAGAGGTCCACGAGGCCGTGGGGGCCTCCATTGTCTGTGAGACCTTTTAGTCCGCCTGCAGACTGCTTGTCTTGGGATTTGCGAGAGCTAATTGCTCCCAAGCCCCACCAGCGGGCAAGCGTCATTAGCTCGCTTGTTCCGAGGGCGACACGCCACTCGGAAGCAATTGGTTTTGTCAACGTGCTCCTCCTTGCCCCAGGAACCCAGCTGGGGAAGGAACAGGTCCACGTGAATGGCGTTGTGCACAAGTATTCATCTCATCATCATCATTTTTAGTTTGTATACTGTCTTTGGGGAAGAAAGGGAGGCAGTGAGAGATTTTACTTTCTTGGGCTCCATGATCACTGCAGATGGTGACAGCAGTCACGAAATTAAAAGACGCCTGCTTCTTGGGAGAAAAGCAATGACAAACCTAGACAGCATCTTAAAAAGCAGAGACATCACCTTGCCAACAAAGGTCCATCTAGTTAAAGCTATGGTTCTCCCAGTAGTGATGTATGAAAGTGAGAGCTGGACCATAAAGAAGGCTGATCGCCGAAGAATTGATGCTTTTGAATTATGGTGCTGGGGGAGACTCTGGAGAGTCCCATGGACTGCAAGAAGATCCAACCTCTCCATTCTGAAGGAAATCAGCCCTGAGTGCTCACTGGAAGGACAGATCCTGAAACTGAGACTCTTATACTTTGGCCACCTCATGAGAAGAGAAGACTCCCTGGAAAAGACCCTGATGTTGGGAAAGATGGAGGGCAGAAGGAGAAGGGGACGGCAGAGGACAAGATGGTTGGATAGTGTTCTTGAAGCTACCAGCATGAGTTTGACCAAACTGCGGGAGGCAGTGGAAGACAGGAGTGCCTGGCGTGCTCTGGTCCAGGGGGTCACGAAGAGTCGGACACGACTAAATTACTAAACAACAACAACGACAACAACATACCGTCTTTCTATCTTGCAACACTCAAGGCAGTTTACGAGCTGAAGAAACAAAAAATGCACATGTTATAACAATCTAATGCAATGCCAAAATGTGGTGCTAAAACAAAACTTTAAAATAAGCAAGCTACATCAAAAAAAGAAACCGGAGGCCTACCTCCTGGGAATAACAGATCTGGATATTCCGCAAAAGAGGAAGGGCGTCTTTTTATATGAGACGGCAGCAGCAAGAGTTCTGATCGCGGCAAAATGGAAGAGTAACGAAATCCCCTCTATACAAGATTGGATCCAAAAGCTGACAGAATATGCTGAATTAGACGGTCTATCAGAAAAAAATAAAGAATAAATCAAAACAGGAATTTGTCTCAAAATGGGAGGTTTTCAGAGAATATTTGAAAAATAAATATAGTAGTTTAAATTCTGTTGCAGCATTCAAGGAACTTCAGTAATAGTTGCAAGGTAGATATAAGAAATTAGATATATTAAGGAAAAGTTTAATTATGATAAAAGTGTGTATTGGCAATATGGAATCGAAATATGGAATCGATGGGAGGTTGGGTCTTTAGTGTTAAGACCAATTTATGTTTTATTGTTTGTTAAGAAAATTATGTGTCTATGATTATTCCTATGTGTAATTTGGTATTTGTGTTTTTTCTTGCTGTATCAATAATAATAATAATAATAATAATATAATAACAATGAAACATTCAACAATCGTTAGGATAGTATAAAATAAGAATGATAATATCAACATAAAAAAGTTATACAGAAATCCACTCAGCAGTTACAATAATTTCTAAACTATAATCAATAAAACAATGGAACGTCACAGTACATAAAATAAAACAATACAAATTGAGATTCAGAGACTAGAGGATGGGCAAGGCAGGTGGAAGGAGGCCTTGCCTGACAAATCTCTCCCCTCACCACAAGCCTCAGGAAGCTCACCTCGGGAATCAGGGCTGGGGAAAGGCTTTTATTTTTATTTTATTTTTTAAAAAAATCTTTATTGCATTTTTTTAAAATTTGCAAAAAAGGAAAATAAATTAATTCTTACACCCACATATACTGAACGATACATAAAAGAAAATATGGAAAGGAAAGGAAAAGAAAAAGAAAAGAAAAGCTCTTTGTCAAATACACAAAATTATTTAAGGAGTACAAACCATAGTTTGGAGATTCTATACACAAAATTCCTAGAAAGACTTTACCTTCATATTCCATCTTTTTCTTTCTTTCTTTTTTTTGTACCGTCACACTCTTTCGGTTCCACTAACCTGGTTAATTGACCTCCCTCTATCTCTTTGCAGTTTCCATATTTCTCTTACATTTAAGTATGTCATTTTCTTTCTTAAAAATAATGGGATACGGATTACTTAAATGGGTAAAGACTTTTAGAGGTCCTACGCACTTAAAAGATTTTGGTGCGCCCATATATATCTAATTCACAACGTAAACAATAACAAGCCATAAAATAAAAGTTCATTTTGTCGAAATGAAACGCAACCGACAGTAAGATGGAAAATTATATTTGTTTTGGCATACTCCCACTTTATTTGTATTTGAAAAATTTTCTCCTGCCTTTTCTAACTGTCTGTGATCTTCAAAACCAATCTCACATAACGCTTCTGCTTCTATACTTAGCCGAGATAAGGTATCCAGCCTGCCTTGTTGCATAGTTTTTCTGTTGGGGTTGTTAATTGACTTCAACTGAGGAAAGGAACGCTTGGCTGAGCCACTGGTGAACATGAATGTTGAAAATATATGAAATAAAATGTCTACATTTGGAAAGGCACACTCAACCGTGACTTCTGCAATTATTTTATAAAGTTCAGCACGACTGAATTTTGCTTTTACATTTTTCGTTGCACTGAGGAGTGAAAATGCTGATGAAATTAGTGTTCAGTGGGAATTATTTGTGGTGCCCCTCTTCCCTTCATGCCCTAAAGTAAAGGTAAAGGGACCCCTGACCATTAGGTCCAGTCGTGACCGACTCTGGGGTTGCGGCGCTCATCTCGCTTTACTGGCCAAGGGAGCCAGCGTACAGCTTCCAGGTCATGTGGCCAGCATGACTAAGCCGCTTCTGGCGAAACCAGAGCAGCACACGGAAACGCTGTTTACCTTCCCGCCAGAGCAGTACCTATTTATCTACTTGCACTTTGACGTGCTTTTGAACTGCTAGGTTGGCAGGAGCTGGGACCGAGCAATGGGAGCTCACCCCGTCGTGGGAATTCGAACCACCGACCTTCTGATCGGCAAGTCCTAGGCTCTGTGGTTTAACCCACAGCGCCACCCTCATCACACATGCTTATTTTGCTTAATGGTTACTCCAGCCCTATCCGGAATATCTTGATTTTTGAAAGCTGGTGTGGCTCGGCACACACAGCTAAAACGCAGAATTAGCTCCCACAGGAAGCAATGACAGCCATTAAGGTAGATGGCTTTAGAAGAGGGTTAGATAAATTCAAAGAGACATCTATCAGTGCCGGACTAGATGAGCCACTGGCCTGGTTGAGCAATTGTCGTCTTCAAAGCTCTTTGGAACAGCAGGACACAAGATCAGCCCTGAAGCTTGGCCCAGCAAGACCAGAACTCTGCCGTCACAGTGACTAACCAGATGCCCAGACGGAAACCCCACAAGAAGGACCTGAGTGCGAGAGCATTCTCCCCATTTGTGATGTCCAGCAACTGGTATTCAGAGGAACCCCCATCGTCCAGCCCGGACACGGAGGTCCAGCTCCGAGGGCCTTCTGGCAGTTCCCTCACTACGAGAAGTGAGGTTACAGGGAACCAGACAGAGGGCCTTCTCAGTGGTGGCACCCGCCCTGTGGAACGCCCTCCCACCAGATGTCAAGGAAATAAACAATTATCTGACTTTTAGAAGACATCTGAAGGCAGCCCTGTTTAGGGAAGTTTTTAATGTTTGATGTTTTATTGCTTTTTTATTATTAATATTCTGCTGGGAGCTGCCCAGAGTGGCTGGGGAAAGCCAGCCAGACGGGCGGGGTATAAATAAATTATTATTATTTTAAAAATTGTCCAGTAGCACCATAATAATAATAATAATAATAATAATAATAATAATAATAAATTTTATTTATATCCCGCCCTCCCCAGCCGAAGCTGGGCTCAGGGCGGCTAACAACAATAAAATAGTACAACATTCTAAAATCATTTCATTATAAAATTAATTCAACTCAAATTGATGGCAACCATTCGGCTAAAGTTCTGTGAAGACTGCCAAAGGAGGGAGTCAGGCTGTGCCCTGACCAAAGACCTGGTGGAACAGCTCTGTTTTGCAGGCCCTGCCGAAAGATGTCAAGTCCCGCAGGGCCCTAGTCTCTTGTGACAGAGCGTTCCACCAGATTGGAGCTGCAGCCGAAAAAGCCCTGGCTCTAGTTGAGGCCAGCCTAACCTCTCTGTGGCCTGGGACCTTCAGGATGTTTTTGTTTGAAGACCGTAGGTTCCTCTGTGGGACATACCAGGAGAGGCGGTCCCGTAGGTATGAGGGTCCTAGGCCGTATAGGGCTTTGAAGGTTAAAACCAGCACCTTAATCCTGATCCTGTACTCCACCGGGAGCCTGTGCAGCTGGTATAGCACTGGGTGAATGTGATCCTGCAGCGAAGACCCCGTAAGGAGTCTCGCCGCAGCATTCTGCACCCGCTGGAGTTCCTGGGTCAGTCTCAAGGGCAGCCCCACGTAGAGCGAGTTACAATAATCCAGTCTGGAGGTGACTATTGCGTGGATCACAGTGGTATGAGCTTTCGTGTGCATGGTATCTGAAGAAGTGTGCATGCACACAAAAGCTCATACCAGTAACAAACTTAGTTGGTCTCTAAGGTTCTACTGGAAGGAATTTTTTTATTTTGTTTCGACAGTTGACTACTGTGAATGATTTCAATTAGTCCTACAGGAAAAAGTAAGGGATAATATGCAGATGACCAAAAATAGCTTTAGCCTATGTAATAAGACAAGAGAGCTGGACCATAAAGAAGGCTGATCACCGAAGAATGGATGCTTTTGAATTATGGTGTTGGAGGAAATTCTTGAGAGTCCCATGGACTGCAAGAAAATCAAACCTATCCATTCTGAAGGAAATCAGTCCTGGGTGCACACTGGAAGTACAGATCCTGAAGCTGAGACTTTCAATTTTCTATTTTTTATTACCTGCAAGGTTTTTGGGTATTGCTATTGCTTGTATTGAAATCTATCAGATAAATAAATGAATATTTTTTAAAAAAGGAAACGACTTCTCCTTGTGAACCAGAAAGTGACCTCTCCAGACAATAAAAGAATCTTCTTCTGTGATCGCCTGGGTGCTGTGGGTACTGTTAGGCTGTTGAATGTGTATGAGTACTCTGTCCATTTGCTTCCCTCCCACCCACTCCACATGGCCCTGGGGACTGGCAATCCACACTACGCCACTGCTTTTCTCACAGTGGCCAACCAGGTGGCCCCATGAGGACAGGGCATGGGTACAAAAGGACTCGCCTCCCTCATGATTACTCCCAGTAACTTGCAGAAAGTCCGCTTTCCTTTTCTGCTGCCCCCTCCTTCCTCCAGAATGCCATGACAACATAGCACTGGCCAGTTGGGATTTGGCCAGGACAGTGGACTCGTTCTCCTAGCCACAGGAGAGAAAACTGTGCTTTGGGATCTCTAATGACCGCCAGTCATCAGGACCTTGTGCTCACACATGTCATGTGGATTGTGGTGTCTCCGGTCGTCCTGGGTCCCCTGACAAAATTTTGGGTCACTGGCTCAGCGTCCCTAATTCACAAGCAGGCACCTCTCTGCTTAAAATTGCCCCTTCTAGCAGCAGAGATATGGAAGTGAGAGCTGGACCATGAAGAAGGCTGATCAAAAGCAATTGATCCTTTTGAATTATGGTGCGGGAGAAGACTCTGGAGAGTCCCATGGACTGCAAGAAGATCCAACCTCTCCATTCTGAAGGAAATCAGCCCTGAGTGCTCACTGGAAGGACAGATCCTGAAGCTGAGGCTCCAAGACTTTGGCCACCTCATGAGAAGAGAAGACTCCCTGGAAAAGACCCTGATGTTGGGAAAGATGGAGGGCACAAGGAGAAGGGGATGACAGAGGACGAGATGGTTGGATAGTGTTCTGGAAGCTACCAGCATGAGTTTGACCAAACTGTGGGAGGCAGTGGAAGACAGGAGTGCCTGGCATGCTCTGGTCCATGGGGTCACGAAGAGTCGGACACGACTAAACAACAACAACAGCAGAGATATTTCTGGTGGAGGTCTCCAATTAGGAGAATTGGGAGAGATCAGTCCTACTGGTGAAAACCCACCCAAGGACCTTATAATTCAAGAGAACAGAAAATAAATGAAGCTGGGTGCAAATTTCAGCAAGCCTGCCCCAGCCAAATTTGCTTGCAGGAGATCAAATGGGTGAAATTTCAAATTCCCCTAACTGGATTCGACCGCCCCCCCCCTTTTCTTACCCAACATTTTAAGGGTGGTTGCCTCTGGGTGGAAAACAGATATGGAACCCGAGTGGGGTGACCAGGTGTACCAAAAAGTATTTATTTATGTAATGAAATTTGTATTCCACTTGATCACGACGAAAACCTCCAAGCAGTTTGCGGAAAAGGAATAAAATGATGTGCATTTCTATGGCACATCCTAACAGATGCGTTTTGCACACATAGTTTTTGGCCGGGGAACTACGGCGCACAATTCAGAGGAGCACAGATTGCAAAGGGCAGCTGTATTGTGTGAACCAGGTGGTTTATCAATACAGTGCAAAGAAAACTGAATTTCCCCTCCATCCTCCACTGATAATAGTTACAGGGTTCCTGTCACCCATTCTACCTGGTGAAGTCCAGACCCCAGACGCTTTCCCTCTCAAATGTTGGCTGGTTCCGACCTCAGCCATCGAAATCCTTTCCCCGAGAGTCGCGCAAGTCTTGCAGCTCAGCGTAAACTTGCCGCAGATTCTTTCGGAGACTTCTCTGGTTATTAAGCCAGCAGCCTCAAGGAATCAATGGAATTGCAGATATTTCGGTGTTGTGGGGGGCGAGGGAGGAGGGAGAGAGAGAAAACATCTGTTGGCTCTTATTGAATAGCGAGGAAGATAAGTTAGGAGATCTGTTGAATCCATCATGAGTGGGTACCTCCAATATGATCTGTTCTGCACAGCACTCTCTTGCCTCCTGCTTAGAAGCTCAAATTGGGTTTTTTGGGGGGAGGGAGCAAGAAGAATGTGTGTGTTCAGCTTGGTTTACTCATGAAAAGAAAAGCCTCTTTGCAGCTAATTTCAAAGAGGGGGTGCAAAGGAAATCCAACCTGCTCCCCGTTCAGATACGTAAACCACAGAGCTTCCCTCGCCCTCTTGAATTATGGCAGGACATTTGTGGTGCGCAGCCTGCAGAAATAAAATGGGATAAAGACCCAGCCCCTGTGTTTCCTATTAGCAATATGGAATGTCTGCACTTCGCTCCGCATATACGAGTCCCCAGCCAAGTTACGTTGGTCCAGAATATTTAGGAAAATGAGGAGCGGTGCCAAAAGAAAACCTCTCTCCTCTACGCCAGGAGGTGGGTGGGATTCTGTTGGACAGTCGTTCCAGAGCAAAGTGCCAACCGCACAGCTGGGGAATGTAGGAACAAAGGAGGCACAAAGGCCACAGATTCATCATATGCAGGTTATTATTATTATTATCACCCGCCTTTTCCCCAGACTGGGACTCAAGGTGGCTTGCACAAGTTAAAATAAAGCAAATAAAATGCAAAAAGCTAAAAACATATAAAAGATTACCATTAAAAAAGTAATTAACCTCTAACAGGTCTTTAAAAAAAATAAATATCTATTTTAAATACAGATAATAAAAGCAGCACCTCACTATTAGAATCACTTTCCTTTAAAAAGCAGTCAGTTCCCAAAGCACTGTCTGAATAAAGCAGTATTTACCTGCTAGCAGAAGGACAGAGAAGAGGGAGCTAGTTGGACTTCTCTGGGCAGGGAGTTCCAAAGTTTCCTGGGGCAGCCACCACTGAGAAGGCCCTGTCGTGTGTCTCCACCAAGCGTGCCGGGGAGGGTGGTGGGACTGAGGGAAAGACCTCCCCCAAAGATATCAGAGCCCGGGCAGGTTTATATGGAAAGGTTTATATCTTTTAGATAGCTTAAATACATTTGAAGCACCCTTATACCATTGAACGTGGGGCTACCTTTGAAGGTGACTCGGAAACTGCAACTAATCCAGAATGCGGCAGCTAGACTGGTGACTGGGGGCGGCCGCCGAGACCACATAACACCGGTCCTGAAATATCTTCATTGGCTCCCAGGATGTTTCCGAGCACAATTCGAAGTGTTGGTGCTGACCTTGAAAGCCCTAAACGGCCTCGGCCCAGTATACCTGAAGGAGCGTCTCCACCCCCATCGTTCTGCCCAGACACTGAGGTCCAACACCGAGGGCCTTCTGGCGGTTCCCTCCCTGTGAGAAGTGCGGTTACAGGGAACCAGACAGAGGGCCTTCTCGTTAGTGGCGCCTGCCCTGTGAAACACCCTCTCACGAGATGTCAAGACAATAAACAACTATTTTACTTTTAGACGACAACTGAAGGCAGCCCTGTTTAAGGAAGTCCATGGAAGTGCAGGTCAACTCTGTGTCCAGGGCAGCTGTTTATCAGCTCCATCTGGTACGCAGGATGAGACCCTACCTGCCCACAGACTGTCTCGCCTGAGTGGTGCATACTCTGGTTATCTCCCGCTTGGACTACTGCAATGCGCTCTATGTGGGGCTACCTTTGAAGGTGACCCGGAAACTACAACTAATCCAGAATGCGGCAGCTAGACTGGTGACTGGGAGTGACCGCCGAGACCATATAACACCGGTCCTGAGAGACCTGCATTGGTTCCCGGTACATTTCCGAGCACAATTCAAAGTGTTGGTGCTGACCTTGAAAGCCCTAAACGGCCTCGGCCCAGTATACCTGAAGGAGCGTCTCCACCCCCATCGTTCTGCCTAGACACTGAGGTCCAGCACCGAGGGCCTTCTGGTAGTTCCCTCCCTGTGAGAAGTGCGATTACAGGGAACCAGACAGAGGGACTTCTCGGTGGTGGCGCCCGCCCTGTGGAATGCCCTCCCACCAGATGTCAAGGAAATAAACAACTATCTGACTTTTAAAAGATATCTGAAGGCAGCCCTGTTTGGGGAAGTTTTTAATGTTTAATGCTGTATTGTGTTTTTAATATTTGGTTGGGAGCTGCCCAGAGTGGCTTTGGAAACCCAGCCAGACGGGTGGGGTATAAATAATAAATTATTCTTATTATTACTTGACATGCATCCGCCAGAGGGATGACCTAGGGATCCTGCCCATGTTGAAGGAAGCACTCCTTCCCCAGGGCCGCTTTAAGCATATCCGGCGCCGTGGTTCAAAGCTCCCTCTGCCCCCCCCCCCCCGTTTCCCAGAGTTTTTTTAGGGAGGACGGCGCTGCCGGTGGGGCTGGAGGAGGCGGGCAGAGTCTGGAGGGCGGCTCCTCTGGCGAGGAAGAGGCGGAGGCTGGACTCAGTGCCTCCCTGCTCAACTGGCCACTTCATGCCGCGGTGGCCACAGCAGACAGAGGCTCCGGCCGCGGTGCTACTTCGGTGCGGCATGGTGGAGGCGGGCAAAGGCAGCAAGCTGATGCCAGGAGGCGCCACGTCCAGCCTCCGCCTCTTCCCTGGCGCCCTCCAGAACTAGCCTCTATGGGTGTGATGGCCTGGGATTCAGACTCGGATGCTGAACCCGGGGGACTCCCAGCCTGCACAGGATTCCCCGCCTCCAGAACCAGCTGAGCCAGGGATGTGGCTTGAACCTGAAGGAACCTCGCCTCTTGGGTAACCTACAGGACCAGCACAGACAGAGAGGAGTCAGCGGTTGGCCCAGCTACACAGCAGCAGGACAGTCCCCGTCCTGCTGGCTCTCTTGCCCCTCTGATACCCTGATCAAGGAAAGTCCTTCATGTTGCTGAGCAACAGGCCAGACAGGCCCAGAGGAGGAGCTCATCCTCCTTGACACAGCCTTTGTCTGCTTAGGAGGGATTCGGAATAAAAGGCTGGAGAGGGAAGGGTGGAGCTAGTTTAGGGCGAACCAGAGGACTCTGCTGTGCCATTATTTTCTATTAATAAGGAGCTAATTGCCTTGTGTGCCTCCCGTGTGTGTGCCTGCCCTGTGGCTGACCTGGATCCTTGACAGCTCCTTGACAAGAGGGGACAGGGTTTGGTGTGCAGGGACAGTCTGTGGCAGAGAGCAGTCCAGAATCAGAGGCGGAAGCGGACGCTGGAGAGGAAGGGGACCAAGAGGCAGAGATGAGTAGGTTGGTGAAGAAGCCAGGGCATCTCCTCCTCTGCTGTGACTAATTCCCCTCCATCCTGGTCTCCCAGAACCAGAAGAGGTATGCAGAGTGCAGAGCAAAGATTGACACTGCCACGTAGTCTCAGATTGCTTGGGAAGGATCAGTGGTGCGGGGAGGAGACTTATGCAGCTGTGGGAAGGAGGGGACCTTCGGTCCTTGCAACTGCAAGACCTAGCAGAACAAGTTGCTGTGCTCACTAAGGCCTGCCCTCCTGAGTTGACTTTCCTCCTTGACTAAAGAGTTAACTTCACTGACGCCGTGTGATTTTTGCCAGCCTGCTCCTGACATTGTGGAACTAGTGGCCCTTCAGGTGAGGCGGGACTCCAACTCCCATCACCCCCACCCAGCATGGCCAATGTTCAGGGATGGTGGGAGCTGAAGTCCAAAAAACATCTGGAAGGCCAAAGGTTCCTCAATATCCCTGCTGCACAGTGAAGGGTTGCTGCATGAAGACTAAGCAGTCCAATAATTATCCAACAGATTTAACCACCCCAGTGGCGTGGAGGGGTGTGGGGAACATTTTCTTTCTGAAGCAGCAAAATGTCCTGGGCCCTGGTCAGAAAGCAGCTGGTGGAGACCAGCAAAAAAATTCCTCCCTTTCATATCGACGGAGAACTGAGTCCTGGGGGTAGGAGAGGAGAAGAGAGGGGAGAATAAAAGATGAATCTACATATACACCCACCCCTTTTCTTTTCTTCTTAATTTAAGTATCAGTTTCCGGATCATGCCCCATATTGCAGGTTTACTATTCAGCGGGAGCAGAAGGGGATGGAATAAGCATATGGTTGAGCGGCGGCACGTCCATTGCAGCATTTGGCTGCCTTGTTTGTTTGCAGGTTGGCGGCAGAGCGGGGAGCAGGCGGAGAGAGGAAGAAAGGGAAATGCCTGCACCTTGTAAAATAAGAAATCGCCAGCAAGCACATCTTTCTTGCCGGAGAAGGAAATCCAGAAGGCAGGTCCTGCCGCTGCCTTTATCTGCCTCAGGTTGCAGTCATAGATTCGCAGACCTGGAAGGGACCCTGCGGGTCGGCCAACCTCTACTCAGAGAAGACCCATTGAAATGAGTCAGCCTTAGCATGCCCATCAATTCCAGTGGGTCTACTGAATATGACTAGCACTGCAAACAACAACGTTTTGAGTCAGTGTCGTGGTTAAAGCGTCCAACGAGGAACCTGGGGGAGACCAGGGTTCAAATTTCCCTCTTGGCCATGAAGCTCACTGGGTGACTTTGCACCCATCACCGCCTCTCTCAGCCTGGCCTTCCTCACAGGGTTATTGTGGCGATGCAGTGAGGAAGGGGGAGATGTAAACGCAATAAGGAAACTTCATCAACAACTCCACTCACGCCACTCGCCAACCCTGCCTCCCTTTGCCAACTCCCCTCTCCATACACCTAACTGACACCCACCCCCTCGCCAATCCTCACAGCTCACTCCCCACAGCTGTGGGGATGGGATCCTGCTCATGGGCTTCCCACAGGCAACTGCTTGGCCACTGTGAGAACAGGAGGCTGGGCGAGATGAGCCATTGGCCCCTCTAGGAAAAAAAGGTACTTGTCTCCATCAGATTCTTAGCAGTGCACCTTTCACCACTGTCACTGAAATATACTCGGAGTCGAGAGTGGATTCCATGCTCTTTATTCAGCTCATAGCGGTGAGGAGGAATGAAAGTTCCCCCAGAATGTCTGCTTTATATACATTATTTACACAATGGGCCCCACGTGATTGGCTGATTCCAGGATTCTCCTGTAGGCCAATCAGGTTGCGGATTCCCTTCCACCTGCAGCTGGATTGGGTGGCTCCTGCGGACCAATCATACTGCTGCATTGTTCTAGGACCAATCAGACTGCTGCATTTTGGATCCTATTCAACAACTCAGTACATAACGGTCACCCTTTATATAGGGGGTTCATTGTGCCCCCCCAATGTGTGCCACCCGACCAGCCAGTCAGCCACCCTGTCCCATCCCCTCACAGCGACTAGGTCGCACTGTGACTGCAACCACCCAGCCACAAAGGGTCATGGAGGCTGCATCCACACACACACACACACACACACACCCATGCCCCAGGCTTAATTTTCCCTCCTTCATGTCCACTGAAAGGTCTGGCCCTGCCTGCTGCTGCCAGCAAAAGAGTTGGAAGGCAGTGCATGTGTGTGACAGCCAGGACCCTGCACCATTAATAATAATAATACAGTAATCAGAATAAGAATACCACACCCATTTAGCTTGGTTGCCCCAGCCATTCTGGGCGGCTTCCAACATATATAAAAACATAATAAAATATTACACATTAAAAAGCCTCCATATACAGGGCTGCCTTCACATGTATTCTAAAGGTGAGATAGTTCTTTATCTCCTTGACATCTAAAGGGAGGGCATTCCACAGGGCAGGAGCCACTACCAAGAAGGCCCTCTGCCTGGTTCTCTGTAATCTCACTTTTCACAGGGAGGCAACTGCCAGAAGGACTTCTCGGTAGTGGCGCCTGCCCTGTGGAACGCCCTCCCTTTAGATGTCAGAAGGCTGAACAATGGGGGTGGAGACGCTCCTTCGGGTATCCTGGACTGAGGCCGTTTAGGGCTTTCAAGGTCAGCACCAACACTTTGAACGGTGCTCAGAAATGTACTAGGAGCCAATATAGGTCTTTCAGGACCGGTGTTATGTGGTCTCGGCAGCCACTCCCAGTCATGAGTCTAGCTGCCGCATTCTGGATTAGTTGTAGTTTCTGGGTCACCTTCAAAGGTAGCCCCACGGAGATCGCATGGCAGTAGTCCAAGCGGGAGATAACCAGAGCATGCACCACTCTGGCGAGACAGTCTGCGGGCAGATAGGGTCTCATCCTGCGTACCAGATGGAGCTGGTAAACAGCTGCCCTGGACACAGAATTGACCTGCGCCTCCATGGACAGCTGTGAGTCCAAAATGACTCCCAGGCTGAACACCTGGTCCTTCAGGGGCACAGTTGCCCCATTCAGGACCAGGGAGTTCCTCATGGGCATCTGTGAAGCCTTGCCGTTTTGTGGGCACTGCAAAATTTGGGGGGGGAAGCTACCAGTACCAGCTCATACTGGCAGAAAAAAGCACCGATCGGCCTGAATCAGCTGGCACTTCTTCCGTAGGCGAGAGGTAAACGCTGCCAACACCTGTCCCCATCGAGTTGGACAGGATCCGACAAATATAGAAAAGGCCTTAAGCAAGTTATCAGCGGCCGCTCCTTTTGCCTCCTTGCCTCTAGCTCTTGGCAGGCACTCAGAGCTGCTGTTACCAGAGTTAAGATCCAGCAAAAGAGATTATGCTGCAGGAGGTGAGATAAGGACAGGAGAGTGTGTGGTATTTTATCAGGGCAGCAGCAATGAGGAAAAAGGATTCGGGGCGTATTTCGTTTCATGCAGGTGACCTCAGCTTGAAGAAGGGAACCATTGTGGCCGTTGGCCGCAGGCTGACATTAATCGGGTAAGAAGACCCCTGGCTCCTGGATCAGGCCAGTGGGCCATCTAGTCCAGCAACCTATTATGGGAAACCTGCAAACAGGACATGAGTACAACAGCAACACTTGTGAGTCTTCCCTTCCACAGGCATTCAGAGGCATTTACTTAGTGGTGTAGTGTCTGTTGCTGGTGCCCGGCGCTAGGGTGGACACTCACCAGCTGAGCAGGTGATACCAGCCCAGCCCTTGCTGCTGGAGAGACCCCACTGCCACTGGATCAAAGTGGGGCTGCGCTGAGCCACCTGCCTGCCCACCTCTGCAGAGGGGAGCTTGGCCAGCCAGTGTGGCTCTTGGTGGCTGGAGAGGAGCAGCGGGCTGGGCTGCGCTGGGGTAGGTGGGCTCCATGGGGCACCTGGTTCGTGCCGTCTCAAAAATCATGTGCCTGAGGCCACAGCCACCTTGGCAGCCCAGTTCTACACCCCTGTATTTACTGTCTCCACCAACATCCGAAATTGTCCTCATGGGTAGACTTCCAACCCCGTCCCTTTGCACAAAAATCCCTCAGTCGCCAACTCATTGACTGTGCCTCTGCTTAATTTACTGGAATCCCCCCTTCGCTCAGGGGAAGTAACATAGAGGGGGCACAATTTTTGAGGGGACACAAACCAGGTGCCCCCACGCAGAAGCCCCCAGCACGTCTTAGCCCAGTGCTCCTCTCTGCCTGCAAAAGGCTGTGTCGGCCAGCCAGGCTCCCCGCTGTGCGGGTGGCAGGCAGGTCAACATAGTTTTTAATGTTTGAAGTTTTGTTCTGTTTTTAATGTTCTGTTGAAAGCCGCCCAGAGTGGCTGGGGAAACCCAGCCAGATGGGTGGGGTAGAATTAATAAATTATTATTATTACTATTATTATTATGGCACCACTTTGCTTGGTTGTTCTGACAGTATCGGAGGTGAGGGCTGAGCTGGCGCCCTCCTGCCCAGTACAGTCATACCTCATGTTACGTCCGCTTCATGTTACGTTCTTTTAGGTTACGTCCCGCGGCGACCCGGAAGTACTGGAAAGGGTTACTTCCAGGTTTTGCCACTTGCGCATACGCAGAAGCGCAAAATGACGTCATGTGCATGCGCAGAAGCGGCGAATTGCAACTCGCGCGTACACAGACATGCCGCTGCGGGTTGCAATATTTTCATGTTGCGAAAGGGCCTCTGGAATGGATCCCG
The DNA here is from genome assembly GCF_964106645.2 of Podarcis pityusensis. Lineage (NCBI taxonomy): Eukaryota > Metazoa > Chordata > Lepidosauria > Squamata > Lacertidae > Podarcis > Podarcis pityusensis. Next base: position 5,108,514 of record NC_138028.1, read on the forward strand.
TTCGCAACCAGAGGTACCACTGTATATGCACACGCACCCCAGACACTGGCAAACACTGTTATGGCACTGCTTTGCTCTCAGCCCCCTTGAGTCATAGAATCATAGAATCATAGAATCATAGAGTTGGAAGAGACCACAAGGGCCATCGAGTCCAACCCCCTGCCAAGCAGGAAACACCATCAGAGCACTCCTGACATATGGTTGTCAAGCCTCTGCTTAAAGACCTCCAAAGAAGGAGACTCCACCACACTCCTTGGCAGCAAATTCCACTGTCAAACAGCTCTTACTGTCAGGAAGTTCTTCCTAATGTTTAGGTGGAATCTTCTTTCTTGTAGTTTGGATCCATTGCTCCGTGTCAGCTTCTCTGGAGCAGCAGAAAACAACCTTTCTCCCTCCTCTATGTGACATCCTTTTATATATTTGAACATGGCTATCATATCACCCCTTAACCTCCTCTTCTCCAGGCTAAACATGCCCAGCTCCCTTAGCCGTTCCTCATAAGGCATCGTTTCCAGGCCTTTGACCATTTTGGTTGCCCTCCTCTGGACACGTTCCAGTTTGTCAGTGTCCTTCTTGAACTGTGGTGCCCAGAACTGGACACAGTACTCCAGGTGAGGTCTGACCAGAGCAGAATACAGTGGCACTATTACTTCCCCTGATCTAGATGCTATACTCCTATTGATGCAGCCCAGAATTGCATTGGCTTTTTTAGCTGCCGCATCACACTGAGTCACAGCCCACCCTGTTCAGAAGGGTTTCAGGTTTCTTATTGGAGCAGAGGTTGGATGTCCCCCTGTTCAGGATTCTTTCACTGCAGTTCTTTCATTGCAGGGGTTGGACTAGGTTACCTTTGAAGTCCCTTCCCACTCCACAGTTCTATCATTTAGAGTGGGGAATGCCACGGAGAGATCAGATTCTACCAGTCCTGTTAAACACACCCAACTCCCGACCCGCTACATTTTTATTCACTTATATGCTGCTTTTCCATCGAGCAGCCAAAGCTGCATATAACAGCAGCTGAATAAAGATAACAAATATAACAGGGTTGTGTGTTTTTTTTTTAAAAAAAAACTATTCAACTATTAGATTAATTTGGATTTTATATTACTCCTGCTTGCAGGGGGTTGGACAAAATACTCGTTGGAGTTCCTTTCAACTGTACAATTCTATGTTTATGGACTCCATTTAGAAACCTTGTTGATTAAGCATAGTTAGTGAATAGTTGAAATGAATAGATGAAATATGGATTGAAGCTTGGCAAACGCTTGGGCGAATTAAATCACTTTTTAGAAGACAACAAAACAATTTTCCCCCTCCCTGCATTTTAACTATACACTGAGCCAGTGTGGTGTAATGCTTAGAGTGTTGGACTAGGACTCGAGAGATCTGTGTTCGAATCCTCGCTTGGCCACGAAGCGCACTGGGTCACCTTGGAAGCCAGTCTCTGCCTCTCAGCCTCGCAGGGTTGTTGCGGGGATTAAATGAGGACGGAGAGAAACACATACGCCACTTTGAGCTCCTTGGAGGAAAAGGTGGAATATATAAATGTGACAAATGCAATAAATTAAAAATAAAACAGATAAAAGCCTGAGATTGCACATGAGAGATGAAAAGGGGGAAACTGGTTTCAAGCGCTGAATGGAGCAGTGTTCCAAAGGAGTTGGCAGGATTCCTAAAATTGGCAGTTTTTCATCACGCCCACTGCGTATTCATTCATCCATCCGGGAAGCGCGGCCGTGTTTTTCGGGGCCGCGACAATCTCTCGATTGTGACGGGAAGGAAAAGCGCATGCACAAAGGCCGCCAGAGACTCGGCTCCCACAGAGCCATCCAAACACACCCTGGGAGGCAGCAGAGCCACACGGACACAGCCAGATCTGAATTCTGGGAACCGGTTTCCCATGGAATTCTGTTGCCGGAGGCCAGAGAAACAGAATCACCGATCAGACCCGTCCGGTGACATTTGCTCCCCCTGAGTCAGCCAAAGTCATGGGAATCAGTTTTGGTGTCTGAAGCTGGGGGGGGGGGAGACACAACCTGGACACATTGGGGGGGGCAGGCACATGCCAGTGGTAGGAGGGGCCAGGGACAAACATGGGCGGAGCAAGACATGCAAATTTCCCCTTTAGCCTATGGACTAGTTTCTGCGCATAGTCCTGTTCTTCACCCAGGGAAGCAAGAGGCATTATGCGAGGTCAGGGGCATGTTCCAACCAGGCAATGCAAGTGGTTTGAGAGTCCTGAGGGCCAGACAGAGATGTTTGGAGGGCCACATTGCCCCCAAGCCTGAGGTTCTGCAGGACTGGCTTCCAGTGCAACTGGGGAGGGCAGGGCCATCTTACCCATTGTGCTGGTCCTGTGGGTTACCCGAGAGGTGAGGTCCAAGTCCGGTCTGTGGTCAAAGGTGCAACATGTAGGCAGTCCATAGTAGCTGAAGCTGGGTGCAGGGCAGGGAGTCGGGTGAAGTCAGGAACAGGCTTGCAAGCAGGGAGCCAGGGCAGGTCAGGAGCTCAGGCAGGAAAGCAGGACAGGGTCCAGACAGGAACTAGCAACCAACAATGTTGCTCCCGCAACTTGGGACTGGGGCTGGCTGGCTTTTATCTGCCCCGAGGCATAGGGTGGCCCCGATCCTCAGGTGACTCGCCTCTCCTGGCCTGGAGGCGAGCACTCCTCCTGCGGGAACTTAGTTCCCTCCGCCTCTCTGCCCTGAGCCTCTGCAGCTCAGGAGAGGCTGGAGGGTTACCGGACCCAGAGGCAACCTCAGCTTCCCCTGACGGGGCTGAGAGTGGAGGACCTGCAGGCATTGGGTCCTCCATCCCCTCAGGACCCAGAGCAGACTCAGCTGGTGCCTGCACCTGAGGATCCAGCACAGGTGAGGACCCTTCCGGCTCATGCCCCAGCCCCGGCTCAGCTTAGAAGACCCTCCTCCTCCTGACTCCTCTTGATCGCTCAAAACCCCCCCCCCCACTTCTAGCACCTCCCAGCTTGTCCCTTTGCCAGACTACTCCTCCGTGTCCCACCACCAGGATCTAAGTCCTCGTCTTCTGTGCTCTCCCTGGGGGGGCCCTTGGGAGGGCAACTTCCACCGCCCTTCCTCATCCAGCCAGTCCCTGTTACCGCTCCAGCTTTCAGCACCTCCTCCTCCCAGTCGGCTCCCTCTTCTCGCTCTAACCACTCATCGTCCCACCACCAAACTCCAGGTTCTGAGCCTTCTTCCCTCAGAGATTTCCCAGCTGGTGCCTCCCACCACTCCTCTTCATCCATGATGCCCAGTACCCCTGTTGTGCAAGAACTTGATCTTCTATCTCAAATGTGTGCTCTCAGCAGGGCCGGCTCTTCCATGAGGCAGCTGCCTCAGGCAGCAAATTCGGAGGGGCGGAAAGTGGCAAGTAACATGTGAAATGTGGTCCGCCTTGCAGCCCCTAAGCTAGCTGGCTGCCTGAGGGTGTGGTGGAGGACTTTAGTTCACCCACAGAGCCGAAGTAAGATCCAGCTACCGATCCGGTCAGAGAGCCAGTGTGGTGTAGTGGTTAAGAGCGGTAGTCTCGTAATCTGGGGAACCAGGTTCGCTTCCCCGCTCCTCCACATGCAGCTGCTGGGTGACCTTGGGCCAGTCACACTTCTCTGAAGTCTCTCAGCCTCACTCACCTCACAGAGTGTTTGTTGGGAGGAGGAAGGGAAAAGAGAATGTTAGCCGCTTCGAGACTCCTTCAGGTAGTGATAAAGCAGGATATCAAATCCAAACTTTTCATAATAATAATAATAATAATAATAATAATAATAATAATTTATTTATACCCCGCCCATCTGGCTAGGTTTCCCCAGCCACTCTGGGGGGCTTCCAACACAATATTAAAATACAGTAATGCATCAGACATTAAAAGCTTCCCTAAACAGGGCTGCCTTCAGATGTCTTCTAAAAGTCTGGCAGTTGCTGTTCTCTTTGACATCTGGTAGGAGGACGTTCCACAGGGCGGGCGCCACTACCGAGAAGGCCCTCTGCCTGGTTCCCTGTAACTTGGCTTCTCGCAGTGAGGGAACTGCCAGAAGGCCCTCGGCGCTGGATCTCAGTGTCTGGGCTGAACGATGGAGGTGGAGACGCTCCTCCATGTATACAGGACCGAGGCCATTTAGGGCTTTCAAGGTCAGCACCAACACTTTGAATTGTGCTCGGAAATGTACTGGGAGCCAATGTAGGTCTTTCAAGACCGGTGTTATGTGGTCTCGGCGGCCGCTCCCAGTCACTAGTCTGGTTGCCGCATTCTGGATTAGTTGTAGTTTTGCACACAGAACGGGGAATGCAAAATGGCCTGGGCCACTCCTGGCTCTCCCAAGGGCCTTCCTTCCATATTTTGAGAAGGGAGAGTGTTTGGCTCGTCAGTCCTGCGGGTTCGTGCCACACCTGGCCTCTATTCCCAAGCGCGGCTCGGGAGAAACCCGCGAGCCTCACCTCACGACGCTGACGTCCTTCAGCGCGCCAGTTCCCCATGCAGCCTCGGTCCGTGTTTGGAATGAGCGTGGGATTGTAAGAGTCTGTTGTTACGGGGAGCCCCGGTTAGCGGTGTGTGATTGGCTTTTGCTGGAAAATATAAAAGTATCGAGTTTTCCTTCGGGGAAATTGTTTTAATAGATAACAGCATGTTCTACAATGTTTCATCAGTAATATTTGGGCCTAAATTAAAAGCAGTTGCGGGATGGGTTGCTGATCCTTTCTCGTGATAAAAGGGAAATAGTTCAAGAAATACGGACCAGATGTTACCTTAATCCAGTCCGTATGTAACCAAAGCACACTATGAGACAGTAATAATACTGCCTTCTACCTGGTTCTAATTTCCCTGCTCTCAAGAACCCCCTGTGAAAAATAGATTAAACCAATGCACATCATTTACGAATCAGCATCCGAGTTTGCCTAATGCACGGCGGGTGAAGTGGTTGGCTAAGGCCCCGGTACACATTTGAAAACGGGGCGTCTCAGAGAGCAGGTTTGGGGGGGTGATTCAGTTTCTTGATCTCGGATGTCGCTTAGCATATGCCTAAAACGGTTCCAAATTTGTCATCAGCCTTCTGAGGCTGTAAAAGGTTGTTGCTCTACAATTCCCTCAAGCAGCCCGGAACTGAAAAAGGGCCAGGTCTCTCCACTTGCATAAACAACCAGATTTCTCATGGCGTCAATGGCAGCGATCCATCAGCTCTCCCCGGGCAGGATCAAATCTGAAACCCCAGAGTCCTCCTGGGTTGCGTTGGAGAGAGGGGCCTAGTGGGATTGATGGAGGTGCGGAACGAATGCCAGAGAAGACCGGAGTGTGCCTCTGAGCACGTGAAAAGAGGAGGCTTCCCTCTTGGTGGGATCAGAGGGAAAGGCTTTCAAGTCATCGATGCCTCTTGTTTCAAAAGGGCAGAGGAACAACCTGTTCAATGTGCTTTAAATGATAAGAATCTCTGGAGTGAGGTAAAAGGTAAAGGTACCCCTGCCTGTACGGGTCAGTCTTGCCAGAGTCTAGGGTTGTGCGCTCATCTCACTCTATAGGCTGAGAGCCAGCGCTGTCCGCAGACACTTCCAGGTCACGTGGCCAGCCAGGCTGAGAGCCAGCGCAGCACACGGAACGCTGTTTACGTTCCCGCTGGTAAGCGGTCCCTATTTATCTACTTGCACCCAGGGGTGCTTTCGAACTGCTAGGTTGGCAGGCGCTGGGACCGAACGACGGGAGCGCACCCCGCCGCGGGGATTCGAACCGCCAACCATGCGATCGGCAAGTCCTAGGCGCTGAGGCTTTACCCACAGCGCCACCCACGTCCTGGAGTGAGGACCAAACCGTTAAAACAAAACAAAAAAAAAAACCTATTGCATAATTCAGAAACGTGCTGGTTCACATGATCATAGAATCGTAGAACTGTAGAGTTGGAAAGGGCACCAAGGGTCATCTAGACCAACCCCCTGCAATGCAGGAATCTCAGCCAGAACATGCATGACTAGGGGCCACCCAACCTCTTAAAACTTCCAACGAAGGAGAGTCCGCAACCTCCCAAAGGAGACCGTTCCATTGTCAAACAGCTCTTCCTGTCAGAAAGTTCTTCCTGATGAAGTCCTAGGCTCTGTGGTTTAACCCATAGCACCACCCATGTCCCTGAATAGCAGAGTAGGCAGGTCTATATGGCAAATGGGGCACTGCCCCACCAGTCTCTGCCTGCTCTTCCCTGCTTGCCTTTTGACAACCTGTTCAATGGGTGGTCCTACTTCCAGCCTTGCAAAATCAGGGACGGGCTGGCAGGTAAGGAAGATGGGGGCAAATCTTAGAATTAGTTGGCTGCACCTGACATTAGCTCTGGTGCCAGCTCCTGTTAGCATCCTTGCCTTCTGTCCCACCAGTACGGTGGGAAGAGACTGTAGCTCAATGCTAGAGCATCTACCTTGCTGACAGAAGGTCATTCCTCCTCTGGTAACTTCTGTGAATACACAGCTTTGTGGGGATGTTCAGGGTGGCAGGAGAGGATATATTGTTTATTAATATCCTTCCTAACTTGTGCTACCAAATTCCTTTCTGGAGCAAAGTTACATTCCCCTTTTGACATGCACAGCAGGTAGCTGGTTGCAGGCTCGTGTGAGCCTCTCACTATTATACAATTCAATCTCTGTCAGATTTAATTGTATGTTCCTGGTAAATTCCCTTGAATCCCTCTTAAAAAGAATAAAGATGCCACAATCTTATTCAAAGTCAATAAAAGAAGTTTACTCATATCAGTTCACAGTTGGATTCCTGAAGGCAGACCTAGTTACAAATATGTACTTGTGGATCGACCCCATATGGGTGAATAATCCCAGTGCTTCTGCCAGCTGAGAGCTAGCAGAGCATTCCAGGCTAAAAGTTGGTCAAACGAAGAAGGAAGTCAAGAAGAGACAGGTGTGCTGCGTGACTCGTCCTTTTGTAACCTGGACAGGTAAGGTCACGCCCACCTTCTATCACATGCAAAGGAAGGATGCTCCAGCCTGGAGAAACAGGAAGTTTCAACTGGCTGGACCAAACATTCCCTTGCATGTCTTTTCTAGCATTACAAGGAATGTTGCACTTGACTGCTTCTCATGGATGACATCCCACAAGCTTGACTGTCTCCTGTCACTTGCAAGGGATTCCCACATGGTGGTGTCAATGTTGCCAGCCTTCATGTCTTGTTTGAAGACATCTTTGTAACGCAGAGTTGGTCTGCCCTGGGGGCTAGGGCCATAGCTGTCAACTTACAGATTTGAAAATAAGGGACCAGCAGCCTCGAAAATAAGGGATCAGCAGCCAAAATAAGGGATTTTCCAAGCACAGGTATGTTCAACTTCTGAGCCCCATCAAGCCAAAGGCAGAAAGCCCAGCCAGCAGCCAAACGAAGCCTCAAGCAGTGGTTCCCACAGCGCAGCAACCCGGATAAGGGGATGCAGCAAGGAAAACCACCGTCACCTCTCTGCTGGGAAGCACTGAGCAAAGGCGAGTCCCCAGGCAATGCGACCGATTTGATTGGCACAAGGCATGCAAGCTCCACCCCCCAGTCATTCTTAGACTCCTTATTAGGTGAGCAACGCAGCCAAGCAACACATTTGAAGCCTCCCTCCTCCCTGGCCGGCAGGGAGGGAGGGAGAGGAGCTGCTTCCTTTGAAACACAGGAAATTTAAGGGACATCATCAATAAGGAACAGCAGCGGGACATGGCTCTGGAATAAGGGACTTTCCCGCCAAATAAGGGACAGTTGACAGCTATGGCTGGGGCCAGCTCCTTGCAGAACATGTCCTTGGGGAACCTGCCATCTTGCAGGGAATGTGAGCTTGGAAGAGCAGATCTTTGTTTGAAACTCTCTCATGCCATTTGATACCCAAAATCCTCCTGTGGAAGGCATTGAGGTGCTGTTCCTGGTGGTTATAAGATGCCCACGACTCACTTCCACAAGCAGTGTGCTCAACACACAAGTCTGGTGGACTTTCTTCTTGGTATTGCTGAGAAGGCATGTCACACGGGTGGCACAGTGGGTTTGCAGGTTAATAGTGAGAACAAGTTATTAGCGATGACTGAAGCCCTTTGACCTTCTGTTCCAAAGTCTTCTGCTTTTATTTTCTTACTGTATAGAACTGGAATATATAAAGCCCATCTTGTTGGGCTATTTAGTAACCTATTAGTGCATTTATCTTTTCATCATTTGACAGGTGGAAGTAGTAGCCCAACCTTTTCCTTTTTAATTATAAGGGGTTCCAGATGTGGAGGGGGACATAAATTAAAAGCAGACTGACCCGTGCGACTTTTCAAAGCAAGCCTAACTTCAAGGTATCTGCTTTTCATTTCGAAATGTTATTAAAGCTATTACTAAGAAATCCATATTCCGAGCTCAGCCCTGGTAATCGACACCTTGGAAGCAACTGTGCAGATTTACAGTGTGGCGAAAAGAAAATTTGTCTTCGAGGATGACCTTGATAGCTCCTTTTCATAAAATGGACAAGGCAGTGTTTGGAGTTGGAGAGGCCGACTCCTTTCTTTCCAAACAACAATGATTTCAGTTTAAAAAATAGGGTGCCCTACTCTACAGAGGACAGCCTGCTCTCTGAAGCAACCCTATATGAAGTGCTGTCAACCTTGGTTTAAAGTTAAAGAGCTGTAAGGAGGGAGGCGAGAAGCCTTGAAACTGCCCATCCATGTGTATTGATTGGTTTTATTTATGGTATTCAAAGACCGCTTAATTACAGAAGTCTCAAAGTGGTGCACATAACAGTTACAAAAAGCAGACTTTGGATAAAATCAATTACAATTTGAGGGAAACTTCCTTACGAGCGTAGTGCACTGAGCCCCTTGGAAATAAGGTGGATTATCTCACCAGAGTGGTGCATGCTCTGGTTATCTCCCGCTTGGACTACTGCAATGCACTCTACGTGGGGCTGCCTTTAAAGGTGACCTGGAAACTACAACTAATCCAGAATGCGGCAGCTAGACTGGTGACTGGGAGCGGCCGCCGAGACCCCATAACACCGGTCCAGAAAGACCTACATTGGCTCCCAGTACATTTCTGAGCACAATTCAAAGTGTTGGTGTTGACCTTTAAAGCCCTAAACGGCCTCGGTCCAGTATACCTGAGGGAGCATCTCCACCCCATCGTTCTGCCTGGACACTGAGGTCCAGCTCCAAGGGCCTTCTGGCGGTTCCCTCGCTGTGAGAAGCCAAGTTACAGGGAACCAGGCAGAGGGCCTTCTCAGTAGTGGCTCCTGCCCTGTGGAACACCCTCCCAGCAGATGTCAAAGAGAACAACAACTACCAAACTTATAGAAGACATCTGAAGGTAGCCCTTTTCAGGAAAGCTTTTAATGTGTGATGCATTACTGTATTTTAATATTTGGTTGGAAGCCGCCCAGAGTGACTGGGGAAGCCCGGCCAGATGGGCAGGGTATAAATAATAAATTATTATTATAGCCATTGTGGCTAGTAGCCATGGTTGTATAAACCCCGTGGAAACATACACTGTACATTTAATGCACATTTAAAGAATCATAGAACCGTAGGGTTAGAAGGGACCCCATGAGTCATCTAGTCCAACCCCCTGCAAAGGCAGGAATCTAAGATTCATGGGAACTGTGGTTTGTTAAGGGTGCTGGGACTGGCAGCTTTGCGATGGGTAAACCTTAGTTCCCAGGATTCTTTGTGGGCAGAGAATGTGCTTTAAATGTGTGTCAGGTATGCAATGTGCATATAAGCTAACCTCTGAAAAAGCTTTGTGTGAGCGAATCGGGATGAATGCACAATAAATAGCTCCTCTGGAGGAGCACATGATCACTTGGGCTCCATGATCACTGCAGATGGTGACAGCAGTCATGAAATTAAAAGACGCCTGCTTCTTGGGAGAAAAGCAATGACAAACCTAGACAGCATCTTGAAAATCAGAGACATCACCTTGCCAACAAAGGTCCATATAGTTCAAGCTATGGTTTTCCCAGTAGTGATGTATGGAAGTGAGAGCTGGACCATAAAGAAGGCTGATCGCCGAAGAATGGATGCTTTTGAATTATGGTGTTGGAGGAGACTTTTGAGAATCCCATGGACTGCAAGAAGATCCAACCTATCCATTCTGAAGGAAATCAGCCCTGAGTGCTCACTGGAAGGACAGATCCTGAAGCTGAGGCTCCAATCCTTTGGCCACCTCATGAGAAGAGAAGACTCCCTGGATGTTGGGAAAGATTGAGGGCACTAGGAGAAGGGGATGACAGAGGACGAGATGTTTGGACAGTGTTCTTGAAGCTACCAGCATGAGTTTGACCAAACTGCGGGAGGCAGTGGAAGACAGGAGTGCCTGGCGTGCTCTGGTCCATGGCGTCACGAAGAGACGGACACGACTAAACAACAACAACTGGAGGAGCACAGACAGCAGCCCAAACCCTACTCTGCCTCTTCCAAGGATGCATGTTGTCTGTCGGAGTGGGGAAGGCTCTTTAAAAAAGGAGATCTGGAATATCCTCCCAGGAATGGAGGAAGGATGTGCTCTATGAACACAATGCACACTGGACGTCTTCCTGAATAGCCCTTGTAAGAAGGACTCGCTGCTGATTTCTGTTTGTCCACGTAAACACCCGGCGATGTTTGTCTCTTCTCCCGTTTCACTTTCTACGGTTCACCAACTGGAGGGATGCAGATCCAAATCGCCTCCAAGTAAATGGGATTCTTTCTCTCCCGATTCCGATAGGCTTGAATCCAGACCGACTTCTCTTCTGTTGACTTTAGCTGGGTTACATTATGTCGGAAAATTGAATCCAGAAGCCTTCGCTCGGGTCCCCTACCTAACTCTGGGCAGAGAAACCTGTCGGGTCGTTTGCAAAAGGGCTTTATGCGCGCACACCCCCCCCCAAACACTCAGCCACAACTCAGTATAGACCGCTCTCCTCCTAGCCTGCAAGACCCCCACTCAGCAAATGGTCAGGAGGACCTTGCAAAAGAATTCTCCTCTTCCAGAGGAAAGGAGCAAGAAAAAGAAGAGAGACATTGGTTCTTAATTGCAAACTAATTCTCCCCCTCTTAAGGAAAGGAGCCAAAAAAAGACATTGATTCTTAATTGCAAACTAACTCTCCCCCTCTTAAGGAAAGGAGCCAAAAAAAGACACTGATTCTTAATTGCAAAACGGATTCCTCCCCTTTAAAGGACCAAAGAAGAAAGAAATATATTGATTATTAATTGCAAATGGGTTCTCCTTTCAAGAAAAGAAGTGAAGAAGAAGAAGACACAGATTCGTAACTGCAAATGAATTCTCTTCTTTTAAAGAAAAGAAACAGGAGGAGTGGGGGTTGATTCTCCAGCCGGCCTTTCCTGCAGTAATTAGAGTGATAGCTGGCCTGCTTGATAAATGGAGAAAAGGAGGCGACTGGTGTAAATAGAGCTCTCTTCTAAAGGAGAAATGTTCGGCGTCTTATCCTCCAGAGTGTGATTGAAAGGGTGAGAAGTTAATTTGGCAGATTCGCTTCTATGGTTTCATAATGTTTCTCTCCTCTTTCTCTCTCCCCCCCCAGCCCCCCACTCCCCGGCTCCACCAAATCCCTGCTTTGCGCCTGCCCTCATACAAGGCAGGAGCGTGACCCGAAACGCAACCCTCCTCCCCAGGGTGCATCCTGAGCGGCAACAGCTTAGCTCAAGTGTTTCTCATGAACAGGCATCCCGGGCACTTGATCTAAATCACGCTACTTCCTTCACGCCATGGCCCAGTTAACAAGTTAGTCCATCGGCGGAATCCACAGATGGCAGTTCAAAAGGGCCACTGCAGCCCAGCGAGGGGAAGGCCAGAGATTTTGCAGGGCTTTGCTCATTACTCGGATTCGGCTGGGGGGGGGCTCCAGAGGGGGGGAGGGGCTAGGGAGGAGGGGGGGAAGGCCAGGCAGGTCTCCCAAAACAAGCATCCCCACCCGTGCACAAATATAGTCAGCATCTTCTGCAGAGAGAGACCGAGAGCGAAAGCAAGGGCTGCTGGCGAAGGTAATAATACAGTGGTACCTCGGGTTAAGGGTGGCGCTGCGGGTTAAACCACAGAGCCTAGGACTTGCTGGTCAGAAGGTCACCAGTTCGAATCCCCGCGACGGGGTGAGCTCCCGTTGATCGGTCCCTGCTCCTGCCAACCTAGCAGTTCGAAAGCACGTCAAAGTGCAAGTAGATAAATAGGTACCGCTCCGGCGGGAAGCTAAACGGAGTTTCCGTGCGCTGCTCTGGTTCGCCAGAAGTGGCTTAGTCATGCTGGCCACATAAACCGGAAGCTGTACGCTGGCTCCCTCGGCCAATAAAGCGAGATGAGTGCCGCAACCCCAGAGTCGGCCACGACTGGACCTAATGGTCAGGGGTCCCTTTACCTTTTTTCTTTTTTCTAGAGGTTCTGGAGGTCCGTTCTTAACCTGAAACTGTTCTTAACCTGAAGCACCACTTTAGCTAATGGGGCCTCCCGCTGCTGCTGCGCCGCCGGAGCACAATTTCTGTTCTCATCCTGAAGCAAAGTTCTTAACCCGAGGTACTATTTCTGGGTTAGCGAAGTCTGTAACCTGAAGCGTATGTAACCTGAAGTGTATGTAACCCGAAGTACCACTGTAATAATAATCAATTTTTATTTATATCCCGCCCTCCCCGGCCAGAGCTGGGCTCAGGGCAGCTAACGCCAGTAAAATTACAATAAAAACATAATGGGGGGGAACACATACACAAAAAAACCAATTTATTAAAATATGGGTTAAAATACAATTTAAAATGCAGCCTCATTTTAATGGTAGCCCATAGATCAAGACCATAAGGGGAGGGAAAACATAAGGGTCAGACTGAGTCCAAACCAAAGGCCAGGCGGAACAGCTCTGTCTTGCAGGCCCTGCGGAAAGATGTCAAGTCCCGCAGGGCCCTGGTCTCTTGGGACAGAGAGTTCCACCAAGTCGGGGCCAGTACTGAAAAGGCCCTGGCCCTAGTTGAGACCAACCTAACCACCTTGTGACTTGGGACCTCCAAGGTGTTGTCATTTGTGGACCTTAAGGTCCTCCGTGGGGCATACCAGGAGAGGCGGTCCCGTAGGTACGAGGGTCCTAGGCCGTATAAGGCTTTAAAGGTCAAAACCAGCACCTTAAACCTGATACTGTACTCCACCGGGAGCCAGTGCAGCTGGTAAAGCACTGGATGAATGTGATCCCACGGAGAGGACCCCGTAAGGAGCCTCGCTGTGGCATTCTGCACCCGCTGGAGTTTCAGGGTGCCCACTGCGGTGGGGGGATGTGCGGTGCATGTCCGGGGGGGTGGCTGCGATGGTACCCCCCTCCCCAATGGTGCCGGCCATTTATTATTAAAAAATTAGAGGATGTTCTCTCTGAACCTCTCAAAAATATTATGAATAACATTCTGAACGAGATGCCTGAGTCATGGAAAGAAAGTTTTATTACGCTAATTCCGAAACAGGGAACAGATCAGCAAGCAATAACTAACTTTAGACCCATATCGCTCCTGAATAATGATTATAAATTATACACGTATATTTTAGCTGAAAGAACAACAAGAAACCTCCAGGACATTATCTATAGTGATCAAGCAGGCTTTCTCCCCAGTAGACAGATTCAGAGTAATAGAAGAAATATTATAAATCTGCTGGAATACCTGGATTTAAGAATAGATAAACCCATGTATGTTTTTGGATGCATCACTTGGCACTGAAAAATATGGAGATGTCAAAGGATGCCTCGCCTGCAGTTTGTGGGCTGTTTAAGAAGGTGCCAGTTAGGTAAATTCCTTTGAAATGGCCTTTAAATACAAATGCAAGCAAATGTCTCTTCCCTCCTTGTGGCAGCCCCTCCCTTCCTTCTGAGTCCCCCCCCCCCCCCGCCCCTTGGAGATCAGAGCTGCTTGTGCTCTGCTGCCTGTCAGGGGCCTCCTAAACCAGCCTGCTGTCCTCAGCTGGGGTGAAAAATGCTATCCAATTGCCAGGGTTGAAGTAAAATTCAACGACCAGTCAAGTCGACTTCTGTAAGTGGTACTGGGGGACAGGCGTGTTGTCCTTTGCCTCAAGCAGAAAAAGTGCAGGGCCATAGTTCAGTGGTTAATAATAATAATAATTTATTATTTATACCCCGCCCATCTGGCTGGGTTTCCCCAGCCACTTTGGGCGGCTTCCAACAAAACACTAAAATACAATAATCTGTTAAACATTAAAAGCTTCCCTAAACAGGGCTGCCTTCAGATTATTTCTAAAAGTTTAGTAGTTATTTTTCTCTTTGACATTCTGGTGCGAGGATGTTCCACAGGGCAGGTGCCACCACCGAGAAGGCCCTCTGCCTGGTTCCCTGTAACTTGGCTTCTCGCAGGGAGGGAACCGCCACAAGGCCCTCGGAGCTGGACCTCAGTGTCCGAGCAGAATGATGGGGATGGAGATGCTCCTTCAGGTGTACTGGACCGAGGCCATTTAGGGCTTTAAAGGTCAGCACCAACACTTTGAATTGTGCTGGGAAACGTACTGGGAGCCAGTGTAGGTCTTTCAAGACCAGTGTTATGTGGTCTCGGCGGCCGCTCCCAGTTGCCAGTCTAGCTGCCGCATTCTGGATTAGTTGTAGTTTCCGGGTCACCTTCAAAGGTAGCCCCACGTAGAGTGCATTGCAGTAGTCCAAGCAGGAGATAACCAGAGCATGCACCACTCTGGCGAGACAGTCTGCGGGCAGGGAGGGTCTCATCCTGAATCCCAGATGGAGCTGGTAGACAACTGCCCTGCACACAGAATTGACCTGTGCCTCCATGGACAGCTGTGAGTCCAAAATGACTCCCAGGCTGCGCACCTGGTCCTTCAGGGGCACAGTTACCCCATTCAGGACCAGGGAGTCCTCCAGACCCGCCCGCCTCCTGTCCCCCAAAAACAGTACTTCTGTCTTGTCAGGATTCAACCTCAATCTGTTTGCTGCCATCCATCCTCCAACTGCCTCCAGACACTCACACAAGACCTTCACAAAGTCCAACCCCTTCCTGCTCTCCCTATATCAGCGGAGGAGGTCCCGATTCCCCAGCCCTCCAGATCAAGTGATCTTGGGGGAGCTCCCGGCGAGGAACGCGGGGCAGGCACCCCTCCCTCTCCCCAGCCACCCCTTTCTCTCTCTGTCTGCCCCCCCCCGCCACCACCTGAAGAGGACCTTGCAGAAAAGGGGTCCAGCCAGCTTGCTCTTCTCCACAAATTACATTTAGATCTTCAATGCCCGGCACCGAATCTAGGAGACATATTGGTCCCCGAGACTTCAAAACGAGCTTAAATTGGAACCAGATTGCCGGAATGCTTCTTAGCTAACATTTATATTACTTTAGTTACTAAATCCAGGCCCAAATCCTTGGGACTCAGCAGGGGAGGGTATAATATATTAGGAAGTAAGACGCTATATATATATATATATATATATATATATATATATATATATATACACACCGTATTTTTCGCTCTATAAGATGCACCAGACCACAAGACGCACCTAGTTTTTGGAGGAGTAAAACAAGAAAAAAAATATTCTGAATCTCAGAAGCCAGAACAGCAAGAGGGATCGCTGCGCAGTGAAAGCAGCAATCCCTCTTGCTGTTCTGGCTTCTGGGATAGCTGCGCAGCCTGCATTCGCTCCATAAGACGCACACACATTTCCCCTTACTTTTTAGGAGGGAAAAAGTGAGTCTTATAGAGCAAAAAATACGGTATATATATTCATTCACACACACACACACACACACACACACACACACACACACACACCTCTCTGTTCTGGCTGCTTCTATAAATGTATGAAAAGTTTCCTTGCTCGCTAGCGAGGAAATGATGCCCTGGTTTCCAGAGGTGAAGGAGCCCCCTGCCCTGCTCCACATCTCTCTCTCTCTCCCCCTTCCCCATCCCACTCGATTTGGTGTGTTTTTCTGAGGCCCTGGGGAATAGTTTGGATTACTGGCAGTAAAGATTGCTGCATTGAGTCTCAGGTATCCGAGTAGATAATTATACACATATACCTGGAGATACAGGAGCCATTGCCCCATGAATTAACAGAGGATGAGGTGCATCTTGGGAGACCGTAAAAAGCCTCCCCCCTGAACGGATCTTGGTAAACGAATCTCTTTGGGAACCATCGGGATGGAGCTTTACCATGAATTTCAATTGTGCGTTTGAAGGGAGAAACAAGGAACCCTTTTTTGGTGTCTGGAGGCGTCGGAAGCAAGCGAAAGAAGATGGTTTCTTCCACTGGATTTTTCTTTCTTTTTTTACAAAATGAAGAGCGCTTGCGGAGCCTTGCGTACATTTTTCTCAGTGCTTTGTACAATAACCCTGTGAGGTAGGCCGGTACGATGAGTCCCCACACTGAGGGGATGAGGCCGAGAGAGTTGTGGTTTGCCTAAGGCCAGCTTGTGAGTTATGATTCGAACTCGTCACCGGGCCGGCTGCCTTCCATTTTGAACTTTGCATGGTGTTCCCAACATGGCACACAGGGGCATTGTGGGTAATTTAAATGGCTACTTGCCTGTGGCCAGGGGCCCCTTGACCTATGAGGCAGGATGCTCAGAGCTGGTGCAAGGCAGCTGCCCAGGGTGACAAACAATTCTGGTGGCAACATGAGAAGGGCACTCATATTTTTTTTTCAAAATATAGTCCGGCCCCCCACAAGGTCTGAGGGACGGTGGACTGGCCCCCTGCTGAAAAAGTTTGCTGACCCCTGTTTTTATATATGCTTGAAGCCCCCCAGAGTGGCTGGGGCACCCCAGTCAGATGGGAGGGGTACAAATAATTTATATTTATTATTATTATGCAGGTGAAGAAGGGATATTTCTGACTTGGTGCTCAGTACATGCGTACACTCCAACATTTCTCCGAAGAAAACAGGGACGTCCTATTCTTCACCTGCATGGAAGCCGATTTCCGTGCATTCAGTCTGCCTTTACCTGATGAGGAGATCGAGATCCTTTCTGGACGGTCGATTCTGCTTCTGGGTCCTTGGTAAATAGCAGTGGCCTGAGGGAGCAGCTGTGTTTTTCTGCGTCGAGTGGGAAGAATGAGAACTTAGGAGGTTCCAGTTGGATGGGAGACCCAGCGCAGGAGGCCAACAGGCCGAGTGGGAAAACAGAGACGCATCCAGGAAACTGCCCGTCTCTCCCTGTGCAGCTGTCTTCCATAACAAGGATGGGCACTGGCAAGGCACGCTCTGCTGCCTGCCATTTCAGATCATTTAATCCACCGCAGAGCAGGTATTAAGTGGTACCCATAACCTCAGAGGTCCACTGGTCCCAAGTTGCGAAGGGCTTCCTAGACTAATGGTACACCTTGAACTCAGCAGGGTAGCAAATCGGCTCTCACCTGTCAGCAACTTTGCTGCAGCATTCTGCACTAGCTGCAGCTCCCGGATCGAGTGCGAATGAAGACCCACCTAGAACACGAAGTATCTGCAGCATTCTGTTTCTGGTCTGGCAGAAAGGATGGAGAAATCTTCACCTGGTCCACAGGCTCGAGAAGACAGGTGAAGATGTATGTATATCAAAGTAAATCACACAACACAGACAGTCTTTCTACACGGGTGGTGCTGTGGTCTAAACCACTGAGCCTCTTGGGCTCGCCGATCGGAAGGTCGCGGTTCAAATCCCTGTGACAGAGTGAGCTCCCGTTGCTCTGTCCCAGCTGCTGTCAACCTAGCAGTTCGAAAGCACACCAGTGCAAGTAGATAAATAGGTACCACTGCGGCGGGAAGGTAAACGGCGTTTCCGTATGCTCTGGTTTCCTTCACAGTGTCCCATTGCGCCAGACGGTTTAGTCCTGCTGGCCACATGACCCGGAAAGCTGTCTGTGGACAAACACCGGCACCCTCAGCCTGAAAGCGAGATGAGCGCTGCATCCTCAAAGTTGCCTTAACTGTCCAGGGGTCCTTTACCTTTACCTTTTTATCTTACAAAATCCTGGGCAGGTGACTTTCTCAGATTCAGTACCAAAGATCCCTTCTGTGAGGATGCCAGGGGCCAAGTATGTAATGTTGTCCACACAAAGCATGAGCTATGAGCCTGCCTCACAGTTTAATGTTGGCGTGCCGTAACTTCCCATTCAAATACCCCCAAAGTCTTCTCCTTCCTCTCAAACTCTTTGGGGCCACTGCCCCCTTGGTTCATCCCCACTGCCTCCTATCCTATAAAAAGCTTTATTCAGAACAGCAGTTTGCATGACCCACTAAGGAAGGTCTTCTTTTTGGCATCTGCCTCTCTCAAGAGACAATGAAGTACACCTCCAGGCGTGAAGTCAAACTGCTGTCTTAGCAGCACTGAAGTGATCTCTCCAGGGCACAAGCCTGAGCAGTGTGTGTGGAGGTCCTGGTCTGGGCAGACGACATGCTCCCCCTCTCAGCCTCGCTGGTGTGGTCCAAAGGAAAGCAGAGCAAGACATTTGGCACCAGCTGGGCTGCAGGAGTTGCCAGACGGAGGCGTACAAGGCACCATCCAATAGCCTTAGGGACTCCGCTCCAGATTTGTGCAGGGTTTACTCCAGGGGTAGGCAAACTAAGGCCTTCTCAATCAGGCCCATGGATGGTCTGGGAATCAGCGTGTTTTTACATGATTAGAATGTGTGCTTTTATTTAAAATGCATCTCTGGGTTATTTGTGGGGCATAGGAATTGGTTCATTTCCCCCCCCTTCAGAATATAGCCTGACCCCCCACAAGGTCTGAGGGATGGTGGACCGGCCCCCTGCTGAAAAAGTTTGCTGACCCCTGGTTTACTCCTTCTCCCAAAGATGTTCCACAAGAAAACAGAGATTTGGGGTCAGAGATTCTCCTTCCCAAGTTGATGAGTCCCTGATATTGTAAGTGAGCCGGAACTGGTCTGTGACCGTAATAATAAAATTCTATTCTATTCTAAATTTAGAGACATCACCTTACCAACAAAGGTCCGTATAGTTAAAGCCATGGTTTTCCCAGTAGTGATGTATGGAAGTGAGAGCTGGACCATAAAGAAGGCTGATCGCCAAAGAATGGATGCTTTTGATTTATGGTGCTGGAGGAGACTCTGGAGAGCCCCATGGACTGCAAGAAGATCCAACCTCTCCATTCTGAAGGATATCAGCCCTGAGTGCTCACTGGAAGGACAGATCGTGAAGCTGAGGCTCCAATACTTTGGCCACCTCATGAGAAGAGAAAACTCCCTGGAAAAGACCCTGATGTTGAGAAAGATGGGGGGCACAAGGAGAAGGGGACGACAGAGGACGAGATGGTGGGACAGTGTTCTTGAAGCTACCAGCATGAGTTTGACCAAACTGTGGGAGGCAGTGGAAGACAGGAGTGCCTGGCGTGCTCTGGTCCAGGGGGTCACGAAGAGTCGGACACGACTAAACGACTAAACAACCACAACATTCTCAATTTAAAATTTGAAATTGGTTAAAGTTATGGCAATCTAATGACAATCTTCATGCAAAAGGCAGCTTCCTGGGCTCCTGTGATACTGAGAGAGTTGGGTCTGGGGTCAAACTCAGCCCCAAGTCCTCTTCCTGTGGTCTGATGCTGCCCCTGAGGCTGGCACACTGCGCCAACCTGCGATTTGCATGGCAGGCTCCTTTGCAGTTCTGCAGGGCATCTGACGGTCTGCCTCCGGGATTGTGCGTGCAGCAGCGGGCTGGGCAGCCAAATGTTTTGGCCCAGCCTTGGCAGCCGCCATCCGGCAGGCTGTTATTGGGAAATGCTGGAGGGGGGGCTGTGGGGAAGTGGCCAAGCTGTGAGGCCAGACCTGGGAATGCTGGGAATGTGCCTGTTCTGTTTATCCACACCTGCGGGTTGCTGAGGCTGTCATCCGAAGAGCGGCTCAGCATCTTACCCAGAAGGTCAAGCACCAAGGAGACCTAATTAAAAGCTCATTACAAGAGACAATCTCCATTAGCATGCCAAACTTCATGCAAATCCATTAACTCCAGGGCTTTCTTGGGAAGCCTCGAATTCCTGCCCCAGCGCCCCCAGGGACTGGAAAATGTGGCCGGTTAATTTGCTGTTCCCCGTCTGCGAAAATTAGGCTCAGTCCAGCTCACTCTCTGGATTATTTCACATTCCAGCAAATTAGTTTTATCCGTTCTGAGAACATTTTAACAAAAGAGAGTTCTTTGGGCATCACATGGATAAAATAGCGATGGCTGGAAAAGAACAAGCGGCTTGCCTAATCAGGAACAAATAACTTTAAATCTCTCCCAAAAATGTGGCCTTTCCTGTTATTTCTTCATCTCCCTTTCTCTCTCTTCCATTTATCTTTCGACACTTGGGGGTCCCCCCCCCTTTAGAAAAAAAGAATAAGAAAGGGGGGAAAACCCTGGTGCTCTAACTCTTTCTTGCTGCCTCCCCCCTTCCCTGACCCTCAAAAAATAAAAAGGGTTTTATTCCATTGTCACAGATCTGCAAACTTGTTAAGCATAAAGTCAAGTAAACGATACTATTGTGGGAGGGAAGGCAATTTATCTAGGATGGAGGGAGGCGGTGGTGGGGCGGGGCAGGGGGGCTGGTGGATAAAGCGCCCCTGCGAGGTCTCGAATGAACCCAAATGGCTCAAAGTAAACAGAGGAATCTGAAAGCTTTTGTGAGTTGAAAGTGGCTATCTGTTGCAGGTCCTGCCTCATTAACTACTAATAGAACCATTGCCTTGGCCTTCTGAGATGGGTAACACTCACGACCCCCCCCCCCTCCCCGCCGGCACCCCCTTCCCACCTCCCAGGAGAACTCGTTGAACTTTAGGCTGGAAGCTCTTTCCATTCTTCTGCTGAGCAGTGCAAAAGCTTGACCTTAACCTCTTTGGAAAATGTTTATCCTCTTTTCCATCCCCCTAGGTGAAACCAGAGAGAGAGAGAGAACGCAAAGACAAGGCCATTTGCACTGATGACGGGGGACCCGCTGAAGAAGGAAGGACAGTGGCAACCATAGGCGGCTCCTCTGCGGGGGGCTGTGGGTGCCAAGGCATCCCCAAAACTTACACTGTGGGTGCCCGGCTGGGCGGCTGAAATATACTCGGAGTCGAGTGTGGATTTCATGCTCTTTATTCAGCTCATAAGGGACGCGGGTGTCGCTGTGGGTTAAATTTTCATGAAGAACAGGGTTCACATTTTAAGAGGAATTGGGAAGAAAACAAAATTAGCTTCCCCTAAGAAGGTAAGAGGGACGCAGGTGGCGCTGTGGGTTAAACCACAGAGCCTAGGACTTGCTGATCAGAAGGTCGGCGGTTTGAATCCCCACGACGGGGTGAGCTCCCGTTGCTCGGTCCCTGCTCCTGCCAACCTAGCAGTTCAAAAGCACGTCAAAGTGCAAGTAGATAAATAGGTACCACTTTGGCGGGAAGGTAAACACCGTTTCAATGTGCTGCTCTGGTTCGCCAGAAGTGGCTTAGTCATGCTGACCCAGAAGCTGTACGCCAGCTCCCTCGGCCAATAAAGCGAGATGAGCGCTGCAACCCCAGAGTCGGCCACGACTGGACCTAATGGTCAGGGGTCCATTTACCTTTACCTTATTCAGCTCATATTAGTGAGGAATGCCAGTTCCCCTGAAATGTCTGCTTTATATACATTATTTACACAATGGGCCCCACGTGATTGGCTAATTCCGGGATTCACCTGTAGGCCAATCAGGTTGCAGATTCACTTCCACCTGGAGCTGGATTGGGTGGCTCCTGCGGACCAATCGGACTGCTGCATTCTGGATCCTATTGTTCTAGGACCAATCAGACTGCTACATTCTGAATCCTATTGTTCTAGGACCAATCAGACTGCTGCATTCTGGATCCTATTGTTCAAGGACCAATCAGAGAGCTGCATTCTGAATCCTATTGTTCTAGGACCAATCAGAGAGCTGCATTCTGGATCCTATTGTTCTAGGACCAATCAGACTGCTGCATTCTGGATCCTATTGTTCTAGGACCAATCAGACTGCTGCATTCTGGATCCTATTATTCTAGGACCAGTCAGACTGCTGCATTCTGGATCCTATTGTTCTAGGACCAATCAGACTGCTGTATTTTGGATCCTATTCAAATCAGTACATAACAGCGACCCAACAGCTATCCCCCAGCCCCTTCTCACAGTGTCTGACCAGATGCCCCAATGGGACGCATGCAAGCAGGATCTGAGCGCAAGAGCCTTCTGTCCTCCTGCGGTTTCCGAAAACGGGTATTGAGAAGCATCCCTGCCTCCGATTGCAGAGGCGTAGAAGGGCCATCCTGCTTATTAGCCCCTGAAAGCCTTCTCCACCTCCATGAATTTGTCCAATCTTCTTTTATTTTATTTTTTATTTTTTATTTATTAACTATTTTCACATAACAAATTATTCCAACAATGGTATTTCCCCCACGTACATAAATATGTTCTTCATTTTCCTTGACAGGTCTTTTCCTACAATCCCTAACAAAAATGCTTCAGGATTTTTTTTACAAATGTTAATTTAAACATTTTCTTCAACTCATTATATATCTGTAATAAATGTAGGGGTTACTCGTGCGCAAGTTGGTGCCACTCCTGGCTAGTTTGCCTTGTTAAACCTTTTCTGTCTGGACAGCCCTACACTTCGTGGCTGTTCAGTCGCTAGCAGAATCCGTCAGTGGGCGTTTCTTAAACCTTTTCCAGCATAAAAGTTGTTTGACTCCAAGTCTCCTCCTACTCTCCCTGCGCGGAAGTCTTCTGCGCAGGGAGGGCGTGGGTAGTGGAGGACCCGTGCTCTCCTCGCTGATCTCTGGCGAGGAGTCCTGGAGCCCCCTCGCCGATTCCCCCATCTGCCCCCCTTTATCCCTGGTGTTACGCTGATTTCCTTCCCCAGCTGGTGAGCCGCCTCTCCCCCTGCTGGGCCCTTCTCCAGCATCGCTTGGGAGCCTTGCCTCCGCCTCTGGCTCCGATGTCAGTTCCCTGACAATATCATTCCCCAAATTTTTTAAATTCCTCTACAATCCCACCACATATGATAAAAAGTCCCTTCTTTTTCCTTGCATTTCCAACATATATTTGAGTCGGTTTTGTACATTCTTGCTATCTGTACTGGTGTTATGTACCATTTATACATCATTTTCATGTAGTTTCCTTTCAATAGAGAACAGTCTGTAAATTTCAAATCAGTTTTCTAGTCTTCTTTTAGAAGGCCTTCACTGCCTCTTTTGGGGTGAGTTCCACAGTTTAACTATGCGCTAAGTAGTTAAACTGTGGGACGTGGGTGGCGCTGTGGGTTAAGCCACAGAGCCTAGGACTTGCCGATTGGAAGGTCGGCGGTTTGAATCCCCGCGACGGGGTGAGCTCCCCTTGTTTGGTCCCTGCTCCTGCCAACCTAGCATTTCGAAAGCACGTCAAAAGTGCAAGTAGATAAATAGGTACCGCTCTGGCGGGAAGGTAAACGGCATTTCCATGCGCTGCTCTGGTTCGCCAGAAATGGCTCAGTCATGCTGCCCACATGACCCGGAAGCTGTACGCCGGCTCCCTCGGCCAATAAAGCGAGATGAGCGCCGCAACTCCAGAGCCGGCCATGACTGGACCTAATGGTCAGGGGTCCCTTTACCTTTAAAAATAGTTAAAACAACTCACCCACAGCACATAAGGAAAGCCCCGCTGGATCAGGCCAATGGCTCTGTTAGTCCAGCATCCTGTTCTCACCAAGTCCAGCCAGATGATAATAATAATAATAATAATAATAATAATAATAATAATAATAATAATAATTTATTTATATCCCGCCCTCCCCAGCCAAAGCCAGGCTCAGAGTGGCTAACAACAATAAAAGTAACACAGCATTCTAAAATCAATTCAAAATCAAATTAATGGCAACCATTGGGTTCGAGTTCTATGAGGATTGCCAAAGGAGGGGCCAGACTGTGCCTTGGCCAAAGGCCTGGTAGAACAGCTCCGTCTTGCAGGCCCTGCGGAAAGATGTCAAGTCCCGCAGGGCCCTCGTCTCTTGTGACAGAGCGTTCCACCAGATTGGGGCCACGACTGAAAAGGCCCTGGCTCTGGCTGAGGCCAGCCTAACCTCCCTGTGGCCTGGGACCTCCAAGGTGTTTTTGTTTGAAGACCGTAAGGTCCTCCGTGGGACATACCAGGAGAGGCGGTCCCGTAGGTACGAGGGTCCTAGGCCGTATAGGGCTTTAAAGGTTAAAACCAGCACCTTAAACCTGATCCTGTACTCCACCGGGAGCCAGTGCAGCTGGTATAGCACCGGGTGAATGTGATCTCACAGCGAAGACCCCATAAGGAGTCTCGCTGCAGCATTCTGCACCCGCTGGAGTTTCTGGGTCAGTCTCAAGGGCAGCCCCACGTAGGGCAAGTTACAATAATCCAGTCTGGAGGTGACCGTCGCATGGATCGCGGTGGCTAGGTCAGGGCGAGAGAGGTAAGGAGCCAACTGCTTAGCTTGGCGGAGATGAAAAAATGTCGCCTTTGTTATAGCTGCAATCTGCGCCTCAATGGAAAGGGAGGTGTCAAAGATTACACCCTGCTGATCAGAAGCCTCAAGCTGGACCCGGGGGCAACATCTGATCTGCCAGTAATAATATTCAGTAATAAGAAGAAGAAGAAGAAGAAGAACCCACTTTGGGGCAATAGTTGGGACTTTAAAACGGTATGATAGAGCCTCTGATCTCATGATGGGGGAAAGTTATCTCTTTATAGAAAACGGCCTTGGGAGATTTCTAACCCAGTAAGATTGGAAACCTAAATATATGAAATCTTAGGAACTTTTGCTACTTTCTATGAGATGTCATTGCTTTTGCGATCGTATTGTTTGCAATAGTAAGGGTCTTCTTTTTTATTAAAAAAAAAAAGTTTGCAATGTTGTATTTTACATTGTTGTAACCCGTCTTGGGACCTTAGGGCGGAGGGTGAGTAATAAATTAAAACAAACAAACAAATAAGTGCAAATAAGTATTTTATTTTGTCTGCCTTAGCTCTAAATTGCTGTCTTCGGTCCCAATAGATGCCAAGAAATAGGTAGAAGCTGGGAAAGGTGTGAGGCGGTTTTTTTGTTTTGTTTCGTTTTTGGTTTCAAGGGGGGGCTGGAATTGCCCACAAAGGTGGGAGAGAAAAATCATCGAACTAGACAGACTGCGGCGCAGAGTAATATTACAGCTTCCTCTTGCTTTTCCTCTCGCTCATAAACAGGCAGCAGGCTTCCTTCTAAAGGAGACCCGTCTGGCGAAGCTCTGGAAATGGCAATAATTACAAGCTGATGATGGATGTCGAATGAGAGAGCCCTCACTCCCCACAACGGCTCATATGGATGTACAGACTTGGGCTGCAGCGAAATTACAGGCTAAATCCCTTCCTAGCTGAAGCCTTTTGGTGTCCTTAATCACAGACTTTGAACGCTGTAATAAACAGTCTTGCATTTTATCGATCGGCTTCTGTGGCAGGCAAGCAAAAGCTTCTTTTGCTGCTGTTGCTTAAAAATACAGTGGTACCTCGGTTTAAGAACAGTTCGGTTTAAGAACGATTCGGTTTACAAACTCCGCAAAACAAGAAATAAGTGTCCCAGTTTGAGAACTTTACCTCAGTCTGAGAACGGAATCCGAATGGTGGAAGGGCACCAGCGGTGGGAGGCCTCATTGGGGAAAGCACACCTTGGTTTAAGAACGGTTTTGAATATTCTAATCAATAAGTTTTCTAAATCTTTCATAAATCTATTCTAAACATATTTGTATGAGATTGTATGGGAAAAACATGGATCAACATACAATTTTGCTTAAAATGTATATAGGAAGTGCAGTGTAAGCGATGGAAGTCAATCAATGAAATTTTATTATTAAGATATTTGTGGAATAAATTTGGAAGAGGTTCTTCCAATTTTTCTTCTTCTTCCAATTTTTCTTTTTTCTTTTCTTCCTTTTTTCTTTTTTGTTCTTTTTTACAAGGAACCAGGCAGAGGGCCTTCTCGGTAGTGGCACCCGCCCTGTGGAACACCCTCCCATCAGATGTCAAGGAAATAGACAACTATCTGACTTTTAGAAGACATCTGAAAGCAGCCCTGCTTAGGGAAGTTTTTAATGTTTGATGTTTTATTCTGTTTAATATTCTGTTGGAAGCTGCCCAGAGTGGCTGGGGAAACCCAGCCAGGTGAGGTGGGCAGGGTACAAATGATATTATTATTATTATTATTATTATTATTATTATCTGCTTGGGCTGGGGAAAATCCTTGACTTGAACCCTAGGGAATTGCTTCCAGGCTGTGTCACCATTTAACATTGGGTGGACCAATGATCTGAGGCAGCTTCTGGTTTTCGTGTGTTTGGATATCGGTGCAATCCCACATTTCACAGAATCGTAGAATTGTTGAGACTGAAGGCACCTCGGGGGTCATCTGCCCCAACCACCTGCAATGCAGGAATTTCAGCTAAAGCATCCAAGACAGGTGGCCACACAAACTCTGCTTTAAAACTTCCACTGAAGGAGAGTCCATCCAGGGCCGTCTTACCAATAGAGAAACCAGTAGGAGAACACTTCAATCTCCCAGGACATTCTATACAAGATCTCAAAGTAGCTGTTTTACTACAAAGGAATTTCAGAAATAGACTGGAAAGAGAAGCTGCTGAATTACAACTCATTACCAAACTTAAAACCATGGAGAGACCTGGTTTGAACAAAGACATTGGATTCTTATCCCATTATACATGACTAAGCCATTTCTCACCTTCTCACCCCTTGCCTTTTCCTGTTAGACCTATTGCAGTCGTTAAGAGTCGTCAGCAGGCTCATCTCAGCTATCTGCCAATCTCCCATTCCCACCACCCTTCTGAGTAATACCCCTCCCCACCTTCTCACTATATAGAAGGATCTGGCAACTTCTGTTTCAGTGTATCTGAAGAAGTGTGCATGCACACGAAAGCTTATACCAAGAACTAACTTAGTTGGTCTTTAAGGTGCTACAGGAAGGAATTTTTTTATTACCAATAGAGGTTAGTGGTGCAGGGCGCCAGGGCGCCAGGGAAGAGGCAGAGGCTAGACGCAGCGCCTCCTGGCATCAGCTCGCCACCCTCGCCTGCCTCCACCATGCCACGCCGAAGCAGCGCCACGCCCAGAGCCTCTGCCTGCCATGGCTACCATGGCACAACGTGACCAGCATAGCCGGGAGCCGCTGCCTGCCTCCTCCAGCCCCGCAAAGCTGGGTGCAGCGCCGGCAGCACCGT
This sequence comes from Podarcis pityusensis, assembly GCF_964106645.2. Lineage (NCBI taxonomy): Eukaryota > Metazoa > Chordata > Lepidosauria > Squamata > Lacertidae > Podarcis > Podarcis pityusensis. Next base: position 5,135,627 of record NC_138028.1, read on the forward strand.
CCTCCTTAAAAAAGCTTGGCAACTCTGGGAGACAGGGAACGCTGGCGCCGGAGGGATCATTGCACCATGGTGCCAGATATGCTTAAGACAGCCCTGAGTCCATCATCTCCCAATGGAGTCCATCCCACTATTGAACAGCTCTTACCCCCAGAAAGTTCTTCTTGATGTGTAATCAGATGTACCTGGAGATGCAATGAACATATAAGGTCACCAGTATTATTCCATTAGTATGGAAGAGGTTGCATTGTGGCTTTTAGCTGTAGCCCATTGAGATGAGCTGTAGCCCATTGAGATGAGCTATAGCTTGGGGCCCCACTTTCTTGGGGGGCCCCAAAAAATTTAAAGGGGAAAAAACTGCATGTACATTTCCAAAATATAAGATAAAAAACCAATAAAATAAAACCTACATACAGCAACAGTGTTTTGTGTTGTGTAGGCTCCTATGATGTAAGTCATGGGCCCCGCCTGCTAGCCTGCTCTCTCAAATATCACTGGTTTGCTCCTCTGTGGGTTAAACCACAGAACCTAGGACTTGCTGATCAGAAGGTTGGCGGTTCGAATCCCTGCAACAGGGTGAGCTAACAGTTCGAACCTAGCAGTTCGAAAGCACGTCAAAGTGCAAGTAGATAAATAGGTACCACTCCAGCGGGAAGGTAAACGGCATTTCCGTGCGCTGCTCTGGTTCGCCAGAAGCGGCTTAGTCATTCTGGCCACATGACCCGGAAGCTGTACGTCGGCTCCCTCGGCCAATAAAGCGAGATGAGTGCCGCAACCCCAGAGTCAGCCATGACTGGACCTAATGGTCAGGGGCCCCTTTACCTTTACCTTTATATATAGGGTGCCGACATTCTGCATGGACTGGTTGCATGGCAACATGGGCAAATGGCTTTAGTTACCTATTAGGTCCATCAGTTACCATATAGCATATATTCAACACAGAAAACAGCGACAATTTGTTGTTGACAAAGGACAGCTGGACATATAAAGGGCCCCATGACGTTCACTAGCTTAGGGCCTCATCAAACCTAAATCTGGCCCTGGGTCCAACTCTGCAGTTGCCTGAGTTTACTTGGTCAGGCACCTGAGTAAGTCCTTCGTCTCCTCCCTTTTGGTGTTTGTGACAAGTCCCATGAAGGAATGGGTTGGTTGGGTTACAGGAAGCTTCCGATCCCATCCTCCTGTCTTCATTCACAAGCCCCGTTCCCCCTTTCCGATTGCGTCTCTCCCCCGCCGATGTGAAATGATTTCTTTATATTTAACTGTCTCTTTCCAATACAGACCGGAATTGTTCTGAACAAAAGGCCAGCGGAATCGGTGGGAACTATATATTAAACGCAAGACAATTTGTCTAGTTTTCATTAGGCCGCTGAGTGAAACGTCGAAGCGCCTCTGTTTTTCCCAAGGTACTCAGATATCCGCAAAAGACCTTCATCGCCAGACCCTCCTGCCTCACTTCTCCCACCACCAAGGAAATAATGGCTGGCTTTCTGCTCTTTATACTGTCAACGGTGACGGCAACCAGGAATGCTGACATTTCTTATTGTTTACAAGGGATGAACACCAACAAGGCATCCCTGATCATTAGATAAACTCTCCCAACCCTGCCTCCGCTCAGATGACCAGGCTAACCTTTGCCTATAATTGACGGCGAAAGACATTAGCCAGAGATGGGATCAAAAGCCGATTTCCATACAAAATAAACCAGCAAGTGGAAAGAACGCTCCATGCCAAATCGTACAGGCCCAACAGAGAGAGTGAGGCGGTGTTTTCTGCTGGGTGCGTTTGCCACGAGACGGATGATGTTTTGAAGAAATCTCTGAGCGCAAAAAGGGAAGGGAAGTTTATGCTTCAAGGGGTTTGTTGCATGACCCTTGGGTCAGAATCTGAGCAGACTCCTAGGGTGCTATTTTCAGGTGGGTTTTATACAGTATATCACCCTCTTGCAAAACATCAGGGAGGAGGGGATAGCTGCTGAAGAGGAGCTTTGCAAGCTTTAAAAGCAGTGTAGAACAATTATTAAAATACTTTTTCTTTCTTCTTTGGCGATCCCTCGTAGCCAAGTAAGATTGTCTTCCATAAACACAGTTTTAACAATGAGTCTGTAAGTGACTGTGGAGGCCAATTCTGGATCCACACATCCTTCCACAGTGGGGACATAGGTTTCCAGGTGGGAGTTGATCATGGTGTGGATTTGCCAAGCGTGCCTTCCTCTTAGCACGTTTCTCCCTTTCGTCCTGAGTTTGAGTGTCTTCAAAGTCCATGACACCTTTGGAAAAGGCTGTTCTCCAACTGGAGCACTCGCAGGCCAGTGTTTCCGAGTCGTTGGTGTTTATACTGCATTTTTAAAGATTTGCCTTGAGAGAGTCTTTAAACTTGAGAGAGTCTTCTGTTGACCACCAGCATTATGCTTTCCATTTTTAAGTTTGGAATAGAGTAGTTTCTTTGGAAGACGATCATCAGGCATCCGCACAACATGACGAGTCCAACGAAGGTGATGTTGAAGAATCATTGCTTCAACACTGGTGATCTTTGCTTCTTCCAGTACCCTGATATTAGTTCACCTGTCTTCCCAAATGATGTTTATTTTATGGAACTGGCAGAAATGACTGGCAGAATCCGAGACCAGGGAGAAGAGTTGGTGGAAGAAGAGTGGAAGAAATTCAAAGATTATCTACAGAAATATTGTAAAATTAATGAATGGTAGAATGATGTTGGAAAGAAATTAAGTGGTTTCCAGCTGTAATGCTTTAAGGGAATATGAAAAAAGGGTTATAAATAGGTAAAAATCTAATGCTATTATTTTTAAGATCAAGGATTAGGATAATTAAAGAGGGTAAGGATTTGCTGAACCAACAGATTGAAGTGGAATACAAAAAAGGGAGGTATGAGGAGGTCCGGGAAACAAGCTAAAGGAAAATAAGTAATGGAAAATCTGTGTGTTTTTAACCATTTTTATTTTGTATTTTTGTTATTTTTTTCACTTTTATTGTAATATTTTTTTAAAAATCTTAATAAATATCTTATAAAAAAAATGATGTTTATTTTATTTTTACCGATTAATTTTATTTAGGGGTGGTTATGTTTGCTTTTTGAAAAATGAATATATATTTTAGCGAAACCTCTAATGGAGGAAAATCCACCATCTTCCAAAGCAGGTTGCTCTATTTTTGCAACGTGGTAAGATCAAGAATTCGTCCCTATGTTTAATCCAAAATCCTTGTGGTTTCAGCCTGAAGGCACAGGCTGTGTGGCATTTTTGGAAAAAACCAGTATCATAATGATCTCCTCTCCATGCTTGATCCACAAGGCCAATTCCCCACTTCCAGCAACACACACCTGCCCAAGAATGACATCACAAGGAATGTCAGGTGCACAGCAGATTGTTGTTGTTTAGTCATTTAGTCATGTCCGACTCTTCGTGACCCCATGGACCAGAGCATGCCTGTAAGCTTTGCCGTCTCGACGTCGTTCATCAGTTTTGTCTGCCTCTCTTCTTTGGTCGGAGTTGTAGACCCTTAGGATCATCTAGTCCAACCCCCCTGCAAAACACAGTCAGTCGCAGCCAAAGCAGCCTGGCTCCATCAGTGCGGGATTTCTGTATAAGCTAACCCAAAATCCCTTATTCTGGCTGCTGATCCCTTATTTTCGAGGCTGCTGGTCCCTTATTTTCAAATCTGTAAGTTGACAGCTATGGGCTAGTAGCCACTGGCAGCCCTCTGCCCCAAAACAGCCCTCCATTCAGAGCACTGCCTTCTCTAATGCAGGCCACCCGGCCACCCTACAAACAGGCCCAGAAAGGAACCTGAGCATTGCAAACAGAGTTTCGCCCCAGATCCCTTAGGTCCATAGTTTTGGAAAGAGGCTCAAAAAAAAAGAGAAGAAAATAATGAAATGGCTTGCTTTGTTTGTTATCTTAATCCCGTGCATTTAATATCCTTTTCTCCTCTTCGGCTGCCTCCACCCGCTGCCTCGCTCCCTCCCTGCTCCATCCAGCACCTTCCGAAAGCACAGCCAGCACTGTGGTCAAACAGAGTTCAGAGTTCTCGCTAATGAGCCCAGCACTGAGGTTCGCCCAGCAGCCAGCCGCTCTTTCAGAAATTGCACCAGTCCACGCTCCAGGGATCTGTTTCCTCTCCACTTCAGTTTGATGGAGGGGAATAAAATATATCCTTCTCTCCTGTATGTCTTCTGCCCTCGCCTGCCCTCCTCCTCCTCGGAGCTGAGGGGTGCAAAACTCTTTAGACCCTTCTTCTTTTTTCGAAGCACATCAAGGCTGGCTGCGTCGTTCTCGGCAAATGTTAGCGTTGCAGGGTCAACTCTAGGGTGCGCATGTGTGTTTGTGTGAAGTTAAATGTACACTGGAATGTCAGGTTTGCACAGTTAAAAGTGGGTGGAACAAGGGGAAGGTTTTTTGTTTCGTTCTTTCTTTGATCATGTATTTTGTGTTCTCGTTTTGTCTTTTTATGATGTCGACCTCCCCATGATCTTCACGTAAAGAGTAGTATGCAAATTTAATAAATAGATATCTGAAGAAGTGTGCATGCACACGAAAATTCGTACCAATAACAAACTTAGTTGGTCTCTAAGGTGCTACTGGAAGGAATTTTTTTATTTAATAGGTAAAGGGACCCCTGACCATTAGGTCCAGTTGTGGCCGACTCTGGGGTTGCAGCGCTCATCTTGCTTTATTGGCCGAGGGAGCCGGCGTACAGCTTCCAGGTCATGTGGCCAGCATGACTAAGCCGCTTCTGGCAAACCAGAGCAGTGCACAGAAACACCGTTTACCTTCCTGCTGGAGTGGTACCTATTTATCTACTTGCACTTTGATGTGCTTTCGAACTGCTAGGTTGGCAGGAGCAGGGACCGAGCAATGGGAGCTCACCCCATTGCGGGGATTCGAACTGCCGACCTTCTGATCGGCAAGTCCTAGGCTCTGTGGTTTAACCCATAGTGCCACCCGTGTCCATTTTATTTAATAAATAATTATTATTAAAGGGCTCTCTCTCATCTAAGTGCAACAAACCCGCTTCAAAAACAGAGAATCACATACGTTCCAACATTTATCTGATGAAAATAGGGACATATTATTCATCATCATCATCATCAACAACAACAACAACAACTTATTTATACCTCGTCCATCTTACTGGGTTGCCCCAGCCACTCTGGGCAATGTCCAACATATATAAAAACACAATAAAAACATTAAACATTACAGAACTTCCCTCTACAGGTCTGCCTTCAGATTTCTTCCAAAGGTTGTATAGTTACTTACCTCTTTATATAATTACTTATCTCTATACCTTCCAACATTTCTCCAAAGAAAATAGGGACGTTCTAAGGAAAAGAGGGTCATTTATGGATCAAATCAGAAACTGGGATGGCTTCTCTAAATCTGGGACTGTCCCTGGAAAATAGGGACACTTGGAGGGTCTGAAATCGTGGGCTTTTTCTGTTTGGAAAGCGAAGGGGAAATGCAATGAGTAGCGTGGGATGAACAAGTGATTGATGGGGAAATGGGAGGGATGCCAGAGGGATTGACGGGCTCCCACAAATGCAGTGGTGGCCGCCATCTTGTGTAACTTTAAAAGAGGACTCGACAAATCGATGGAGGATAAAGCTATGCATTACTGGTGGATGAACCAATGTGGGAGAAGGAAGGCAGATCAGTGGTCTTCTTCTTTGGCGATCACTCGTAGCCAAGTAAGATGGTTTTCCATGAACACGGTTTTAACAACAACAACAACAGTAATATGTTATTTATACCCCACCCATCTGGCTGGGTTTCCCCAGCCACTCTGGGCGGCTCCCAACAGAAGACTAAACACAGAATAAAACTTCAAACACTACCCTAAGGAGTCTCAAAGCGGCTAACAATCTCCTTTTCCCTTCATCCCCCAAAACAAACACTCTGTGAGGTGAGTGAGGCTGAGAGACTTCAGAGAAGTGTGTCTGGCCCAAGGTTACCCAGCAGCTGCATGTGGAGGAGCAGGGAAGCGAACCCGGTTCACCAGATTACAAGTCCACCACTCTTAACCACTAGACCACACTGACTGGTGTCTTCAGCTGGTGGATCAGGGCCTGATCTAAGGTGGGTTGCAACAGCAGCACTACTGCAATAAAAATATATGGTAAAAATTGAAAAGTGAGCCCCCAAATGTATATTTGGCTTAAAGGTGAGTCCCAAGTCTGGAAAAGTTGAAGAACTACACTAGACTACACTGACCTAGATGGACCAATAATATGGTTTGGCATTAGGCACGTTCCTGTGTTCTTATGATATTCAATAGTAAATGGGTTGGTAGGTCTGTTAATCTGTTGTGCCTCTGGTAATACTCCCCTCCAGGACTGCTGCTGGGGCTTCCTGGAGTTGTAGTCATTAACACCTGGAAAGCATAAAGCCAGCCACCAGTCACATTTATTTATTTATTGAATTTATATACTGCCCTATACCCGGAGGACTCAGGGCGGTACACAGGAAAGATCACAATATATAAAATAAAAATAAAAACAATAACCCAATAACAACAACCCCTCCCCAAAAAACCACATTTTTAAAGAGCATAGGATGTCGATCAAATCAACCAAAGGCCTAGTTAAAAAGAAACGTTTTTGCCTGGCGCCTAAAGGTGTATAATGAAGGTGCCAGGCGAACTTCCCTGATTATCATCTTTATGCCTGATAATCGTCTTCCAAAGCAACTATTCCATTCCAAACTTAAAAATGGAAAGCATAAAGCTGGTGGTCAACGAAAGAGGTTTAAAGACTGTCTCAAGGCAAATCTTTAAAAATGTAGCATAAACACTGACAAGTGGGAAACACTGGCCTGCGAGCGCTCCAGTTGGAGAACAGCCTTTACCAAAGGTGTCATGGGCTTTGAAGACACTCAAACTCAGGACAAAAGGGAGAAATGTGCTAAGAGGAAGGCACACTTGGCAAATCCACACCTTGATCAACTCCCGCCCGGAAACCTATGTCCCCACTGTGGAAGGACGTGTGGATCCAGAACTGGCCTCCACAGTCACTTATGGACTCATTGTTAAAATCATGTTCATGGAAGACAGTCTTACTCGGCTTCTCACCAAAGAAGAAGAAAGAAGAAGAAGATGCTACAGATGGGGGGCCACTGCACAGAAGGCCCCGTTCTCATGTTGCCACCCTCTGGACCTCTCGAGGAGGGGGCACATGAAGTAGGGCCTCAGAAGATGATCTCAGGATCCAGGTAGGTTCATATGGAAAGAGTCGCATGCCAGTTCCCCAATGGGACCCCGCTCCCTTTTGCATGCTACTGCACCAAACTGCATGCATGGGACTCTGGTCTCCATAGTATCTCTTAGCAGTACTGCAAACTGAACCTTGCATGCGAGTGCCCCTTCGTCCTCTTGTTTCCTTAACCCAGAAGAGAACAAGGAGGACTGTTCCCTCCACCAGATGGCACTGCAGTCTAGCATGAACTATATCATAGATAAGTGATTTCTACGCTCAGGGTCGGGACCTGATAGTAGTAGGGTCCATGGGAAGCCTAAGATCAAGTGAGACGAGGAATGTGTTGATTTTGAAGTTGATAGAGAGCCGGCCCAGAGAGACAGGCAGGAAAGCCCTCAACATGCAAAAAACAAAACTACCGACTGCATCCCTTGAGGGTGGGAGCGACTAGCCTAGTTCAAGATTATTGCCATGTCATCTGACAGGCACTTTTGAAGCGCTTCCAGGCTCCCCTCCCAGCTGCAGAAAGAATAAATCTCAAAGCGAAACATATTTATTTCTTATAATCTGCTATGTGTGCAGATCGCCGTTGATATAATATGATGTCTGTTTCGTTGGAAGGCTATTTGTAAAAATGACACTCCCATGATGGCCTCCTAAAAGTTTGATGGGGTATTTGTAGGTGGTCTTCTGCCATGGTGATCACCTGCCCTGGCAGGTGGGCATCTCTGAAGGACACTTGGACCACTGGCCTTGCTACAGAGCTTCACCTGCAATGTCCATTGGCCAAAGGGAGGATGGACATTCCATATCTTCTGGACTCCATGTTCTGATACCAAGACAGAAGGATCACACAGGTGGACATCTGTCTGAAATAACCTTTGGCAACCTGGTGTCCTCCAGTTGTTGTTGGACTACAACTCCCACCAGCCCCAATGAACACTGGCTGGGGATGATGGGAGTTGTAGCCCAACAACATCTAGAAGATACCAGATTGCTGAAGGCTGCTCTGATGTATACCAAGATTGTTGTTGTTTAGTCGTTTAGTCGTGTCCAACTCTTCATGACCCCATGGACCAGAGCACGCCAGGCACTCCTGTCTTCCACTGCCTCCCACAGTTTGGTCAAACTCATGCTGGTAGCTTCGAGAACACTGTCCAACCATCTCATCCTCTGTCGTCCCCTTCTCCTTGTGCCCTCCATCTTTCCCAACATCAGGGTCTTTTCCAGGGAGTCTTCTCTTCTCATGAGGTGGCCAAAGTCTTGGAGCTTCAGCTTCATGATCTGTCCTTCCAGTGAGCACTCAAGGCTGATTTCCTTCAGAATGGATAGGTTTGATCTTCTTGCAGTCCATGGGACTCTCAAGAGTCTCCTCCAGCACCGTAATTCAAAAGCATCAATTCTTTGGCGATACCAAGATTAGGGTTTTTTAAAGACCCTTTTCGTGTTGTTGTCACTTACCCTGGGACCTTATGATAAAAGGAAGGCAGTAAATTGAAATAACAGCAGCAGTGACAGCAGCCAAAGAGTTAGAGGTGACATGACATCCATCTTCAAATATCTGAAGGACCATCACATGGAAGATGGAGCGAGCTTGTTTTCTGCTGCTCCAGCGCAGAGCATCTGAACCAATGGATGAAAATGACAAGAGAGGAGATTCTAGCTAAACATTAGGGTGAACTTTCTGATGGTAAGAGCTGTTTGAAAGACAAACAGAAGGTGGTCGGCTCTCCTTCCTTGGTGGTTTTTAAGCAGAGGATGGCCACCAGTCGGGGATTCTTTAGCTGTGATTCCTACACTGCAGGGAGGTTGAACTAAATGGCCCTTGGGGAGGTCCAATAATAATAATAATAATAATAATAATAATAATAATAATAAAAACTTTATTTATACCCCACCCAGCCCAGCCAAGACCGGGCTCAGGGCAGCTAACAACCAATATAAAAACAAACTGAATGAAATACAACTTAAAAACAAGATTAAAATAAAACATTAGAACATTAGAACATTCAAATGCAGCCTCATTTCAATGGAAACTCAAATCAAAAACTTTTTGGGGATGAAAACATCAGGTCTTCACCAAGGCTAACCATCCAGACTGGTCCTACGTGGGCCAGAAAAAAGCCAGGGAAGTCCCCAAATTGGAGTTCCATCACAGAAGCAGAAAGGAAAAAGGAAAGAGGGGGAGGGGGAGGAGATCAAATTGATTCCAAGCCAAAGGCCAGGCAGAACAACTCTGTCTTACAGGCCCTGTGGAAAGAAATCAGATCCTGCAGGGCCCTGGTCTCGTGAGACAGAGAGTTCCACCAGGCTGCAGCCAGTGTTGAAAAGGCCTTGGCTCTGGTTGAGGCTAATCTGACTTCCTTAGGGCCCGGGACCTCTAGGTTGTTGCTATTTATGGACCTTGAGGCTCTCCGTGGGGCATACTGGGAGAGGCGGTCCCGTAGGTACGAGGGTCCTAGGCCTTTGAACTCTATAACATAGCTGTCAACTGTCCCTTATTTGGCGGGAAAGTCCCTTATCCCAGTGCCGTGTCCCGCAGTTGTCCCTTATTGATGATGTCCTTAAATTTCCCGGGTTTCAAAGGAAGCAGCTCCTCTCCCTTCCTCCCTGCCAGCCAGGAAGGAGGGAGGCTCCAGCTGTGTTGCTGGAGTCTAAGGAGTCTAAGAACGACTGGGGGGTGGAGCTTGTATGCCTTGTGCCGATCAAATCGGCCACGTTGCCTGGGGACTCGCCTTTGCTCAGCGCTTCCCAGCAGAGAGGGGACGGTGGTTTTCCTTGCTGCATCCCCTTTGCCGGGTTGCTATGCTGTGGGAACCACAGCTTGAGGCTTCGTTTGGCTGCTGGCTGGGCTTTCTGCCTTTGGCTCGGAGGGGCTCAGAAGTTGAACATACCTGTGCTCTGAAAATCCCTTATTTTGGCTGCTGATCCCTTATTTTTGAGGCTGCTGGCCCCTTATTTTCAAATCTGTAAGTTGACAGCTATGCTCTATAATTCTATGATTCTATCCCCACTCTCAAAATGCTCTATTTGTGATGTAAAAGACGATTTTTGTACCACACATTTTCCTATTCTTGCTCCAGTCCTTGGTCGCTAGGGGAAAACACCAGCACCACTCGAGGTGAAGCCAGACAAAGCAAATTGTCAGAAAACACACTCAGCAGATAAAAGGATCCCCCTGTTTCCTCTGCACACTCTCATATGCTGGCATATGGTAAACAAAAAAAAGGGAAGCCCGTGATTCTGAGATGCCGCTGATCTCTCGCCCTTTGATTATCTTCTGTGGTAATGAAGTCAAGACGTGGTGTTTAGTTTACACAGAGCAATTAGGAGTTTCATTTCCCTGGCATGATTCATCTCGGAGAGATCAGGCAACGCCAGAAAAACAAAAATGGGGCTGGGGGAGGGAAGAGCAGCTAGGCGATATCCAGCCAGACAAACTGGAAAGTAATTTAAGATGGGGCAGATTTGGGTTCAGATTACAGATTTGCAGATTTACAGCGTTGGAAAGAGTTAAAAACTCCCTCAGACTGACATAGTTCAACCTCCCCTTGAGAGAAAAATAGAAGCATTCACTGATAGGCAATATATGAAGCTGTCTCCTAATTGTAACGCCAATAATAATAATAATAATAATATATTATTTATACCCCGCTCATCTGGCTGGGTTCCAAAGCCACTCTGGGCAGCTCCCAATAGAATATTAAAAACACGATAAATACGTCAAACATTAAAAACGTCCCTAAACAGGGCTGCCCTCAGATGTCTTCTAAATGTCAGATAGTTGTTTATCTCTTTGACATCTGATGGGAGGGCGTTCCACAGGGCAGGTGCCACCACCGAGAAGGCCCTCTGCCTGGTTCCCTGTAACCTCGCTTCTCACAGGGAGGGAATCACCAGAAGGCCCTTGGAGCTGGACCTCAGTGTCCGGGCAGAACGATGGGGGTGGAGATGCTCCTTCAGGTATACTGGACCAAGGCCGTTTAGGGCTTTCAAGGTCAGCACCAACACTTTGAATTGTGCTCAGAAACATACTGGGAGCCAATGAAGGTCTTTCTAGACCAGTGTTATCTGGTCTCGGTGGCCTCTCCCAGTCACCCGTTTAGCTGCCGCATTCTGGATTTGTTGTAGTTTCCGGGTCACCTTCAAAGGTAGCCCCACAGAGAACGCATTGCAGTAGTCCAAGCTGGAGATAACCAGAGCATGCACCACTCTGGCGAGACAGTCCGCGGGCAGAGAGGGTCTCAGCCTGCGCACCAGATGGAGCTGGTAGACAGCTGCCCTGGACACAGAATTGACCTGTGCCTCTATGGACAGCTGTGAGTCCAAAATGACTCCCATGCTGCGCACCTGGTCCTTCAGGGGCACAGTTGCCCCATTCAAGACCAGGGAGTCCTCCACACCTGCCTGCTCCCTGTCCCCCAAAAGCAGTACTTCTGCCTTTGTCAGGATTCAACCCCAATCTGTTAGCCACCATCCATCCTCCAGCCGCCTCCAGGCACTTACACCTCAGGACCTTCACTAGAACTCATGGTCATCTGATGAAGCTGAAGGTTGGTAGATACGGGGCAGGGGAAAAGAAGGACTTCCTCACGCAGCACGTAGTTAAATTGTGGAATTTGAGGCAACAATGACCACCCACTTGGATGTCTTTAAAAGAAGACTGGACAAATTGTTGGAGGATAAGGCTGCCAATGGCCTCTAACCCTGTCCTGGAGGGGCCTCCTTCTCCTGACTCCTCTTGATCGCTCAAGCCACATGCTTCTAGCACTTCTCAGCTCATCCCTTCTGCAGACTGTGTCCCACCACTAGGATCCGGGATCTAAGTCACCATCTTCTGAGCCCTCCCTGTGTGTGTTGCTTGTTGGTCATCAGTGACATCATCATCGTCGTCATCATTATCTTTATTGCATTTTTAAAAATTACAGAGAAAGCATGAATTGATCATTACATCCAAATATTCTAAAATAATAAGAAAATAATAAGAAAAAATACAAAAAAGTAAAAATATAAAAAGGAAAAGGATAAATAATAATAATAATAATAAAAGAATTACAGTGGATGCTTGGGTTGTGAACGTGATCCGTGTGGGATGCACATTCGCAACCCGCAGCAGCGCGTCTGTGCACTCACGGGTTGCAATTCGGCGCTTCTGCACATGCGCAAAGCGCGATTTAGCGCTTCTGCGCATGCACGACCACCAAAACCCGGAAGTAACCCATTCCGGTACTTCCAGGTTTCAGCGGTCCGCAACCCCAAAAAAAAGAAACCTGAAGCGGACTTCCGGGACGCCGCGGCCACGGGAAGGAGCGCGAGGCAACTCGTCCGAGGAGCCTCGAACAGCGTGGGGGTCTTAGAGGGGTCACGAAGGCTCCGTGAACCCCTAAACCACAGGTGGAATATCCTGTTGGTCAAAACACCCAGCAAGGCTGCGTGTGCTCGCCTGTGTTGCCGGCGTTTAACAAGGCTGGAGCCGCAGCGAGAAGGGCAAGCATCAGACTCCATGCTGTGAAGCCTCAGGCTCCGAGTGAAAGCGGCGGACCTCCGACAACAGAGGAAAAGCTGGGAAACAGTTCTAAAGCTTTGATGAAAGCAGGTCTGTAACCCGAGGTATGACTGTAGTCAAGTACACAACATTTTTCAAAGGATACAAACAATAATTTGAATATTCTATACGCCAGGTTCTCAGAAAGAAATTACATTTGTAATCCTTCTTTTCTTTCATTCTTTACAGTCACTTTCTTTCTATTACGGAAAACTAGTTTGAATCCCTGCTATATTAGCTGACTTCCCTCTATCTCTTTGCGGCTTCAGCGCTACTCATAAGTGACACATATTCTGTATTCATTTATTAAAATCAGTTTTTCCCATTATATCTGTGAAAAGTCATCAATGACTTTTTGATGGGTACATTGCCTCCAACGCCTCTTGCAGTATATATGGCGTGTCACAGATTCGTTAGCATCTTTTAAAAACAGCTGTTAAATGCATGTTGCTCACTTAAAGAAAATTACATGAAAATGATGTGCAGGTGGTATATGACTCCTATTAAGTTAGCAAAACTCCTTGATGATTGCCGAAGAATTGATGCTTTGAATTATGGTGCTGGAGGAGACTCTGGAGAGTCCCATGGACTGCAAGAAGAACAAACCTCTCCATTCTGAAGGAAATCAGCCCTGAGTGCTCACTGGAAGGACAGATCCTGAAGCTGAGGCTCCAAGACTTTGGCCACCTCATGAGAAGAGAAGACTCCCTGGAAAAGACCCTGATGTTGGGAAAGATGGAGGGCACAAGGAGAAGGGGACGACAGAGGACGAGATGGTTGGACAGCGTTCTCGAAGCTACCAGCATGAGTTTGACCAAACTGTGGGAGGCAGTGGAAGACAGGAGTGCCTGGCGTAGCTTCATGTCTACTTTGATGCATAGCTTCATGTCTACTTTGCAAGAGTCCTGGTTGGGTGCATAGCTAGGAAACAGATCTTGGGGTTGTGTGAATAGATAGTTGAAGTGAAATTCAGGAGACTGCAAATCCCAAGTGTCGAAAGACCTTGGAAATAAGATGAAACAGGTGATAATAATGACATAGTATAAATCTATGGTGGAGCCATAGTTGGAATCCCAAGGACAGTTCACCCCATCTCAAAAATGACAGTTCAGATTTGGGAAAGATGAAAAAAGGGCAAGGAATATGATGGAGGGAACTTCTTTAGGAGGAAAAGAACTATAAAGTGGGGCTATTTAAAGGGTAGAAATTTATGCATTTCAACATCCTGCGAAGAAGGTGGACCGAGAGAATGTCTAATGTTCCTGCTGTTTTCAGTGACGGGCTGCAGATTCAGGAGTTACAAAAAGATTAACTTATTCACACAACACACAATGGATGGAGTTCATTAGCGCATGACTGTGCGCAGGATGAGGTGGTTTTAAAGGGAGATTAGACACTTCCACTTATCTTGGAGTGAGTCCCATTGACCTCAGCCGAACTTACTTCTGAATAGGTATGGATGGATTGGCCTATCCTTGTTTCATTTCAGCCTTGCATTCTTGTTCCTGTTTTCATAGCATGTCAGTTTTGCAGTGTCCAAGCAGACCTCTATCCTTCTCTGTTTTCTGCAGAAATAATACATTGCTTAAAACAATAAGTGTACCATTAGAAAACCAATTCCAAACTAAAACCCCGCCCTTTGTCACTTTTGCTTGACAGCTTCGCCCATTCAACCTCCCAACCCATGTTGCTCTCCTCTCTACGCTCATTATCCAACAGCATCTTCAGGGAGAACAGATGCAAAGATCGCATTTAGGCCTGTGCATGTTAGGCTCTAAGTAGCACATGGAGGTGAAAGAGGAGAGCGCAAAATATGGTCTGAAGCTAAACATCAAAAAAACGAAGATCCTGGCCACTGGTCCCATCACCTCCTGGCAAATAGAAGGGGAAGAAATGGAGGCAGTGAGAGATTTTACTTTCTTGGGCTCCATGATCACTGCAGATGGTGACAGCAGCCACAAAATTAAAAGACGCCTGCTTCTTGGGAGAAAAGCAATGACAAACCTAGACAGTGTCTTAAAAAGCAGAGACATCACCTTGCCAACAAAGGTCCGTATAGTTAAAGCTATGGTTTCCCCAGTAGTGATGTATGGAAGTGAGAGCTGGACCATAAAGAAGGCTGGTTGCCGAAGAATGGATGCTTTTGAATTCTGGTGCTGGAGGAGACTCTGGAGAGTCCCATGGACTGCAAGAAGATCAAACCAATCCATTCTGAAGGAAATCAGCCCTGTGTGCTCACTGGAAGGACAGATCCTGAAGCTGAGGCTCCAAGACTTTGGCCACCTCATGAGAAGAGAAGACTCCCTGGAAAAGACCCTGATGTTGGAAAAGATGGAGGGCACAAAGAGAAGGGGACGACAGAGGACGAGATGGTTGGACAGTGTTCTCGAAGCTACCAGCATGAGTTTGACCAAACTGCGGGAAGCAGTGGAAGACAGGAGTGCCTGGCGTGCTCTGGTCCAGGGGGTCACGAAGAGTTGGACACGACTAAACGACTAAACAACAACAACAACAGCACATGGAGATTTGGGTGAATCAGTCCTTTGGTATAAGCCGTGGCAAGGACAAAGTGCATTGACTGGGTGTGTGAGAAAGAGAGTTGATAGCCAAAAACGGAGGGGCAAGATACTTGGAGTTGCAGCTGTTTCGAAATGGGGAAAAAGCTAATTAACGTCTGTGGAGATAAGTGTTCGTGAATTCCCTAGTGTTGCAGGGAGAGGGGAGGGAGCCCTGGGAGCGAACGCCTTCCGGGATCCTCCAACGAGCAAATTCCAAATTATTTTGTTCCAGCGGTGCCTGTTGCATCTAACCCTCCCACCCCCCTTTCTTTTGCTTTCCCAGGGGGTTCATCACTAATCTTCAAGTAGGAAGTTATTCATCTTTATTGCTAGCTGGTCCTCCGTGGTGGTCGGTGGTTAACAATCGTTTCATTGCTTCTGTGTTTAGCTGTTCTTTGACATGATAGACATCAGCTGCACTCTGGCGAGCTCACTATTTGTGCAACTTAATTGCTTGCTTCCTTTAATATGGCCTGGATTCCCACCCACCCTCCCTCCCTTTTCTGAGCAAGGCTGTTGGAAGGTGGAGGGGGAAAGCTTCAGGACAGAGCTCTCCCCCGCTAATTAACCTTCCTCCCAAACGCATTAGTGGGACAGGTCAAATAACTGGGGAGTGTTAAGTGTGCCATTAGGACACTGTTTCTCCACTGGGAACGGGAGATGGAGCTTGCAGGCCAGTGACTCAGTGGAAAACCCATGGTCTAGTGGGGAGGAAGTTCAGTCGGCACTGGGTTCCCAACCCCCTAAGGCCACCAATAAAAAGGCCAGCCTTGCAGTGTTTGCCTCTCATGTGCCTAGATTACTAGCCTAGTAAAGGTAAAGGTATCCCTGACCGTTAGGTCCAGTCACGGACGACTGGGGTTGTGGTGCTCATTTCGCTTTACTGGCCAAGGGAGCCGGCGTTTGTCCGCAGACAGCTTCCGGGTCATGTGGCCGGCATGACTAAGCCGCTTCTGGCTTAGTCTTCTTCTTCTTCTTCTTCTTCTTCTTCTTCTTCGGCGATCACTCGTGGCCGAGTAAGATTGTCTTCCATAAACACGGTTTTAACAGTCAGTCCGTAAGTGACTGTGGAGGCCAATTCTGGATCCACACGTCCTTCCACAGTGGGGACACTGGTTTCTGGGCAGGAGCTGATCATGGTGTGGATTCACCAAGTGTGCCTTCCTTAGCACATTTCTCCCTTGCGTCCTGAGTTTGAGTGTCTTCAAAGCCCATGATACCTTTGGTCAAGGCTGTTCTCCAATTGGAGCGCTCGCAGGCAAGTATTTCCCGATTGTTGGTGTTTATACTACATTTTTTTAGATTTGCCTTGAGGCAGTCTTTAAATCTCTTTTGTTGACCACCAGCATTACGGTTCCATTTTTAAGTTTGGAATAGAGTAGTTGCTCTGGAAGATGATCATCAGGCATCCACACAACATGACCAGTCCAACGAAGTTGTTGTTGAAGAATCATCGCCTGTCTTCTCAAGTGATGTGTAAAAAATTTTGGAGACACCATTGATGGAATCTTTTGAGGAGTTGGAGATGGCATTTATAAGTGGTCCATGTTTCACAAGCATACAGCAAGGTTTGTAGTACAAGAGCTTTGTAAAGAAGAATTTTGGTTTCCCTGCAAATGTCTCAGTTCTCAAACACTCTGCACTTCAATCAGGTGAAAGACACGTTTGCAGACCTCAGGCGATGCTGGATTTCAGAATTTATATACTGTATATAATTATATACTGTCCTATCCCCAGGGGTCTTAGGGCTCACTTTCACTTGGCCCATATTTTGATCATTTTGTGTTTCGATTAATCCTCCTGTGCCTGACATCTTTTCTTCTTGTTCCACTGCTGTGCCTTGCAAAAACCCGATATTTCCCGCTGAACTCCAGCTCAGTTAAGGAAAATATCTCTTCATATTACACGTGCACCTGATAAGATCCAATTCAGGGGGAATGATTGGATTTTCACAAGACACAGAACAACGAGAGAAGCTCTTGGATCCAGGTGAATTAATCAGAAATTGATATTTGGGGAAAGGAGGGGGTACTGAGATGAACTGGAACAGATCTGACCATCATTACTTTGGAGTAAACATCTATAGGATTGCACATGTAGGTCTTGCCCTGTGAGTTGCCTGGTTGATCACAGGACAGAATCTGTTTTGAGCGCTTTTACTTGGTATTAGTAGAACAGGATAGCTGATGTTCGTGGGGAATGCTTTTCCCACAATGCCAGGAAATTCAGAATTTGGCCTGTGGTGGAATTTTATTCCACAGAATCCTTGCTGCATGAAAAAAGAAGAGTTCAGTGGGGTTTCTTCCCTTGTGGTTAAAAACATTCTTGGAAGGGGGGGGGGGAGAGGAAGTTTCTCCGCCACCACCAAGGACACGGAGGAGGGAATGTTTGCTGAAAGGCATGGATTTGATTGTTTGGTTCATTTCTATGTTTTGTTTATTTCCTAAAATGATTAAATAGATCAAGGATTTTTTGTTTTGTTTTTTAAGAAAAAGAGGCCTGGAGAAACTGCTTTTGTGGCATTTTCACTGCACGAAATTAAATTGTATTCTTCTTCTGTGTTATTATATCTTCTCTTCTAGACTGCAAATTTCATCAAGTGCTACTGGGAAAAAAGGTTTTCAAGGGAGACCATCATTTTATTTTTCAGATGTAACGATTCCAAGGAAGGATACTTTTGCCCATGTTGAGCAAAAGATTCCTGCATTGCAGGAGGTTGGACTAGATGACCCTCGTGGCCTCTTCCAAATCTACAGTTCTACAATCCTATGATCCAATAAGAAATCCTTCGAAGACAGAGGTCCTGTGGCTGGGACGGGACGATATGGGATTGGAGGGGCAACTCCCATCTCTTGCGGGGGCGCAATTAGTGCCAGCACCGTCCGTTAAGAGTTTGGGTGTAATCTTCGACACCTCCCTTTCCATGGAGGCGCAGATTGCAGCTACAACAAAGGCGGCATTTTTCCATCTCCGCCAAGCTAAGCAGTTGGCTCCTTACCTCTCTCGCCCTGACCTAGCCACTGTGATCCACGCGACGGTCACCTCCAGACTGGATTATTGTAACTCGCTCTACGTGGGGCTGCCCTTGAGACTGACCCAGAAACTCCAGCGGGTGCAGAATGCTGCAGCGAGACTCCTTATGGGGTCTTCGCTGCGAGATCACATTCACCCGGTGCTATACCAGCTGCACTGGCTCCCGGTGGAGTACAGGATCAGGTTTAAGGTGCTGGTTTTAACCTTTAAAGCCCTATACGGCCTAGGACCCTCGTACCTATGGGGCCGCCTCTCCTGGTATGCCCCACAGAGAAACTTACGGTCTTCAAATAAAAACATCTTGAAGGTCCCAGGCCACAGAGAAGTTAGGCTGGCCTCAACTAGAGCCAGGGATTTATTGGCTGTGGCTCCGATCTGGTGGAACGCTCTGTCACAAGAGACCAGGGCCCTGCGGGACTTGACATCTTTCCGCAGGGCCTGCAAGACAGAGCTGTTCCACCAGGCCTTTGGCCAAGGCACAGTCTGACTCCCTCCCTCGGCAATCTTCGCGGAGCTCTGGCCCAATGGTTGCCAGTGGCTTGAATTAATTAATTTTATAATGAATGATTTTAGAGTGTTGTTTATGCTGTACTTTTATACTGTTTTATTGTTGTTAGCCGCCCTGAGCCCGGCTTCGGCTGGGGAGGGCGGGATATAAATAAAATTTATTATTATTATTATTATTATTATTATTATTATTATTAAATGTGTTGTTTAGTTGTTTAATCGTGTCCAACTCTTCATGACCCCCTGGACCAGAGCATGCCAGGCACTCCTGTCTTCCACTGCCTCCCGCAGTTTGGTCACACTCATGCTGGTAGCTTCAAGAACACTATCCAACCATCTCGTCCTCTGTTGTCCCCTTCTCCTTGTGCCCTCCATCTTTCCCAACATCAGGGTCTTTTCCAGGGAGTCTTCTCTTCTCATGAGGTGGCCAAAGGATTGGAGCCTCAGCTTCAGGATCTGTCCTTCCAGTGAGCACTCAGGGCTGATTTCCTTCAGAATGGAGAGGTTGGATCTTCTTGCAGTCCATGGGACTCTCCAGAGTCTCCTCCAGCACCAGAATTCAAAAGCATCAATTCTTCGGCGATCAGCCTTCTTGATGGTCCAGCTCTCACTTCCATACATCACTACTGGGAAAACCATAGCTTTAACTATACAGACCTTTGTTGGCAAGGTGATGTCTCTGATGAGCGGGGTATAAATTATTATTATTATTATTATTATTATTATTATTATTATCAATAAAAGAAAGAAAGCTCTCAAGTAGCTGTGCCGAGCTCAGCCTCTGTTAACTGGTAATCTGACGATCCTGGTTGAATTTGCAGCTAACTGGATTACTGAGGAACATTATGCAGCTTTGTCAAAGATGGAGCAATTCCGCCTCCTCCCCTCCTCTCTGTTTGAATAAGGCCATTCTGTGCTAGCGGAGAGCAGCACCCAAAAGTCTGCAGCCACCTTCACAAAGCTGCTTGGCAGATGGCGGATAGCGTGTGTCACAGCCCATAATTATCGCTTCCCCTTTTCTAATATAGCAACACACGGCAAAGCTTGTGGTACGGGGGGGGGGGGAAGGCTGGCGAGGTCTAGAAATAGACGGGGTAATTTGTTGCAGTTGTTTGAGGGAAGGAAGAGGCTCTTTCACAGAAGGCAAAGCCCTGGAGGGAGTTTGTTTCTGACTCCGCCAACTTCGGCCGCCCCCAAAGATGCCCCGTACCCTCAAAGAGCACCCATTTTTGATTATCTTTTCCCCCCCAAAAAAATTATTGATTTTCCACATTGATAACAAATATAACATATAAAACACACACACAAAAAACACATTACAATACTAAAAAGAAAAAGAAACAAAATTTAAAAACATATTACTTGTATGACCCAATTTAACTATCATTGTTAACTGACTTCCTCAAATCCTCCCTAACTGAATTTCATTGTTTCACCTTATAACAGCTGTCCAAAATCATCTTTCTAGTAAAATTAACTCCTTCAATTTACTATCTTCTTCTCTTTTCTTAATAGTCTAGATCCATATTTCTTTACAATTCCTTCTTATTCTAATCCTTAGCCTATTTGATACTTTCAAGTGACTTCTAATTATCTTATGTTACAATATTTAGCTAGATAATATTTAAATTTCTTCCAGTCTTCTTGGTACTCCTCTTCTTTCTGATTGCGGATTCTTCCAGTCAGGTCGGCCAGCTCCAAAAAGTCCGACATCTTCATCTGCCATTCTTCTATCGTTGGTACTTCTTGCAATTTCCAATTTTTGGCTAATAAAAGTCTTGCCGCTGTAGTGGCATACAAAAACCATTTTTGATGATCTTTGGGCCTTTCACTCCCTCCCAGAAGACCTAGACATAGCTCCCCTCCAGATGTTACTGGGCTTATCCAAAGTTTCTCTCTCTCTCTCAAATTTTAATGCATATGTATGTACGTACAGTCGTACCTTGGAAGTCGAATGGAATCCATTCTGGAAGTCCGTTCGACTTCCAAAACGTTCGAAAACCAAAGCACGGCTTCTGATTGGCTGCAGGAACTACCTGCAGCCAATTGGAAGCCAAGGAAACCCTGTTGGATGTTCGGGTTCAAAAGAATGTTCGCAAACCGGAACACTCACTTCCAGGTTTGCGGCATTCAGGAGCCAAAATGTCTGAGTACCAAGGCGTTCAGGATTCAAGGTACGATTGTATATGTATGCAGTTGCACATCTGCGCATGCGCTGATTGCGATTCGGCGCTTCTGCGCATGCGTGACCGCCGAAACCCGGAAGTAACCTGTTCCGGTACTTCCAGGTTTTGACACGTCTGTAACCCGAAGAAACGCAACCTGACGCGTCTGTAACCCGAGGTATGACTGTGTGTGTGTGTGTGTGTGTGTGTGTGTGTACAGTGATACCTCGGATTACATACGCTTCAGGTTACAGACTCCGCAAACCCAGAAATAGTGCTTCAGGTTAAGAACTTTGCTTCAGGATGAGAACAGAAATCGTGCTCTGGCGGTGCAGCAGCAGCAGGAGGCCTCGTTAGCTAAAGTGGTGCTTCAGGTTAAGAACAGTTTCAGGTTAAGTACGGACCCCCGGAATGAATTAAGTACTTAACCCAAGGTACCACTGTGTGTGTATGTGTATATATATATACTTTTTTTTTCAAGAGGTCTTTTGTCTTTTCAGCGCCTACCGATGATCTTCCTCTTCCAACGAGCTTTTTACGTTGAACTTCTTCCGAGTCTGCGTTTGTGTGTTTGCTGCCCTGGGCTGCTTTGAGGTAGAATATAAACTGAACAGTTACTCAACTCACCTGCGCACCGTACATTTAAAGCACATTCCCCACCTCCCCCCCCCAAAAAAAAACCCCAGAATCATAGTTTGTTAAGTGTGCTGAGAATTGTAGCCCTGTGGACCGTAGAATTGTAGAAAAGGATGAACTACAGTTCCCAGAAATATTTGGAGGAAGTCCGGCACAGTGTGTGTGCAGAGCCCGTTTATTTAATCCTCAAAATGCCTTTCTATCTTCTCTTCCGCCGAGAACAGAAGTTAGCAGAGTGTTTTGAGGAGTCGTGTGATGTTCGGGACACAAGGAGTGTCCTGCTGAGTCAGGCCAACCCTCCACCTGATCCCCCCACCCCCACCCAGCAGCCAGCCATGGGCTTCTGGGAGACCTGGCAAGCAGGCAGAATTGAGATAGTCACCCACTCCAGTAATCAGAGGTATTCAGAAGTCCTAGCCGTGCCCTGTATCTGAATTGGTGTATTGACAGCAAGCCCGTCTATCAGTGACAGATTAAATAGCAGGGCGTGCTTCTATCATGATGAAGTAGTTATTGGAGGGAGAAAAGCTCTCATTGTGTCTACACTGATGGAAGCCTACACAACACTGCGCCTGTTGATTAAAGGAGCTGGCCGGGGGACAGCTGGGTTTCTGCTAACCATCCACGCCCAGTTGCCAACATCCCTGGGCAGGGGGTGGGGGGGAAACACCAACCCCTCTCATCAGAGCTGGGGAAACAAGGTGGTCATGCAAACCTGTGTCCATTATCCCAAATCTTATCTGCTCTGGGGATTGTTCCCCAAGACGAGGAGGAAATTCTTTTGCACAGGCAGCGCAACTCTTCCTCAAAGGCCCCTTATAGGGATTCTGGGATTTTAACAAGCGGTGCTTTTACATTCTCTGGTCTATTTTTGCTGTCGCAAAGACTGGTAACGTGGTGTGGATTTTTTGAAAGGGAAATGATCAGCCTGAAGGATTTTGCTCACTGCAAATTGCACGCTTTTCCTGCATGCAAGCCTATCCCACACACTTGCCATTAAGTGCCACTGGCATGAGTGTTTTGTATTGTAGTAGATGCGGGTGGTGCTGTGGGTTAAACCACAGAGCCTAGGACTTGCCAATCAGAAGGTCGGCGGTTCGAATCCCCGCGACGGGGTGAGCTCCCGTTGCTCAGTCCCTGCTCCTGCCAACCTAGCAGTTTGAAAGCACGTCAAAG
Source organism: Podarcis pityusensis (assembly GCF_964106645.2). Classification (NCBI taxonomy): domain Eukaryota; kingdom Metazoa; phylum Chordata; class Lepidosauria; order Squamata; family Lacertidae; genus Podarcis; species Podarcis pityusensis. The sequence continues at coordinate 5,158,453 of NC_138028.1, forward strand.
TGCAAGTAGATAAATAGGTACCACTCCGGCGGGAAGGTAAACGGCGTTTCCGTGCGCTGCTCTGGTTCACCAGAAGCGGCTTAGTCATGCTGGCCACATGACCCGGAAACTGTACGCCGGCTCCCTCGGCCAATAAAGCGAGATGAGCACCGCAACCCCAGAGTCGGTCACGACTGGACCTAATGGTCAGGGGTCCCTATACCTTTAGTGGCAAATTCAGAAGCATGTGGTCCCTTTATGATAGTCACAGCCATGCCCCTTCTAATATTATACAACTTTCTAAGATTATACAAGAATATAATAAGAATAATAGATCTCTGTGTGTTGCCTTTCAGCTAGATCGACTATTTTCTGTGCACGCAGATGAGCAAGTGATTTGGAGCGCTCCAATCTCGTCTTTTGGAATGACTCAAGTTGCGTTTTCTTTCAAGTTCCATTGTACATAACAGAATTTCATAGAATTGTAGAGTTCGGAGGGGCGCCTAGGGTCATCTAGTCCAACCCGCTACTATGCAGGTATCTCAACTAAAGCATCCACGACAGATGGCCATCCAATTTGCGCACCGTTCTCCAGGAAATGATGCACATTGCATTTTCAATTGAGTGAAACGCTTAGCGTTGGAGCATGCAGAACAATTCCTCCTCGGTGTTCTTCCTGCGCGCCTTCTCCAGAGGGACCCTAGGAGCCAATCCTCAGTGATTTCGAAAAGGTCCAGAAAAAAAGGCAAAAGGTGGTGGAGTGACTCTCCTTGTTAGGATATTGATGTTCCGTTCCACCCTAAGAGGAACAGATATGTGGATTGTTGTATGTTGCATGTCTGTTTACATTCCAGCACAGCTTGCTGGGAACTTCCACTTGTGTATAGCTTTTGCTTAGTGCTTCTTGCTCTTAGACATGAAGGAGAGCAGACATGTTTTCTTTGTCTTGATCTATGCTGAAGAAACTGCTTGTAAATATGCTTTACATGGGGCTACCTTCGAAGGTGACCCGGAAACTACAACTAATCCAGAACGCGGCAGCTAGACTGGTGACTGGGGGCGGCCGCCGAGACCTGAAAGACCTACATGGCTCCCAGTACGTTTCCAAGCACAATTCAAAGTGTTGGTGCTGACTTTTAAAGCCCTAAACGGCCTCGGCCCAGTATACCTGAAGGAGCGTCTCCACCCCCATCATTCATCCCAGACATTGAGGTCCAGCTCTGAGGGCCTTGTGGCAGTTCCCTCCCTGCAAGAAGTGAGGTTACAGGAAACCAGGCAGAGGGTCTTCTTGGTGGTGGCGCCCTCCCTGTGGAACGCCCTCCCATCAGATGTCAAAGAGAACAACAACTACCAGACTTTTAGAAGAGATCTGAAGGCAGCCCTGTTTAGGGAAGCTTTTAATGTGTGATGTATTACAGTATTTTGATTTATTATTATTTTTGGAAGCCACCCAGAGTGGCTGGGGAGGCCCAGCCAGATGGGCGGGGTATAAATAAATTATTATTATTATTATTATTATTATTATTATTATTATTATTATTACATATACTTCTGTCTGCCCTTCCATCGCAAAGAGGAATTACTCTGCTGATTATAGCGTGCTCCAGCTTCTGAAGAGTTCTGAAGCTGTGGGTCGCTGATTGATGCTATTCTGAGGACCGGAGTTCGCCCGGCTACTGGCCATTGGGCTGGAGCCAGCTGGGGGCCTGCCAATTGTCCCCATTCCCTCGGAAGCATCGCAACACTCCTACGAGGAAAGGTCGCTCCATTTGCAACTTTTTAGCTTAGGGGGGAAAGCAGGTAAAAGGTGGCATGTTTGTAGTTTATAATATTGTGCAAGGCATGAAGAAGGTGGATAGAGAAAAGGTTGTTCTCCTTCACTCATAACGCTAGATCTCATGGGTATCTCACTTCCACAGGAGGCAGCTGATGGCCACCAACTTGGATTGGAGAAACTCATGGAGAAGGAGAGGGCTATCAAAGGCCAGCAATAATAATTATAATAATAATTTATTATTTATACCTGGACCTCAGTGTCCAGGTAGAATGGGTAGAAGCAAGACTGGTCGGAACCAGCAATGCTTCTGAATGCCAGTTGCTGTGCATGCCACCTCAAATTGTGGGGCACTTTGCTAGCGAAAAGCAAAATGGGTTTCTGAGCAGGGATGGGGAGGCAAGGTTTCTCTACAAATGAAAGCCAGTCGTCGTCGTCCCCCACCCTTAGGAAGTGGGAACGGGGAGGATGTAAGCACTTCTAGATAAAAGCCCATGATGTAATTACACTGCTTCAGATAGAGGCAGAAGTATGACTTCCGAACCGATAAAGGCAGGCTTGTTTTCTTTTGCTCTCAATCCCATCTGCCTGTCCCTCTTCAGCCTTCCCAGGAGAACAGCATGTTGACGGCCACTTGAGAGCTTCAGGCCTCCTGCAGAACTCAGAGCCAGGCAGAGAAATGCGGGCACATAAATGAAGCATCTGCTGAGACGTTCTCCTGCCCCAAAGAATAAAGTCTTTGCTCACCAGTTGATGAGCAGAGACTTCAGTCCTGCGCTCCCTCAAGATCCTGCTGGTGCCCACTAGCCCAAAAAGGTTGGCGATCCTGGCACCAGCTTCCCATCTTTGCTGCTACACCCTGCCCACCCCTAAGTCTGTACTAGAGGGAGCAGAAATTCAATGCTGTTCACACTGAAAGCCAAACAGGTGGAAAGTACTTTTATTTTTACCTATTTGATTATTTGTAAAGGCAATCTATGTATGACCCAGTACCTTATTGTGCCTTTTGAACTGCCCCGTGTCTTTGTACTGGTGTCCTTCCAGGCTGTGGTGCTTTATGGTTCTATCACAATTAAGAATAAAGGTTCCATAAAGTATTAGTGGTGCCTGGTGTTTGCAGAGATTGGTGACAATACAAGAATACTTGGCTAGTTTAGATGTATTCAAGTCTCCAGGGCCAGATGAACTGCATCCAAGAGTATTAAAAGAACTGGCAAATGTGATCTCAGAACCACTGGCAGTCATCTTTGAGAATTCCTGGAGAACAGGCGAAGTCCCGGCAGACTGGAGGAGGGCAAATGTTGTCCCTATTTTCAAAAAGGGGAAAAGAGAGGACCCAAATAATTACTGCCCAGTCAGTCTGACATCAATACCAGGGAAGATTCTGGAGCAGATCATTAAGCAAACAGTCTGTGAGCACCTAGAAAGGAATGCTGTGATCACCAATAGTCAGCATGGATTTCTGAAAAATAAGTCAGGTCAGACTAACCTGATCTCGTTTTTTGACAGAATTACAAGCCTGGTAGATGAAGGGAATGCAGTGGATGTAGCCTACCTTGATTTCAGCAAGGCATTTGACAAGGTGCCCCATGATATTCTTGTAAAGAAGCTGGTAAAATGCGGTATTGACTATGCTACCACTCAGTGGATTTGTAACTGGCTGACTGACCGAACCCAAAGGGTGCTCATCAATGGTTCCTCTTCATCCTGGAGAAGAGTGACTAGTGGGGTGCCACAGGGTTCTGTCTTGGGCCCGGTCTTATTCAACATCTTTATCAACGACTTGGATGATGGACTCAAGGGCATCCTGATCAAATTTGCAGGTGACACCAAACTGGGAGGGGTGGCTAACACCCCAGAGGACAGGATCACACTTCAAAACGACCTTGACAGATTAGAGAACTGGGCCAAAACAAACAAGATGAATTTTAACAGGGAGAAATGTAAAGTACAGTGGTGCCTCGCAAGACGAAATTAATTCGTTCCGCGAGTTTTTTCGTCTAGCGAATTTTTCGTCTTGCGAAGCACGAAATCCCATAGGAATGCATTGAAATTCAATTAATGCGTTCCTATGGTCAAAAAAAGTCCAAACAAAGCCAAATTTGGTACAACAAGAGTTTATTAAGTGCTCTTTAAAGTCACACATACTGTAAAGAGCATTTCAAAAACTGAAGGAACAATAAATTAAGTTTCTAAACATGACAGAAAAACATTTAAAAATCAACAAAGTGTACAGTACATTTTCTAAGACTCTGGGGGACAACTCGAAGAAGGTTCCTCTTCCACTCTTTGCTTCTTGCTGAAGAACCCCCTCCTCAACTGTTCCCCCAGCCACCCACCACACAGAAATTCAAATCCAGAATTTTTTTAAAAAAAACAGCAGAGTGGCCCAATGGTCACAGAAAATCATAAAAATTCAGAAAAAAACCACACAAGCTTCCAGATTCTTGCAAACCCACCCCAACACCAAGTCCTTGAATTCCAAACACCCCAACCCAAAATCCAAAAACCCCCAAAAAAGTTTTAAAAGTTTAACTTACCAAATGGCTGCAAAAGAAGTTTTGGAAAAGCTTCAAAAATCACCAAAGTCTTCAAAAACCTCAAAAAAAGGCTACCACACTGCGTTCTATGAGTTGCTCCTCGAAGTCAAGTCACAACTGTATTAACGGTGTTAAGAAAAAGGAAACAAACTTGCAAGACGTTTTCGTTTTTCGTCTTGCGAAGCAAGCCCATAGGGAAATTCGTCTTGCGAAGCAGCTCAAAAAATGCAAAACCCTTTCGTCTAGCGAGTTTTTCTTCTTGCGACACATTCGTCTTGCGGGGCACCACTGTATTGCACTTGGGCAAAAAAAATGAGAGGCACAAATACAAGATGGGTGACACCTGGCTTGAGAGCAGTACATGTGAAAAGGATCTAGGAGTCTTGGTTGACCACAAACTTGACATGAGCCAACAGTGTGACGCGGCAGCTAAAAAAGCCAATGCAATTCTGGGCCGCATCCATAGGAGTATAGCATCTAGATCAAGGGAAGTAATAGTGCCACTGTATTCTGCTCTGGTCAGACCTCACCTGGAGTACTGTGTCCAGTTCTGGGCACCACAGTTCAAGAAGGACACTGACAAACTGGAACGTGTCCAGAGGAGGGCAACCAAAATGGTCAAAGGCCTGGAAACGATGCCTTATGAGGAAGAGCTAAGGGAGCAGGGCATGTTTAGCCTGGAGAAGAGGAGGTTAAGGGGTGATATGATAGCCATGTTCAAATATATAAAAGGATGTCACATAGAGGAGGGAGAAAGGTTGTTTTCTGCTGCTCCAGAGAAGCGGACACGGAGCAATGGATCCAAACTACAAGAAAGAAGATTCCACCTAAACATTAGGAAGAACTTCCTGACAGTAAGAGCTGTTCGACAGTGGAATTTGCTGCCAAGGAGTGTGGTGGAGTCTCCTTCTTTGGAGGTCTTTAAGCAGAGGCTTGACAACCATATGTCAGGAGTGCTCTGATGGTGTTTCCTGCTTGGCAGGGGGTTGGACTCGATGGCCCTTGTGGTCTCTTCCAACTCTATGGTTCTATGATTCTGTGATTCTATGATTCTATGATTCTATGATTCTATGATTCTATGATTCTATGATTCTATGATTCTGTGAGATGGATGGTAACTCCACAAGGGCAACTGAAGCAAGAGGGACGTGACCAAAGCCTATAAAAGGATGGAAAAGGTGGGAAGGAGAGAGGCATTTCGTCCTTCATGATATTAGAAGCTAATAGGGTGATCCAATGAAGCTGAAGGGTTGGCAATTCAGGGGAACAGAAGGAAATACTTCACCCGGCAGTTCATAGATAGGCTGTGGCGTTTTCTATCACATGATGTGTTGATGCCACCAACTTAGGCAGCTTTCAAAACCAGTTGGAGGAATTCATGGATGTTGCGGTCATTAGGAGAGCGCAAAATATGGTCTGAAGCTTAACATTAAAAAAACGAAGGTAATGGCCACTGGGCCCATCACCTCCTAGCAAATAGAAGGGGAAGAAATGGAGGCAGTGAGAGATTTTGCTTTCTTGGGCTCCATGATCACTGTAGATGGTGACAGCAGTCACGAAATTAAAAGACGCCTGTTTCTTGGGAGAAAAGCAATGACAAACCTAGACAGCATCCAAAAAAGCAGAGACATTACCTTGCCAACAAAGGTCCGTATAGTTAAAGCTATTGTTTTCCCAGTCGTGATGTATGGAAGTGAGAGTTGGACCATCAAGAAGGCTGATCGCCGAAGAATGGATGCTTTTGAATTATGGTGCTGGAGGAGACTCTTGAGAGTCCCATGGACTGCAAGAAGATCAAACCTATCCATTCTGAAGGAAATCAGCCCTGAGTGCTCACTGCAAGGACAGATTGTGAAGCTGAGGCTCCAATAACTGGCCACCTCATGAGAAGAGAAGACTCCCTGGGAAAAACCCCTGATGTTGGGAAAGATTGATGGCACAAGGAAAAGGGGACGACAGAGGACGAGATGGTGGGACAGTGTTCTCGAAGCTACCAGCATGAGTTTGACCCAACTGCGGGAGGCAGTGGAAGACAGGAGTGCCTGGCATGCTCTGGTCCATGGGGTCATGAAGAGTCGGACATGACTAAATCACTAAACAACAACAACAACAACATTCTACCTCCATTGTTGGAGGCAGTTTGCCTTTAAACAACCGGGAATCACAATCAGGAGCGTACCAGTTGTGTTTCGGTCCTCATTGCAGGCTCCTCAGAGGCATAAGAACTTCAGAAGAGCCTTCTTGGTCAGGCCAAAGGTCTTTCTGTCCTTGCAGTGACCAACCAAATGCTCACAAGTAGGATTTGAGCACAAGAACACTCCCTGCTCCCCCAGTTTCCAGCGACTGGAATTCAGAAGCACACCCTCCCCGACATTTCTCTGATGAATATAGGGGCGTCTTATTCCATAATAATGATAGAAATAATTTTATGATTTATACCCCGCCCATCTGGCTGGGTTGCCCCAGCCACTCTGGGCAGCTTCCAACATATATATAAAAACATTATAAAACATTATAAAAACTTCCCTGTACAGGGCTGCCTTCAGATGTCTTCTAAAGGTTGCATAGCTACTTATCTCCTTGGCTCAGTGGTCTCATAACTCCATACCCCCCAACATTTCTCTGATGAAAATAGTGGGGCATTCTGGGATCTAATCAGAAACTGAGACGGCTTCTGTAAATCCAAGAGATCCCTGGAAAATAAGGACACTTGGAGAGTCTAGAAGTGTAGCCATCGGCGTCATGGAACACCACGGATGAGAACATTCTGGTTAGACCTCCTTTAGGATGACCTAAAGCTCAGAGACATTGGCTCAGGTGCATTGCTTTGGGATTCTCAAGAGCTGGACTCAATGGGCCTTGGACCTGATACTGGACTCAATGGGCTTTGAGCCTGATCTTGCAGGGCTCTCTTTTTATCGCTTACACTATTTGCAGAAACATGGCTAAGAAAGGGGAAATCGAGACATTCAGATAGGCACTGTCTTGAGCAGCTTGCTTTGGCAAATCACTGCAGGATAAAGCTTTCGGTGGCTACCAGCTCTGATGGCTGCGTATTATTCCTGGTGTCAGGAGTGGTGTGCCTCTGAATAGCAGCCACTGGCGGAGGAACGGGGGTGTGGAGGGAGCGGACCGCCCCCCCGGCACCAGTATTCTGGTAGGGTGCCATCGCAGCGCATTCCCTGACACGTGCTGTGCACCCCCCGCGCCCTGTGCACCACGCTCCCACAGGCTGCGCATCATGCCCCCAGAACACGCGCTGCGCCCCTGCGGGCGGCGTGTCACGCCCCCGGGAAGCATGCCACTCCTCCGTGGGCAGCATGCCATGCCCCCGGGATGCACGTCATGCCCCCGGGGGCACCAGCCACGCCCCCACCTGCTATCCGTCCCCGGTAGCGGAGCATGCAGCTTCACCACTGATAGCAGCCAGTGGGAACTGCAGGTGGGGACAGCACTGTTGGGCTCAGCTCCTGCTTTCTGTGTTCTCCCGGGCATCTGGGTGGCCACTGTGAGAACAGGTTGCTGGAGCAGACGGGACATTGGCCTGATCCAGTAGCCAGGGTCTGCCAGGCTTGCCATGTTAGATTTCTGTTATGCCACTGTGCAGTTTTTGGAGTCGCAAGACTCTGTTGACATTCCAGATTCACGGGAGACGGATGTTGATGTTACTGGTTTCCTGTTTCTTTATTCCTGCTCTTCACTGACTCTCACAGAGAGCAGATGCATATTCTTTTCTGTCCTGCATAGTTAGAAATAAAGGTAGCAGTGTAGTACATATTTCTCGGCTCCTTCCGCTGTTTGGATACTCTGCATAATGGGGGAACGTGCCTGAAGCCTCATCAAAGGCTTAGGTCGTTAATCACCATTGGAGGAGGAGAGCCTGATGGATTCCGAAGATACGACGTGGAAGAGAGCTATTTCAGCTTGGTCGTATGGAACCTCCGACATGCCATACGTCAGGAAAATTCCTGACATGTCCTGGTTTTGGGGTGTAAAAAATGGCATCAGGGGGAATTTTGCTGAATCAACAAAATGTCAGGGAAAACCTGGATGTGCGGTAACACAATGGGAAAAGCAGTGGAAACAGCTCAAAAATATTAAAATCCCAATTTTTGAGGTTAGGTTTCACCACAAAAGCTCAATAATTTGGGTTTGTTCCCCCCCAAAAGCTTGACAATTTTGCGGGTGTCAGTAATCTTTTACTTTTTGAAATGTGGCAACCCTAGGCTCTGCTTATGTTCTTAACTCACCTGCAATAACAAAACTGCGCCCATATAACCCCTCCATTATGGCCTGCCTTGTGGGTTTATGCACGATCCACTTTGTTCCCTTGAGCAACGGCCCTCCATTTCCCCCTCCAGAGACTTTCTCTCATTGTTACGGCACGAAAGAAAAGGAAAAAAAGCCCCACAGGAAGGCAGAAATAAATGAAATAAAATAACTCAGCGGCCTTGAGAACAAAGGCCTGAATTGATTCACAAGAATTCATTTTGAGGAACCGGAGGCAATTTATTAGATGCATGTAGCAATTATGGTTAAGCCTCCATTTCAGAGATGTCATTACTGTTACTAATAAAAAGGAACAATAAAAAGAGAGAGGGAGGGAAGGCGAATGTGCTCCTCCACTGCACTTTGCACACAGGGGCCCCAATCCAGATCTTCTGGCGCAATCCCGCAAGCTCCCTGGATCATCTCTGGTCATCTAGTAAATTCAGGTGGAACTCAAACTTTGCCAAACACAGTGCCCTCTGGATGCTCTGGGCTGCATCTCCTGAGAGAATTCTGCTCAGGGATGATGGGAGATGTAGGCCAAAAAGTCTGGAGAGCACCAGCTGGTAAGGTAAAAGGTAAAGGTAAAGGACCCCTGGACTGTTGAGTTCATTCAAAGGTGACTATGGGGTTGTGGCGCTCATCTCACTTTCAGGCCGAGGGAGCCGGCGTTTGTCCACAGACAGCTTTCCGGGTCATGTGGCCAGCAGGCCTAAACCACTTCTGGCACAACGGGACACCATGATGGCAACCAGAGCGCATGGAAACACCATTTACCTTCCCGCCACAGTGGTGCCTATTTATCTACTTGCACTGGTGAGCTTTCAAACTGCTAGGTTGGCAGGAGCTGGGACAGAACAGCGGGAGCTCACTCCATCACGGGGATTCGAACCACCGACCTTCCAGTTGGCAAACCCAAGAGGCTCAGTGGTTTAGACCACAGAACCACCCATGTCCCTTTATCAGGTTAGTAAAGGGTGAAGAGAGCAAAGGATGCACACAGTCCCTCCTTTTATGAATGGGCAAGTCTGCCCTTTTCCGTTGATCTCGGTTGCTCACCTACCCAGTCTGAAGTCCAGTTCTTCACATTCCTGCATCAGTTTGGGATTTTTAAAATAATAATACAAAGGCCTTGCCAGTGCTTGTCTTCGAGAAAAAACAGTGCTGGTGTTGTTTCAGAAAAAAAACCCTCTAAGCAGTGTGTGTGTGTGTGTGTGTGTGTGTGTGTGTGGTTTTCACACACTTTTCCCTAGTATAAACACATTTTCATTCACAGAACTGATGAGCTGGAGAACTGCATTGCAACATTTGAAGAAGTCAGAGTTTTGAAAGAACTGAGTTTTGATCTATATACTGTTTTGAGAAGGGAGAAGCATTAGGCCAGGTTGTTAATAATAATAATAATAATAATAATAATAATAATAATAATAATAATACAGGTGGTACCTCGGGTTAAGTACTTAATTTGTTCCGGAGGTCCGTTCTTAACCTGAAACTGTTCTTAACCTGAAGCACCACTTTAGCTAATGGGACTTCCCGCTGCTGCTGCACCACCGGAGCACGATTTCTGTTCTGTTCTTATCCTGAAGCAAAGTTCTTAACCTGAAGCACTATTTCTGGGTTAGCAGAGTCTGTAACCTGAAGAGTATGTAACCTGAAGCGTATGTAACCCGAGGTACCACTGTAATTCTTTATACCCCGCCCATCCACTCTGGGAGGCTCCCAACAGAATATTAAAATCACAATAAAACATCAAACATTGAAAACTTCTGAAAGTCAGATAGTTGTTTATTTCTATGACATCTGAATGGAGGGCATTCCCTGGGGCGAGTGCCACCACCCACATCCCAGAGCAGACTGCACTGAATTCCCATCCTCCTTCCTACAGAAAATTTGAGGAGGGGTTTGGTTATGGGCACAGTGGTCTTCCCTCTGCCCACAACATTTCAAGGACAACGGACTTGAACCCAGAAATCCTGAAATGATTTATCAACGTTGACTGTCCCTGTGGAGTTGGTAACTCTCAGGGAGCAGCTAAACAGAAGGAGAAAGGAAGAAGGAGAAGGGGGGGAAACTGCAGGAATGGGATCCAAAGTCACAGGAAAGGAGAGGGTGGTTGCGGCCTCGGATCCCAGGGTGATTTACAGTGCAAACAAGGTAAAGGTAAACGTGGTTAGCACTGTGGTCTAAAGCACCAAGCCTCTTGTGCTTGCTGATCAGAAGGCTGGCGGTTCAAATCCCGTTGCTCTGTCCCAGCTCCTGCCAACCTAGCAGTTCGAAAGCACACCAGTGCAAGTAGATAAATAGGTACTGCTCCGGCGGGAAGGTAAACGGTGTTTCTGTGAGCTCTGGTTTCCGTCACGGTGCTCCGTTGCGCCATAAATGGTTTGGTCATGCTGGCCACGACCCGGAAACTGTCTGTGGACAAATGCCAGTTCCCTCGGCCTGAAAGTGAGATGAGCGTTATACACTATAATCACCTTTGACCAGACTCAACTGTCCAGAGCATGGGTAGGCCGAGCATGGGTTGGCAAACTAAGGCCCAGGGGGCAGATCCGGCCCAATCGCCTTCTAAATCCGGCCCATGGACGGTCTGGGAATCAGCTTGTTTTTACATGAGTAGAATGTGCTCTTTTATTTAAAATCTGCACAGAATTTTGCTTAATGGTTGCCATCAATTTGATTTTAATTAATTTTATAATGAATGTTTTTAGAATGCTGGATTATTTTGATTGTTGTTAGCCGCCCTGAGCCCAGCTTCGGCTGGGGAGGGCGGGATATAAATAAAATTTATTATTATTATTATTAAAGGCATCTCTGGGATATTTGTGGGGCCTGCCTGGTGTTTTTACAGGAGTAGAATGTATGCTTTTATTTAAAATGCATCTCTGGGTTATTTGTGCGGCATAGGAATTCGTTCATTTCCCCCCCCCCCCAAAATATAGTCTGGCCCCCCACAAGGGCTGAGCGTCAGTGGACAAGCCCCCTGCTGAAAAAGTTTGCTAGCCCCTGGTCCAGAGGTACTTTACGCTTCCTTCCTTCCTTCCTTCCTTCCTTCCTTCCTTCCTTCCTTCCTTCCTTTCTTTTGCAGTGCAAACAACATTGTAGACAATACTGAGCTACATTGGCCAATGATTTGATTATAAAGCCCCATATTTTTTCTTGGGTGCTTGTTTGTGTGTGTGTGTGAACGGGAATTGTCGCTGCCTCCTGAGGCTTGAGCAGGAGAGACCCAGCTGGGGAGATAACATGGATAAAAGAAACCCAGGGCCATTAAAAAGAGAAGGAAGACGTCAGCCCCCAAGCCCTCCTGCCTGGTATTTCTAATTGGGCCGCCTTCCGAGCATCCTTCCTTTCCTCCAGCATCCCTTTCGCCCAGATGTGTTTGTGGGGAGCTGTCAGCTAAAGCCTTGCAGGTGGCAGGAGGGCTATCTCCCCCACTTACTGCGGGGATGACTCGGCGACCAAGTATTTGATAATAGGAAATGACTAATGATGTGGTAGAAATTATGAACCGGGGATTAATAAAACTTGAAAAGGAACCGTCTCGGCTGTTTGATCCTCTGCAGAGGAAGTGCGTCTGTACATTAGCCTTTTCCCTCAGGTGGTATTCTTATTAGTCTCATCCGACTTGGGAAGGAGGGCGGGGGGAAAGGGTTCGGAAGTTTGGAATCTTTGGTTTGAAAGCGAAGACAAAGGACAGTCACAAAGAAGGCACCAATCCGGGGTTGCTGGCTCACCAGCGTTGCCCTCTTCAGATCTAGCGGCAATGTATGTTAGGAAATTGATGTCTGTATTTTCCAGGGACATCCCAGATTTGGAGAAGCCATCCCAGTTTGATTTGAGCCAGAATGTCCCACTTTTCCTTGTTGTTTAGTCGTGTCCGACTCTTCGTGACCCCCTGGACCAGAGCACGCCAGGCACTCCTGTCTTCCACTGCCTCCCGCAGTTTGGTCAAACTCATGCTGGTAGCTTCAAGAACACAATCCAACCATCTTGTCCTCTGTCGTCCCCTTCTCCTTGTGCCCTCCATCTTTCCCAACATCAGGGTCTTTTCCAGGGAATCTTCTCTTCTCATGAGGTGGCCAAAGTATTGGAGCCTCAGCTTCAGGATCTGTCCTTCCAGTGAGCACTCAGGGTTGATTTCCTTCAGAATGGATAGGTCTGATCTTCTTGCAGTCCATGGGACTCTCAAGAGTCTCCTCCAGCACCATAATTCAAAAGCATCCATTCTTCGGCGACCAGCCTTCTTTATGGTCCAGCTCTCACTTCCATACATCACGACTGGGAAAACCATAGCTTTAACTATACGGATCTTTGTCAGCAAGGTGATGTCTCTGCTTTCCCCCCCCTTAGGATGTCCCTATTTTCATTGGAGAAATGTTGGAGGGTATGGAGTTATTTGACCCCCGAGCCATCTGAAGGCAATCCTGTATAGGGAAGTTTCTTTAAAAAAATATATGCTTAATGTTTTAATATGTTTTTATTTACGTTGGAAGCTGCCCGGAGTGGGTGGGGCAATCCAGTAAGATGGGTGGGGTATAAATAGTAAAATTGTCACTATGGAATGTTACGTCCCTATTTTCATCGGAGAAATGTTAGAGGGTATGTCATTGCTTATAGGTTTTGGAGGCCCTCCCTTCCCCTTCTGCAGTGAGTTGGTTTTCCCACTGCAGCAAGTCCAGAGAGAGCTTGCCAGTGGCCTCTTTCTTGGGCTGAGGACCCGAGGCCAATATCTGACCATGCCTGAGCAAGGTGTGTGGATCAAGCAAGAGGCAACCCACAGACACCATTCTTTTTTATTTATTCTTTTTTAAAAATATTTTATTAAGGATTTTCTTGTTTTACAGAAGTAAGTGTAATGCCTCGTATTTTTTTTTCCATGTAACATTTTTACAAATCCGTTTCATTTGTTGAGGCATTAGGGGGAGAAGAAAAAAAGGAAAAAAGAAAGGGGGGGTGGAGAGAGGGAAGATGGATGGGGGTGGGGTCGGGTGGCGGTGTTTCTATTATGTTTAATGTATGTAGAGTTTGGTGTCAGCGTTGCTTGTGTTGTTCACTTGTGTTCCTTTGGTGGTGAGAGAGGTTGGGGTTGGCCTAGGGTGTGATTGTTTGCTTGTGATTGGCTGTGGTGATCTTTGTTTTCGTGTGTGAGTGAGGTGGGTGGGTGTTTTGGATCAGGTTAGCCATATTGATTTGTATGCTGTTGGTGGATTATTGTCATTGTCCTGTTGGGCTGTGTATGTGATAAAGGGGAGCCATACAGGGGTGAAGGCGTCTTCTTCTGTTTCTCCCCGTGTCAGTTTCAGTTTATTAGTTAATTTTTCTAGTAGGGCTGTTTCCCATACTATTTGGTACCATTGGTCCATGTTTACTCCTGACAGGTCTCTCCAGTGTCTGGTTATGGTGTTTCTGGCTGCTGAAAGTAGGTGGGTTATGAGTTCTTTGTGGTGTAAATGGGCATTGTTGTCTTGGAAGATGTTTAGTAGGGCCACTTCTGGGGTGATGTCTATTACTTGCTTACTTATTTTACATATTTCTTGTATGGCTGTTGTCCAGAATAGTTGGATTTTGGGACACTCCCACCACATGTGGAGGTATGTGCCTGTGGAGGTGCACCCTCTCCAGCATTTTGGTGAGGTTCCTGGGTGTATTAGCGCTAGTTTTCTGGGTGTTAGGTACCACCTGTAGGTGAGTTTCAGTGTGAGTTCTTTTCTTTTCGTTGATATGGATTTAAAGGGGGGTTTAGACCACATTCTGGTCCATTGAGTGGGGTTAATCTCATAGCCTATGTCATTCTCCCATTATTTGTTGATTGCATCTAGGGGATTTGCGGGATTTTGGAGTAGTATTTTGTATATTGCGGATACCGTCCCTTTACCATTTCCCTTTGTTGTTAGGAGGAGGTTTTCGCACAGACACCATTCTAAGGGCACACTTCCTTGGGAGTAAGTTCTGTTCAGTTCAGAATAAAGTTTCTTTGGATTGGAGGTAAAAGGCAAAGGACCCCTGGATGGTTAAGTCCAGTCAAAGGCAACTATGGGGTTGCGGCGCTCATTTCGCTTTCAGGCTGAGGGAGCCGGCGTTTGTCCACAGACAGCTTTCTGGGTCATGTGGCCAGCAGGACTAAACCGCTTCTGGTGCAACGGCAGTGGCAAAGCTCCATGCTTCGCTACCGGGGGTGGATAGCAGACGGGGGCATGGCTGGCCCCCCGGGGGGGAAGTGGCGCACATCCAGGGGACGTGGTACGCTGCCTGTGCCGCCCACAGGGGCATGGCATGCGTTCTCAGGGCGTGACATGCCGCCTTGTGCGCAGGGGCGTGCAGCATATGTTGGGGGCACCGTGATGGCACCCTACTGGAATAGTGGTCCCAGGGGCTGTCCACTCCCTCCGCACCCTTGTTCCTCTGCCAGTGCACAGCGGAACACTGTGACGGAAACAAGAGTGCACAGAAATGCCGTTTACCTTCCCGCCATAGTGGTACCTATTTATCTACTTGCACTGGCATGCTTTCGAACTGCTAGGTTGGCAGAAGCTGGGACAGAGCAATGGGAGCTCACCCCATCGCAGGGATTCGAACCGCCGACCTTCTGATCAGCAAGCCCAAGAGGCTCAGTGGTTTAGACCACAGTGCCACCCACGCTTCTTTGTGTCTTTGTGTCAGTGGCATAGCATGGGTTGCCAGCTGCTGACAGCATCGGAGTATGCCCCCACCAGAACCAAGTGGGGCCGTGCTGTGCCATCTGCCTGCCCATGCTGGGAGGGGAGTCCAGGAGGCCAATGCAGCCCCTGGCAGGCAAATACCCCCAGCATCCATGGAAAGGAGCACCAGGCCAGGCTATGCTGGGGTTGCCCCTCACCTGCATTCCTCCATCCATGCCCCGTCACTGTGGGCCTGAACTGCTCTGGCACCTTTGCCAGGGCAGGGTGGGAGCCCTGTGAAAGCTGGCACCTATGTGGGGGGCCTGGTTGTGCTCCCTCAGAATTTTGTGCCCTAGGCCATGGTCCCCCTGCCCCCCCACGCTATGAAATTGCACTGCACTAAATGCCTTGAATGAACATATGCACCCAAGAAATTCACGTCTCTCCAAATAGTCCACAAAGGTGACTTACAGACAAACAGATTAAGGCAACTGACAATTATAATAGGATCACAGCATACGGTCATTGGGGAAAAGTCTTGCTGAAGCCTGAAGCCCTATTAAGTTTAAGAGATCCTAGAGCTTTTTGAAATATTTGTGTGTGTGTTATTCTAACAGAAAGGACAACGGAAATAGAAATAATAAGCAATCTTGCAAATGGCAAACTAACAATCTTACTAAAACATAACAATGTTGGACTTTCTCCCATATTTAGAGCGCCCCTCTTAATCAGAGGTTTGTTTAGTTTGTGCATAAATCTGACAAGGAAGACCGTGATGAGACAATATCCTATTTGTGTCCCTAGTAAACTTACGACGTGCCTCTTCATAAGAACGTCCGAGTCATTTAATTCCTGGGTCTTGTCTCTTTTAACTAGACAGGTGTAAAACTCCTCAGCAGAGTGGAGAGCATCTGGGTCCACATTTATGCCCAGACGCCACTAATATTTCAGACACCAGTTAGGCTAGGTACCCAATCGACAGGGAGGAGGTTGGCCCAGCTCTTCAAATAACACCATCAATCTTTCCTTCTCTGTCACGGAAAAGTGATAAAATATAGACCACCGGAGATTTATGGCCTGCGGGTCCCTCTGCTTTCTCGAGAAGGCTACCGGGTCCCCTTCAGATGACGAGAAACAGAGTTTGGCGTATGGCGGGTGGTGACAAATGTTGGTTCCAAGGATGGAGAGTTGACAAGAATCAGAGGAGTGTGAATATGATTTCATTGCAACCTCCTCCATCCTCCCTCGCACCCGTTATCTCCCCGTTGCCAATAAATTTATTAAGAGATCCATAATTTACATGCAAATGCCTTGGACTCAATCTGTCATTGGACAGAGTTCATTGGCGGTGGAAGGGTGACTGAGGAGGCCCCTTGCGCCCTGCTGACATCATTGGACGCATTCTTCAAGGTGCCTTTGGTAGCTTTAAATCGGTGGTCTGAAACTCCTGTCTTTTGGGGAGAGCAGGCAGTTTTGCGTTACATCTTGGGTGGGGAATCTCAAGTCCAGGAGCCTCTGAGTCTCTCTATATGGCCCTTGGAACCCTTCCCAGGCCACACCCCTTGGAACTCTCCCCAAGCCACGCCCCTCACCATCCCTTCTTCTCCCCAGGCCACGTCCCTTCTCCCCAGGCCACACCCCCACCGTCCCTTCTTCTCCCGAGCCACGCCCTTCTCCCCAAGCCACGCCCCTAAGCCGCCCCTTCTTCTCCCAAGCCACGCCCTTCTCCCCAGGCCACACCCCTCACCATCCCTTCTTCTCCTCAAGCCACGCCCCTTCTCCCCAAGCCACGCCCCTCACCGTCCCTTCTTCTCCCCAGGCCACGCCCCTTCTCCCCAGGCCACACCCCTCACCATCCCTTCTTCTCCCCAGGCCACGCCCCTTCTCCCAAGCCACACCCCTCACCGTCCCTTCTTCTCCCAAGCCACGCCCCTTCTCCCAAGCCACACCCCTCACCGTCCCTTCTTCTCCCAAGCCACGCCCCTTCTCCCAAGCCACACCCCTCACCGTCCCTTCTTCTCCCCAAGCCACGCCCCTTCTCCCCAGGCCACACCCCTCACCATCCCTTCTTCTTTCCAAGCCATGCCCCTTCTTCCCAAGCCACGCCCCTCATCGTCCCTTCTTCTCCCCAAGCCACGCCCCCTCTCCCAGGCCACACCCCTTACTGTCCCTTCTTTCCACCCCGAGTGGCAGACCGTTGACAAGTAGAACGGCGGAAAATGTCGACAGAGTTCATGAGTTATTGATGCAGTCCGAATGGTGGTGGAAGAACTGCATATTCTGCGTGAAATCGTTACTGAGGTTACTGACTTGTCCCACCCCCCATAGTCTCCCGATCAGGCCCCATCGGATTTCTTTCTTTTTCGAAAACTGAAATCTGCACTGTAAGGGCGCAGATTTTCCAACATTTCATATGTCCAATCTGCTGTGATGAGGGAACTGAAAGCAGTACGAAAAGAGGACTTCTCCAAAAGTTTCCAACAGTTATATGAACGTTGTCAATGGTGCATTGTATCAGAGGGAGCCTACTTTGAAGGCCTGTAAGGCATGTATGTTCAAATACTTCTCGCTGTCCAATTTCTTTTTTTTTTTTTAATGATATTTATTGAAATTTTTTTTTAAATTACAGAAAAAGACAAAGCAGAGAAAGAAAAAAGAAAAAACAAAAAGAAAACAAGCCACATCCAACAATACAAATTCAAAAAACAAAAATACACCACAAACAGATAAAAATAAAACCATCATTCTCGAATCTTCAACTTTCATTACCTTCTTTCTTTGACCTCCTCCTCCTCCCTTTTTTGTATCCTAGTTAATAATTATCGCAGCAAATCCTTTCCATATTTCATAATATTCTGTGATTACATTTTCATCTTATCTTATAAAAAACCTTAAAACTTAAAACTTAAATCTTATTTTTACCCACTTCTCATAACCATAATATTCTTGCCTAATTCTTTAAACATTTTTGCTAGAGCCAAGTAATTTTGTTCCAACATTTTTCTAACAGTCATCAATTTTATAAAACAATCCTAGTGATAAGAAAAAGAAATAGAAACAATCCAATCTTCATCCAGCAGTCCCTTCCTCCTGGTCCCGGGTTTTGTCAGTCCTTTTTATCCCATCGATCTAGCGCATTAAGCTGGTAACCTTATATCCGAGGCCCTTAAGTCTCTTCCATGTCCCTTCCGCAGCTCTTCTTCATATTCACCTTTCACTCGTGGGAACTCCAGCTTGGTAATGTTTTTGACCCTTTTCAACAAATCAGCCCCTTTTCCATAGTCCAGACTAAACTCCATGTGGTATTTAAAAACATGTTTCAGAATCCCTCCAAATCGCTGTCCAATTTCTGTGACCATTCACCGAATTTTCCGGTCACACCTTGTATTTTAACACTTACTGGGTCCAGGGGTTAAAAGTTTTGGTGTCCACAAACGCATAACAATACATTGCAAAGCCACCTGAGCAACTCCCTCAAATGTCTTGATTTAGTCGGGACATCTCGAATTTATAGAAGCTGCCCCGGCTCCCGATCTCAATCTGGGATGCCCCGATTTTCCTGGAGGCTGCTTCAGGCGGCCTGGGGCAACCTTCCAGGGGCCGCTCTATTCCACACAGCATCACCTAACAGTAGCAAGGCTTGCAACCTTGCAGAGGCTGCTCTAGACTGCACAATGTCTTCCAATGCAGCGAGGCCCAGGACCACCTTCCAGAGGCCACTTTAGCCCCGGCTGCATCTGGAAATACAGCGTCTTGTGAGTAGGAGGCAGAAAACATCAAAGCGGAGAGAGGGAAGGGAAGGAGGGGGCAAGCAGGTGGGTGAGGAAGGGGTAAGCGGCAGGGAGGGGGCAGGTGATGGAGATGGAGGGTGCTGTGGGGGTTGCTCCAAATTTTTCTCACCAAATGTTGGGTATGGCCATGGGCCTATCAACAGACACCCTCCTCCCTCCAGAAGGTTCTGGAAGTCAGCTTGGAAGAGGGGTTTGGAGGAGACTGGATGGTTGTTTCAGCAGTTTTCAACAACTGCGGATTTCTCCAGGTTTCAGGTATTGCTGTGGGATGCAACAGAGGATGCCTGCAAGGAACTTTGAGATTTATTCTGGTCAGAACACATTCTTGGAACCTTGAAATCTCTTGAATGGTTCGACCTTCAAGTTGTTTTTCTTCTTTCCTTCTTTCCTTCCTTGGGTAGACTGGCACAACCATGGATATTGTTGTTGTTGTTTAGACGTTTAGTCATGTCCAACTCTTCGTGACCCCTTGGACCAGAGCACGCCAGGCACTCGTGTCTTCCACTGCCTCCCGCAGTTTGGTCAAACTCATGGTAGTAGCTTCGAGAACACTGTCCCACCATCTCGTCCTCTGTCGTCCCCTTCTCCTTCTGCCCTCCATCTTTCCCAACATCAGGGTCTTTTCCAGGGAGTCTTCTCTTCTCATGAGGTGGCCAAAGTATTGGAGTCTCAGCTTCAGGATCTGTCCTTCCAGTGAGCACTCAGGGCTGATTTCCTGCAGAATGGAGAGGTTTGATCTTCTTGCAGTCCATGGGATTCTCAAGAGTCTCCTCCAGCACCATAATTCAAAAGCATCAATTCTTCAGCGATCAGCCTTTTTTATGGTCCAGCTCTCACTTCCATAAATCACTACTGGGAAAACCATGGCTTTTACTATACGGACCTTTGTTGGCAAGGTGATGTCTCTGCATTTTAGGATGCTGTCTAGGTTTGTCATTGCTTTTCTCCCAAGAACAACCATGAATAGGAGGTCCTTTATCGAAATCAGGCCGAACCAGACTACTATTGTGAACACTGGTTATGCTATGGTCCTCCAGCTCTTCTTAGCCACTGGTTTAAGGTAAAAGGTCAAGGACCCCTGGAGGGTTAAGTCCAGTCAAAGGCGACTATGGGGTGCAGCACTCATCTCGTTTTTCAGGCTGAGGAAGCTGGCGTTTGTCCACAGACAGCTTTTTGGTTCATGTGGCCAACATGACTAAACCGCTTCTGGCACAACAGAACACCGTAATGGAAACAAGAGCGCATGGAAACGCAGTTTGCCTTCCTGCCACAGCGGTACCTATTTATCTACTAGCACTGGCGTGCTTTTGAACTGCTAGATTGGCAGAAGCTAGGACAGAGCAACGGGAGCTGACTCCATTGTGGGGATTCGAACCGCCGACCTTCTGATTGGCAAACCCAAGAGGCTCAGTGGTTTAGACCACAGTGCCGCCCGCTCCCTTAGTTTATGGCAGCCTCTGCTCTCCATTCCAACCCTTCTCCGTACACTGCAAATGTTGGGGGCTTGTAAATCCCTTCTCCTTGAAACCAAAGCAACTAACTTGAATGGAATTGAGGGCAATGCCATTGTCAAGGCCAGAGATAGTGTCCCTTGGTCAGTCAGTCTATCTCTTACTGAAGGCGTCCCTTCCTAGCTTTCAAGATGGTTCATTCTTGAACCACTGCATGGTTCACACCGGAAATCCTCTTAACAGCTGGTAAGGGTCCTGGGCTCTTAGGTTTGGCAGGTCTTGTGTCAAGGTAAGGATGGAGATGAGCCCTTCAAAAGCCCAAGGAGAGAGTCTGGTGAGGTCAAAGTAGCGGTCGTGGTGATTAATCTCAGGTTACATCCAGTCACCAATACCTTCATTCTGAGCATTCTTTCCCCGATCTTTTTCCTTTTGAAACACACTCTCCAATGCAACAACCTTGCTAAAGAGTTTCCCACCATCTGCTGCACAAATGTTGGAAGCAGTCACGACCGCATAAGACAGAGCTGCCATTTTTAAGACAAATGTTATCTCAAGAGGTCAAAGGGGACAGATGCACAGGGCAGGAGTAACAGAGTCGGAGGCTGAGCCTAAGGACTTCCCATCTTCAGCTGTTTGCAAGTATAGAAGCCAGCTCCTAAAGCAAGTCCCGCTGATTTTGACAGAAGAAACTGCAAAGGATCCAGGAGGAATCCTGCAGGATGAGACCAAAGGCCTGAGTAGCCCAGCAAGCTTTTTCTAAGAGCATCCAAGAAGCCCATCAGTGAGTGTTGGTTTTGTGTAATTTGGTTAAAGAATAAAAGGAGAATTCCCTGAATATATAGATCCAGGTTTGGGGCAAGTACTCTTTCGTGAGAGAGCCCCACCAGAGATTTTAAATCACAAACATGAAGGAAAGGAAAGTGTGGAAATATAGTCCGTTAGACCTTTGAAATATTCCCAGTCTAAGCTGCTTCCAAAGTTTCCACTTCCATTAGCATCGGAAGAGACCACACGTTTGTGAAGTTAAAAATGGTTGACTTACAAACTTTCCCAAAGTCGAATTCATGTGCTTTTCCATAGAGCAGCAAGAAAAGACAGGCAGCACAACTTAGTTTCAAAACATGGTAATGTTTCTAAGTTATTTGTTAGAAACACAAAGAAGGCTTGCTAAAGCCATGCGGTCTAAGCTTGGAGCATGCAGCTTAGACATCCTTACTGGTTAGTTCACATGGTGTTGTGGTGGGGAGAAAGAGAACAAAGGTTTTGGTAAGCCTTCCTCCCAAGGTGACGGGGTGTGACCAAGCTAAGCCTGGCAGCACAGTTTATTCTATGGTCTTAACCCCTTCATGCATTAATTAGAGTGAAGCGTGTTGCTTATATGAGGTTGGATTTATCCCACTGTGAGTGGCGGAAGAAGGCAACAGGTCCCTCCTGCTCCTGGTTTTCAGGGTGGAGATGGACTTATCTGCTCTCTTGGATTTTAATTTTTTTTCAGTTCTCCAACTTGTGACGGAGAGAAGATGCTGTGAGCACATGCCTCACCCTTCCTTCTTCGCCACCCCAGAAGTATTCTGCCAGCTGACCTCTCTCTCGCCTTTGCACCATGGCTTACCGGCTGGCGACTGAAACTACTCTCTGGCCCAGATGGGTGACTCTCCATCAGAAGACAGCTGCAGCTGGCATTTGAGCGGGACTCCTGTTCGTGGTTTGATAGGGGTATGGGAAGGAAGGGAAAGCAAGACACTGTGAAATGGGGAGGAGAAATGCTGTGGTGAAACAAAGCAGGGGAGTGAAATAGAGAAGGAAAACTGGGTGGGGGAAGAAGGGGAGAGCAGGAGAGCCTTGGGGATGAAATGGAGAAGGAAAGGGGGGCGTTGGGAGAAGAGGGGAATCAGGAAAACCGGGGAGGTAAAATGGAGGAGGAGAAGTGGTCGATGGGTGGAGTGGGGAAGCTGGGATGAAATGGAGAAAGACAAATGTTCCAAAAACCTTGACAGCTTAAAATGCAAATAAGCCCCACCCACAGATGCAGATTAAGAGTGCATATAGGCAATTCTGTGGGTCCTGCCTAATTCCCCCCACTTGTTGTTGTTTAGTCGTTTAGCCGTGTCCGACTCTCCATGACCCCATGGACCAGAGCATGCCAGGCACTCCTGTCTTCCACTGCCTCCCGCAGTTTAGTCAAACTCATGCTGGTAGCTTCGAGAACACTGTCCCACCATCTCATCCTCTGTCTTCCCCTTCTCCTTGTGCCCTCCATCTTTCCCAACATCAGGGTCTTTTCCAGGGAGTCTTCTCTTCTCATGAGGTGGCCAAAGTCTTGGAGCCTCAGCTTCAGGATCTGTCCTTCCAGTGAGCACTCAGGGCTGATTTCCTTCAGAATGGAGAGGTTGGATCTTCTTGCAGTCCATGGGACTCTCCAGAGTCTCCTCCAGCACCAGAATTCAAAAGCATCAATTCTTCGGCGATCAGCCTTCTTTATGGTCCAGCTCTCACTTCCGTACATCACTACTGATCCTTCATGGATCACTGCCTTGCCGTGGCGAAGGGGCTCGAATAAGTCAGAGAAGCTATGAACTATGCCAAGCAGGGCACCCAATATGGACAGGTCACAGTGGAGAGTTTTGACCAAACGTGATCCACCTGGAGGAGGAACCGGCAAGCCACTCCAGTATCCCTGCCAAGAAAACTCCATGGACAATTCCCACCACCAGGGGGCTGCAATTTCTGAGGCTTTTCCCATTGTCTAAAAATTCTGCACAGCACTTTGGTCCGTGTTGCCTTGCATGCTGGTTTTGCCCAAGTAGTAACTTTAAGAAATTGGGAAATAAGACAACACTAAATTATGTCATTCTTGTGGTCTTTCGTTGGTCATGTTTCTATTCCTTAATGTGCAGACGTGCATAAATCAACATCTCCTCCTAAGGCTGGCTGTTGTTTTACAAACAGCCATAACTCATCAGAAAGTACGCAATGCAGCTGGTTGCGTCACGAGTGAAGACAGTTTTAGCTCCCTCTGGCTTGGAACATTTTGCGGCCGATATAGGTCTGCAAAATGGAGGAGTTTTGTAAGGACATGCAGAAATAAAACAGCGATGCATTTAAAACAGGAAAGAAAGGAAAAAACCAAACCAGGCAATATTGTTCACAGCAGCAGCGGTGGCAGATCTTTTACAGACCTAGGGCCATATTACAAATTTTCTGAGGGCCACACGCTGGTGAAGGGTTGGGCTAGAAGCAACGGTCATTCCTGCCATGGAAGAAGCAAAGTCAGAATTCATGGACACACATTCTAACCAGGCGAAAACAGTACAAGAAATTAATAAGCAAATACTGAGGGGGCTGAAGACCAGTAACTTTTTTTTTGTTAATTTCTTATTTTAATTATAATGGTATTGATATCCTTGGCTCCCAGTGTTATGTGGGATTTCATCGTTCTCTGTTAGGAATTGGGCTCGTCACATTCCTACATTCTCCAGGGCTACTTAAGAAAGACCTACACACTCTGAGCAAAGGCAGAAGCAAACTCCTGAATTTGGCCTGAGAAGGTTTTGTACCATTTGTTTGTGTTGATATTTTTAATTGTGAACCACCCTGAGATCTACGGATGAAGGGCAGTATAGAAATTTATTATCATCATCATCATCATCATCTTCATCATCATCATTAAGCTTTATTTATCGAAATTGCATCCATACATCTAAAACATATTATAATCTGTAAATCAAACTTTCAAAATAAGAATTCCAACAAAAAGATATGTCTTCCTAGTATAAATTTAGTACATAGATTAGACTTCCCATCCTTTTCTACATCTTTTCACTCTAATAAACCTATTACCTAAACTTATCAGTATAGAAATTTAATTAACAACAACAACAACAACAACAAAACTGCCATATATAGAGATAAATTTAAAAAATTGTCCAGTAGCACCTTAGAGACCAACTAAGTTTGTTCTGGGTATAAGCTTTCGTGTGCATGCACACTTCCTCAGATATCTCTCAGGTGCTACTGGACAATTTTTTTATTTTTCAATTTATTTCGACTGCGTCAGACCAACACGGCTACCTACCTGAATCTGCCATATATAGAAATATATACAGTGGGTTACATAGGCTTCAGGTTACAGACGCTTCAGGTTACGGACTCGGCTAACCCAGAAATAGTGCTTCAGGTTAAGAACTTTGCTTCAGGATAAGAACAGAAATCGTGCTCTGGCGGCGCGGCAGCAGCGGGAGGCCCCACTAGCTAAAGTGGTGCTTCAGGTTAAGAACAGTTTCAGGTTAAGAACGGACCTCCGGAACGAATTAAGTACTTAACCTGAGGTACCACTTTATGGGGGCACCAAATTCTTTTAAGTGCTTGAGGCCTCTAAAGGCAGTGCTGTTTTCTAGAAAAAGAAGTGGCAGAACTCACCACAAACGCCACCCCCCTTCTTCTCTTATCATGGCAATGGTGCCCACCCGAAAGGTGCCAGAACTGAGTTCCAGTGAGTTCCAGCTGGAAAAAGAGCCCTGCCTAGAGGTCTTGATCCAGCCCTGCCCTTGGTGTAGTAGAGAATGTTCTTCCATCTCAAGGTTTCCTCTGAGAAGGTCAGGAGGGAACAAAGATGTCGAAGCTGGAAAACAATTTCAATTTTTTTTTAGGAGATCATTTCTATTTGGTAGAAGCCAGCAGTGCAGTTGGTACCAGCCCAACACAGAACTAAACACCCTCCCATCAGATGTCAAGGAAATTGTAATGGGTTTAGGGGTTGCTCGTGCGTAAGTTGCTGCCACTCCTGGCTAGGTTACCTGGTTAAACCCTTTCTGACTGAACAGCCTCCAGCATCGTGAGTGTCTCAGTCGCTGGCAGAATCCGTCAGTGGGCGTTTCTTAAACTTCTTCCAGCACAAAAGTTCCTTGACGCCAAGTCTCCTCCTACTCTCCCTGCGCGGAAGTCTTCTGCGCAGGGAGGGTGTGGGCAGTGGAGTACCCGGACTCTCCCCGCTGGTCTCCGGCGAGGAGTCTTGGAGCCTCCTCCCTGATTCCCCCATCTGCCCCCCTTCTCTACTGGTGTTACGCTGATTTCCTTCTCCAGCAGACGGGCTCCCTCTCTCCCTACTGGGACCCTCTCCGCCATCCCTTTGGAGCCTTCCCTCCGCTTCCAGCTCCGATGGCAGTTCCCTGACAGAAATAAACAACTATCTGACTTTTAGAAGACATCTGAAGGCAGCCTTGTATCAGGAAAATTTTGAATGTCTGATATTTTACATTTTTTTTATATGCACAGTAAGCTGCCCAGAATGTCTGGGGAAACCCAGCCAGATGGGTGGGGTATAAATTTTTTATTTTTATTTTTATTATTTTATTATTATTATTATTATTATTATTATTATTATTATTATTATTTACAGGGCCAGATTTAGGTTTGATGAGGCCCTAAGCTACTGAAGGTAATGGGGCCCTTTATATGTCCAGCTTTCCTTTGTCAGCAACAAATTGTCACTGTTTTTTGTGTTGAATATATGCTATATGGTAATTGATGGACCTAATCTAAAGCCATTTGTACATAACAAAATATGTATTTTATAAAAGTAATTGTTGAAAAGTCCATGCAGAATGTAGGCACCCTATATATAGAAATGAGCAAACCAGTGATATTTGAGGGAGCAGGCTAGCAGGCGGGGCCCATGACTTACATCATAGGAGCCTAGACAACACAAAACACTGTTGCTGTATGTAGGTTTTATTTTATTGGTTTTTTATCTTATATTTCGAAAATGTACATCCAGTGGTTTTTTCCTTTAAATTTTTTGGGGGCCCCCAAGAGAGTGGGGCCCTAAGCTATAGCTTGTTTAGCTTATACATAAATCCGGCACCGATTATTTACCTAAACAAAGCTTTTTAATGCCCTGGTAACCATTCCTGACTCCTGGTTTTCCCAGACAGTCGGATACCCAAGATTTTCCTGGCTCTGACTTTCCTGGTCACATGCCTCTGGGATGCAGAGATGACACGGTCTCCGAATGAGCCCCCAAACGTGCAGTATGAACGGCAGTAGCTCCATCCAATGTTTACTTGTGATTTCCTCTCCGGTTTACTGATGTAAATGTAGTGTTCATTTTCCAAATACCGCACGCTCTTGTTTGCTTCCATGGGAAAAGGCTCGTTGCAAAGTTTAACAATTAATGTGACACATTAATAAAATAAAAGAACGTTTAAGGAAGAAATTAGGAACCGAGCGAATGTGACCAGATGTTGCAGCCAAAGCATTTTGTTTTTTTTTATAAGATATTTATTAAGGTTTTTTGAAATATTACAGTGAAAATGAAAAAGAAAAAAGAAAAATACAAAATAAAAACAGTTAAAAACACACATATTTTCTATTACTTATTTTCCTTTAGCTTGTTTCCCAGACCTCCTCGTACCTCCCTTTTTTTGTATTCCACTTCAATTTATTGGTTCAGCAAATCCTTACCATTAGATTTTAACCCATTTATAACCCTTTTTTCATATTCTCTTAGAACATTACAGCTGGAAACCGCTTAATTACTATCCAACATCATTCTATCATTCATTAATTTTACAATATTTCTGTAAATAGTCTTTAAATTTCTTCCAATCTTCCAAAGCGTTTTGTGTCACTTGCAAGAAACATAACAGGAATATTCATCATCGAGATTTGTTTTTTTGGCATGTGCAGAATTAGAAGCAAAACAGTGAGGATTGGGTTTCTGTGTTGGGAATGAGTCTCAGATATGGGCGTGTGTGTTGAAGTTCTTAGATCAAATATTTGGGACCTTTGTTATACTGCTGTCAAAGAGAGCATGGTGGTTGAGAGACTGAACTAGAAATCAGAAAGCCTTTAGTGTGAGTCCTGTGTCCAATTCTGGGCAACACAGTTTTTTAAGTAGGATGTTGACAAGCCCCACCTGAAATACTGTGTCCAGTTCTAGGCACCACAATTTAAGAAGGATGTTGACAAGTTGGAACATGTGCAGAGGAGGGCAACCAAGATGGTCAAGGGTCTGGAAACCAAACCATATGAGGAACAGTTGAGAGAGTTGGGTAAATCTAGCCTAGAGAAGAGAAAACTAAGAGGTCATATGATAGACATCTTCGGACCCCCTGAAAGTTGTTAAGCTTTTAGGAAGACCCCAAAATCGCTGACTTATTTTTTAAGCAAACCACCGAAATTGCAATTATGAGCTGTGCCACTAGGAGCAATGTTTCAGATATGAGCCATAGGAAGCCATCAAGCAGGGGCTTCCTGCTGAGAAGAGCCTTCCTGCTGAGGAGAGCCAATGGTCTACTTGGGTTGGCGGAGCCTCTCCAACTTGTTGTTGGCCAAGATAACAGGCGGTTCTGCCACATGACACTGGATGAATTTCTCAGACACAGCAGAATTTGGGCAAGACTTTAACTCAGCCTCAAGGGACGTGGGTGGCGCTGTGGGATAAACCACAGAGCCTGGGACTTGCCGATCAGAAGGTCGGTGGTTCGAATACCTGCGACGGGGTGAGCCCCCGTTGCTCGGTCCCTGCTCCTGCCAACCTAGCACTTCGAAAGCACGTCAAAAGTGCAAGTAGATAAATAGGTACCACTCCGGCGGGAAGGTAAACGGCGTTTCCGTGCGCTGCTCTGGTTCGCCAGAAGCGGCTTAGTCATGCCGGCCACATGACCCGGAAGCTGTACGCCGGCTCCCTTGGCCAATAAAACGAGATGAGCGCCGCAACCCCAGAGTCAGTCACAACTGGACCTAATGGTCAGGGGTCCCTTTACCTTTACCTTTTTAGCTCAGCCTCACCCACTGTGCGGAGAGTCGTGGACCTTCAAGAAGACCTCTGGTGATAATGAGAGTTGAACGAGCGCCTCAAAATTGCTCAACTCCCTTCGTACCTGGGGAGGAGTGTGCGTCGAATGTACACACGCAGAAACAGCACAGTTCTTTCCAAAACTGCACTTGCTTCCTTCAAAATTCCTCAGATTCTTCTCTCCACAAGGATCCTGCTTTCAGATAAACCTGGTGAAGGGATGGAGAGACCAACACAAATCTGTTCAGTGTCAGTTGACTGGCTCTCCACCACAGATCCATCCCATCTTTCCTGGATGTTCCAAAAGAACAAACACACACTGTGCAAACTCTGCACATTTTCCACATACTCTTACCATTAAACATACTGTATATTTTTAAATGCTTTTCGGCGCATTTCTCCCTAAATAGGGTTGCCATGCTTCAAAAAAAAAGCGTATTTATTTATTTATTTTAGGAAACCACCTAAATGGTTTAGCTTTTTTTAGGAAAACCCCAAAGTTGATTGGCTTTTGTTTTTTTTACAAAAATGCCAAAAAAACCACGATTTTTTTTATTGACAAAGCACCTCCTTTTCAAAATTATTCCCCCCAGACATCAATTCCGCCTTTGAAATCCTGGTACTGTCCGGGAAAATCCTGATGTATGGCAGCCCTGCCCCTAAAGCATATATTTTGTATGCCATCCTAAACCTTCCAAATCTACATTTCTGTATTCGTGCATGCTTTTTGAGAACAAAACTGCATTGTGAAATTAGGGAGACTGCATGTTTCAATTCCGATCTGCACACAAATTCGGGGTCGGTCCGCTGCAAGAAGGAGACCGGACATATTCCTCTCTCATCCCCGGGAAACTCATTCGCAAGAGCGGTCCTGCCCCACACCACACCCCCGCCCCCATATCTGTCCTGAGCTGACTGCTTTGGAGTCACCTCGTGCTAGAAAGAAGGACAGTTGGGTGAATCAGCTCAGACACACTTTCATGTCCTTCGAAAGCAGTAGACCGACAATTTGTGCTTGTTCAGTTCTTTTACGAGCCTTTGATGTTGTGCAACCATAGAAGGTGTCATTTCCTTCCTGCTCTCGTGAAGCCATTAATCCCCCCTTGAGTTTTAACATGGGTTGGAGGGGAGGGGGCATAAGTTGAGCAGATACGTCAGAATAACTGCAATTGTCTTCCATGCCACTCAATTTTCTATATCCTCGGGGGGGTTTATGTGTTCCCTACAAACATCAAGAACCATGGAGTTTGGCTGCTTGCTTGCTTTTCAGACCTCATTCGCTTCCTGCTTGGAGATGCCTAATATCCAAACCAGAATCAAAAACTATGCTTCTAGGGCCAGGACACTAGAAGGTCCAGCGCCCGGACACTGAGGTCCAGCGCCGAGGACCTTCTGGCGGTTCCCTCACTGCGAGAAGCCATGTTACAGGGAACCAGGCAGAGGGCCTTCTCGGTGGTGGCGCCTGCCCTGTGGAACGCCCTCCCACCAGATGTCAAAGAGAACAACAACTACCAGACTTTTAGAAGGCATCTGAAGGGAGCCCTGTTTAGGGAAGCTTTTAATGTTTAACAGACCACTGTATTTTAATACTCTGTTGGAAGCCGCCCAGAGTGGCTGGGAAAACCCAACCAGATGGGCAGGGTATAAATAATAAATTCTATTCTATTCTATTCTATTCTATTCAGGATGGTGTTATCAACCTGGTGCCTCCCAGATGTTTTGGACTACAATTCCCATCAGCCCCAACCAGCACAGCTGTATGAGCTATTTGACGGTGGAATGGGCTCCCTTGGAAGGCGGTGGACTTCACTAGAATTTCTTAAACAGAGGTGCTAAGAAGAGGGTTGGCGTAAATGACCTTTGGGGTCCCTTCCAGTTCTATGGACTACTGCCATGCGCTCTACGTGGGGCTACCTTTGAAGGTGACCCCGGAAACTACAACTAATCCAGAATGTGGCAGCCAGACTGGTGACTGGGAGTGGCCGTCGAGACCACATAACACCGGTCCTGAAAGAGCTACATTGGCTCTGTTAGAATTCCTGATCCATGATTGCAGTCATGGGATTGTTGTCTTTCACATGACAGTGTATGTTTTGACTCCACAGAGTGGGAAGTGACGGAGACAGGATGTTTGTGTTACTGTGTTCTGTGAAGTGGGACTATTGTCCTTTGTTCTTTTTCTCTGCTGTCTGATGCTAGAGAGAGAGGGAGCCATGTTGCAGTGCTCCGTGTGTGTTTATATGTAATAAAGTAGATTAGCCAAAATGCTGAGTTGCTGGGGTCTGTCACTCGCATGCTGCGCAAACTCTGTGGATCCCTAAGTGTGCCGGTGTCGGTTGGCATCAGCCGCTGTATGTTTAGGCTGAAGAAAGCTTATGAAGCTCCCAAACGATCGACCAGGAGGGAGAGAACATGCTAATCAGGCATGTGTCTCTGCCAGGGTCCTACTCGAGTGTAGGCTGAACTCCTGACATGCTCTCAGTATGTTTCTGAGCACAACTCAATGTGTTGGTGCTAACCTTTAAAGCCCTAAACGGCCTCAGTCCAGGATACCTGAAGGAGCATCTCCACCCCCTTCGTTCTGCCTGGACACTGAGGTCCAGCTCCGAGGGCCTTCTGGCAGTTCCCTCCCTGCGAGAAGGGAGGTTACAGGGAACCAGGCCTTCTCGGTGGTGGCACCCTCCCTGTGGAACGCCCTCCCATCAGATGTCAAGGAAATAAACAACTGTCTGATTTTTAGAAGACATCTGAAGGCATGTTTTTGATGGTTGATGCTTTATTGTGTTTTTAATATTTGGTGAGTGAGTGGGGCAACCAAGTCAGATGGGTGGCATATAAATATAACATAATCATAATCATACAAAAATGCACAAACAATTTCATTTTTGCACTCACTTTACCCTAGTATGGGGTTTGGTTTTGTACCGTATTTTTCGCCCTATAGGACGCAAATTTTCCCCTCCAAAAATGAAGGGGAAATGTGTGTACGTCCTATGGGGCGAATGCAGGCTTTCGCTGAAGCCTGGAGAGCGAGAGGGGTCAGTGCGCAGCGACCCCTCTCGCTCTCCAGGCTTCAGGAAGCTCTGCGCAGCCCTCCGGAGCCCGGCGCGACTTCCGCCGGGCTCCCTAGGCTTGCGGATAGCAGGCTGTTCTCGGGGCTGGGGTCGGGGGAAGCTCGGGCTTCCCCCGCTCCAGCCCCGCGCTTGGGGTGGAAATAAATTTTTTTTCTTTATTTCCCCCCCCCCAAAAAACCACCTAGGTGCGTCCTATGGGACGGTGCGCCCTATGGGGCGAAAAATACGGTACATCTGACTTGCTTGGAGAACCTCTCTGCAGAATTCAGGGAAGTGTGAATTGGGGGTGATTTGTGTTAAATTGTGAACCAGATAGTATTTCTCCTTCCCTTCGCTGATCCTTCTGTGTTTCCTCCTCGTAGATCCTTCTCTCTCTCTTTTTTAAAAAAAATAATTTTTATTAGGTTTTTTACAAATATAACACGTACTACAACAAAGAATAAAGAAACAGAATCACAAATATAGGCAAAAAGAAAAAAATGAAAATTTAACAACAAACATATAACAACATAAACAACACAAATTAATTAGTTATTTAAACATCTAACCTTATAAACATATTTTTGACTTCCTCTGGGCCATCCCATCTGAATTTCCTTGTATTCGAATGTAGCAGTTGTCTAATATCATTATTAAAACACAGTATTCCAATTAAAATCCAATTCCTTAACTTTTCTTAAAGTTCTATAGCTCATTTATTTAATTAACTCCTAATTTAATCCTAGGCCTATTTGGTACTTTCAAGCAGTTTCTAATTTTTAATATTACAATATTTATTCAAATAGTCTTTAAATTTCTTCCACTCTTCTTGGTATCCCTCTTCTTTCTGGTCGCGGATTCTTCCAGTAAGGTCAGCCAACTCCATAGAGTCCATCATTTTCATCTGCCATTCTTCCACAATTGGTAATTCTTGTGTTTTCCATTTCTTGGCTATTAAAATTCGAGCAGCAGTTGTGGCCTACAAAAATAACTTTACATCTTTCTTGGGTAGTTCAAAACCTATTATTCATAGATCCTTCTCTGGGTGAGGAGATGTCGATATTCTGTCGATATTCTTCAGAGCCCAGTAAGGCAGGGAGCCGCTTGCTATGGGACGAGCGCCACACTGGTGACATTCAAACAGCCGCAGCCCATTGAAAAGCAATATTCACGTTTTCATAAAATGTTCCCGTCATGGTTTATTTTGTTTCCTTGAGCCAGTGAACCTGTTCAGCATTTGAGAGGCAGTAAAAATGCAGTAAATTAAGATCTCTAGGCCTTTGGGAGGGCTGTAAAAATCACCGTGAAAAAATGGAGCTCTACAAAACACGAAAGCCTGTCACTTTTATTGGGCCAGATACGGGTTGCACAGAGGACTGTGCAAGTTTTGCAGTTTCACAGGATTCCTTGTCACTATGTATGTATCTCTGCTTGGCACGGACAAAGAGGGCTGTTTAAGAGAAAAGTCTCCGTAAACTTCGACCAAAATAAAAACAGATTCACATAGCCGCCTCTGTAGATCGGTTGGTTGTTCTATATATTATACCATATTGGGGGAACCCAGTCCAATGAGTGAGGTAAAAATAATAAAATTATTAATATTCCATGAGAGCACAGTATGTGTAAACATATATACATATATCAGTGAAAACAACAAACGGGAAAATGTTTGCAAAAATGTGTCATGATATCTGCTTGTTATTTATTCAATAATATTTATATATCGCTTGATTGTAGGGGGGGGACTATCAAGAGACAAACAAGAAAAAAACCACAGTGCCTTAAAACATACAAAAAGTTAAAGATACGGAAACAGATTAAAATCCGCACCAATATTTCTAAGCATCTGGGTTTCCTCGAACGTTGGAGACAAAGATACGTATATTGGGAGAAAATCGCACGAAAACGTTAGTGAATATTCATGAGGACTTTTTAAAAGGTTGTGAACTGGTGTTGAAATGATGACTTGAACGTGAGATTGGAAGAATGAGAAGCTGAGAGAAACCGAAAGGGATTTTTCGCTGCCAGTCCAGTCAGAACAGCTGGAGGCTCCATCTTGTTCTTCGCCTCAGGCAGCAAAAAGCTCACTGCCCCACAAGGAAGGTGGATCTCTATCTTTATCTATTTAATCGATTTGGTTTTTTATAATAATAAAAAAATTGTTTCAATTCTATTAGAGCTTGA
Organism: Podarcis pityusensis; assembly: GCF_964106645.2. Taxonomy (NCBI): domain Eukaryota; kingdom Metazoa; phylum Chordata; class Lepidosauria; order Squamata; family Lacertidae; genus Podarcis; species Podarcis pityusensis. The sequence goes on from NC_138028.1 coordinate 5,191,936, forward strand.
TTACTTTTAAATGATGGCACATTTTCTGCGGGGTTTTGTGGGGGGTTTTGCATTTTACTTGTGTTGTTTTAATTTGTGTCAGTGGCCTCGAGTCTTGCTCTGGGGAAAAGGCGAGATATAAATAAATACAGCATTACAGGTAACTCGCAGCTGACAGGTGGACAGGTAACTCTGTGAAGGAGGTGCAAGGGCTATGGGAGCTTCTGAGGGGTTCATTGGAATGAAAAGCGGCGTAGAAATATAATAAATCGAAATCAGATCAGATCCTACCACAGAGGGAGCTTTTAAGCTCTCCGACTTGCTTACCAAACTCTGGGAAAGTCTTGCATAGGTTTGAGAGGTAACGAAGGCAAGGTTGTGAAGGGGTATTCCAAATAGGATTCCTTGCAAGAAAAGGGAAAAGTTGACAGCTATGCCCTAAGCTATAGCTTGTTTAGCTTATACGTAAATCTGGCACTGTTGGTATAATTGGTAGAGGTTGATTTCCTGACGTCACTTTTCCTTTCCCCACAGTCCTGGCTGACATCCATTCTCGAGGAAGTTCAGCGATCCCGACCGCGGTTGCCCACAACTCCTGGGTAGGTGTGATGAAGTGACAAAGCCATTACAGAGTCAATTATCGTTCCCTCCACCGCTCCCAATTGCAGCCGTCCCAAAGATTGTTTAAACTCAGGCCTGGGCTCCTCTCCCAGAGCCATCCGATTCTGCAGCGAGCAGCAGCAGCACCTGCAAACGATCACTTTGAGAGATGGCTAATGTTCTAATTACTGAGGACCCAAAAATGTTAGCTGTAAACAAATGAGGATTGTATTTATAATCCATCAGCGTTACGGCCTTCTGATGGCGATGATATCTGCAAAGTTTACACTGGGAGACCTCCTGCCCCTCTGCAGCCGCAGCAGCTGCAAGCTTATGGCCGGTTTGCAGATGGAGGGGAAATCGCAGGCGTTTCACTGCGGCAGGAAAGAATAATCACTGGCTACCTCTTCAAAATCGCCCAGGAGCCTCATCTAGAAAATCGGGGCCATCAGAGCTGCTGCCGATTTTCACAGAATGCAAAAATTTTAGGTGAGTGTCGAGGAATCACAACATAGTAGTATCATGTTGTTGTTTAGCCGTTTAGTCGTGTCCGACTCCTCGTGACCCCCTGGACCAGAGCACGCCAGGCACTCCTGTCTTCACTGCCTCCCGCAGTTTGGTCAAACTCATGCTGGTAGCTTCGAGAACACTGTCCAACCATCTCATCCTCTGTCGTCCCCTTCTCCTGGTTCCCTCAACCTTTCCCAACATCTGGGTCTTTTCCAGGGAGTCTTCTCTTCTCATGAGGTGGCCAAAGTCTTGGAGCCTCAGCTTCAGGATCTGTCCTTCCAGTGAGCACTCAGGGCTGATTTCCTTAAGAATGGATAGGTTGGATCTTCTTGCAGTCCATGGGACTCTCCAGAGTCTCCTCCAGCACCAGAATTCAAAAGCATCCATTCTTCGGCAACCAGCCTTCTTTATGGTCCAGCTCTCACTTCCATACATCACTACTGGGGAAACCATAGCTTTAACTATACGGACCTTTGTTGGCAAGGTGATGTCTCTGCTTTTTAAGACACTGTCTAGGTTTGTCATTGCTTTTCTCCCAAGAAGCAGGCGTCTTTTAATTTTGTGGCTGCTGTCACCATCTGCAGTGATCATGGAGCCCAAGAAAGTAAAATCTCTCACTGCCTCCATTTCTTCCCCTTCTATTTGCCAGGAGGTGATGGGACCAGTGGCCATGATCTTCGTTTTGTTGATGTTGAGCTTCAGACCATATTTTGTGCTCTCCTCTTTCACCTTCTCAAGAGTCTCTTCCAGCACCATAATTCAAAAGCATCCATTCTTCGGCGATCAGCCTTTTTTATGGTCCAGCTCTCACTTCCATACATCACTACTGGGAAAACCATGGCTTTAACTATACGGACCTTTGTTGGCAAGGTGATGTCTCTGCTTTTTAAGATGCTGTCTAGGTTTGTCATTGTAGTATCATAGAACTGTAGAATTGGGTAGGAGCTCTGAGAGGTGGCCATTCAACTTCTGCTGAAAACTCTCCCGGTGAAGGAGAATTCACCACCTTCTGTGGGTGGTGCATTTCACAGACCAAGAGGAGATGGGATAGCCATCTTCAGATATCTCAAGGGCTATCACATGGAAGAGGGAGCAAGCTTGTTTACTCCTGCTCTGGAGGGTAGGGGCATCACCCAACCTGGTGATAACAGAATAAACGATATAAGGAGGGAGCTGCAGCCCAGTATAGGAAAAGAGATGATAAGGGAACATCTAGCTACTTTAAAAATCTCCAGGGCCTGATGAGCTATTTCCAAAGGTACTCAAGGAGGATAGAAAGGTCTCCCCTGGGCATAGCTGTCAACATTTCCCTTTTTTAAGGTAAATTCCCTTATTCCGAATAGGATTCCTCGCAAGAAAAGGGAAACATTGACAGCTATACACCTGGGAGCTTGTGGACTCTCCTTCCTTGGAGGTTTTTAAGCAGAGTTTGGATATCCATCTGTCATGGATGCTTTAGCTGAGTTTCCTGCATTGCAGGAGTTTGGACTATGTAGATGTCCCTTGGGACACGGATGGCGCTGTGGGTTAAACCACAGAGCCTAGGGCTTGCCAATCAGAAGGTCAGCGGTTCGAATCCCTGCGACGGGGTGAGCTCCCGTTGCTCGGTCCCTGCTCCTGCCAACCTAGCATTCGAAAGCACGTCAAAGTGCAAGTAGATAAATAGGTACCGCTGCGGCGGGAAGGTAGACGGCGTTTCCGTGCGCTGCTCTGGTTCACCGGAAGCGGCTTAGTCCTGCTGGCTACATGACCTGGAAGCTGTACACTGGCTCCCTTGGCCAATAAAGCGAGATGAGTGCCGCAACCCCAGAGTCGGTCACGACTGGACCTAATGGTCAGGAGTCCCCTTTACCCCTTTACCTAGATGTCCCTTGGGGTCCCTTCCATATCTACAATTCTTTTACAAGAGACAGGGCTATCTTAAGCATATGCAGCTCTGGAGTGTAAATATCTGCTCAGCACACACACACACACACACACACACACACACACACACCCCAGATTGCCCAGTCCCTGGAGCGCAGGAGGGTGGAGCCAGCCAGCCGCCTCAGCGTCTCGCTTGCTCAGTCGCACCTGAACTCGCGGAGCAGAGCCGCCTGCAAAAGAAGAGCCCACCGCGGCTCTTCCCCGGACTCAACTCTTGGGCCCCGGAATCTCTGCCTGGTGCCCCTGAGAGCCCGCCGCCCGGGTGCCCTGCACCCCTAGCGCCTATGGGTAAGACAGCCCTGACAAGAGCAAGCAGCTTATGGCTAAATGAACAACGTTAAGTGATCTTCAGATTGCATCTCTTTTCTTTCCTTTTAATTTTTAAAATTCATTTTCACTTTTAACATTTGTCATCATACATACCGTATTTTTCCGTGTATAAGACGCCCCCACGCATAAGATGAGCCCTATTTTTATTTTTTAACCTAAAATTAAGAAATTAAGTTGTTTAGCTTTTTGGGGGGTGGGGGGAAGTCACTTCCGCCAACCGCTCACCCACCTGCCCGCCACTGCCGATCGCTTGCCACAGCCACTGTTGATCGCACACCTCGCCGCAGTCGCCAATTGTCTGCGCGCTCGCTGCCACCAACAGCCCACCCGCCCACTTGCCGCAGCCGCCAATCGCCTGCCCAATTGCCGCAGCCACAGCCAATCGCCAGCAGGCCTTGACACAGCCACCAATGACCCGCTCAATCGCCGCCACTAGTCTTCTGCTTGCTGCTACCATTCATCGCACGTCACCCCTCTGCATTCACTATCCATGTATAAGACGACACCCAATTTTTGCCTAAGTTTTTTAGCAAAAAGCATCATCTTATACATGGAAAAATACAGTAAATCATAATCATTTTACACATAGGATTCTCAGAATCCCCAAACTTCCCTTCACCCCTCCATGGTTTCCCCAGATATTCTTTTCAAACTGCATCGTATCATATTCTCCATATTTTCTTAAAACTCAATTTTTATCATAATTCTCACTTCACTGCAAGTGTTTTTAAAATCCTGCCAATGTTTTCAATTGTTTACCGTGTTCTTTCTTTATTAAATTTATTGTCTTCTTGATCTCTGAATTTCCCGGTCATTTTCACCAATTTGGCATGGTCCATCATCTTTATCAGCCTTTTTTCTTTCGTAGGTAGGTTATCCTTCTTCCATCTTTGGGCAAGTAGCATCCGCGCAGCTGTTGTAGCATAGATACATAGTCTCTTCTGATCTTTAGGTATTTCTGGACCTAAAATTCCTAGCAAGAAAGTTTCAGGGTTGTTGTTTTATTACAAAAGGTATTTTAAACTTTTTTTCAACTCGTTACAAATCATTTCCCAATATACTTTTGGGGTTTTTTGCACATCCACCACATGTGTTAAAATGTGCCAACTTCTCTTTACACTTCCAACATGTATCTGTAGCAGTTCTACACACTTTTGCTAGCTTAGCAGGAGTTAGGTACCAGCGATACATCATTTTCATATAATTCTCTTTCAACATGCAACATGCTTCAGATTGCATCTCAAAGGGAGATACTCGTGTTACACCACGGACTGGCAGCATTACTCTTCCGTGCACTCATGATGATGATGATGATGATGATGTATTATTTGTACCCCGCCCATCTGGCTGGGTTTCCCCAGCCACTCTGGGCAGCTGCCACAAAAACCAAAAATACACTAAGATGTCACACATTAAAAACTTCCCTGAACTGCCTTAAGATGTCTTCTGAATGTCAGGTAGTTGTTTATCTCTTTGACATCTGATGGGAGGGCATTCCACAGGGCGGGCGCCACTACCAAGAAGGCCCTCTGCCTGGTTCCCATTGCTTCTCGCAATGAGGGACCCCCAGAAGGCCCTCGGCGCTGGACCTCAGTGTCCGGGCAGAACGATGGAGGTGGAGACGCTCCTTCAGATATACTGGGCCGAGGCCATTTAGGGCTTTAAAGGTCAACACCAACACTCTGAATTGTGCTTGGAAACATACTGGGAGCCAATGTAGCTCTTTTATGTGGTCTTGGCGGCCGCCCCCAGTCACCAGTCTAGCTGCCGCATTCTGGATTAGTTGTAGTTTCCGGGTCACCTTCAAAAGTAGCCCCACGCAGAGTGCATTGCAGTAGTCACTGCAGAATCACTGCTCTTCACTGGGAGGGAAAGGGGCAGAGGCGAGGCAGCGGGGAGGTCAGCGCAGTGTGAATGGGTTGGCATTGCCTCTCTGCCTTCCAGTGAGCAGCAGTAAGTGCGGCAGTTCAAATACGCCACACACTGCTGACGTTTCCCTGCCAATGCAAGGAGGACAGTTCCTGTTTGAGCCCTGCCTGCTGCCAGAATACTGCTTGAGGGGCCAAAGAAAAGACCATTCCACCGGCGGCCGTCCCATTTCTCAACCCCGAACTTGATACTCTTAGGTGGGGGGCAGCTCCCCTGCCGTTTAACACATCCCTCCTTTGCGAGGGCATTTATTTTCTGAGCGAATGGCCTTGGGACATGGGAGGTTACCAGAGACTAAACAGCCGGATTGCGAAGCCTTTACATCTGGCACTTTTAAGAGTGAATTCCCCTAGATTTATGTACCTGTTTTGAGCCGGGTCTTTCAGGAGACATCGGGTCAAAAGAAGGAGAAGACGAGGAACATACCTTCGACTGCCTGTCAGGGTTAACTGCCCTTGCCTTCTCAGTTTCCCCTCCTAAATGTTTCCCATCTTCCTGGTGGACTGCATATCCCCCTCCTCCAACATCACGAAGTTACACTGCCTGGTTTGTTTCTGGGAATGTTGCAGAGGTTGCTAGTCAGAGTTTAGCAGGGCTTAGGACTCCCCAGGTATGAGCCCCATCTCTCTGGTCTATGACTACTACATGATAGGTGTGTGGGATCATTCTCAGTGTCAGGGCATATGGCTGGGCAGACCCAGAGACCGAAGTGGGTGGAGCAATGAAGATCAAGTTCACCTTTCTACAGCAGGCTCAATTTACCGTATTTTTCGCTCCATAAGATGCACCTGACCATAAGACGCACCTAGTTTTTAGAGGAGGAAAACAAGAAAAAAAAAAATTCTGAACGAAACAGTAGATGTATGATTTTTGTGGTTCATGCTGTGGCCACAGACATGTGATCTGATGGTGAATTTGGGGTGACCCAATGCAAAAATCCTGAGGATCCATGTGGATCCGTGCTTTATAACCAGGTTTTTGCACCATTGCAACCCCAGGAAACAGTGGGTGCGTGGTTTTTTTGGTGCAGGCTGTAGTCATGGACATGCTATGTGATCTGATGGTGAATTTGGGGTGACCCAATGTAAAAATCTGGAGGATCCATGGGCTTTTACCTCCCCCCTCCCAGGCAGCCTCCACTAGCGTCCCTTATCTCTCTTCCAATCCCACTGATCAGCTGCTTCCTTTCAACACTCCCTTCCCTCTTGTTTGCCTTACTGTCTTGTCCTTAGCTGGAGCAGTTTTTTGCTTCTCCTTTTCTACTAATTTTTCTCCTTATTGCTTTTGTCTTCCTGTTTCCCCCCTTTGCAAGTTTGCTATCTTTACCTCCCCCCTCCCAGGCAGCCTCCTTTATCTCTAGCGTCCCTTATCTCTCTCCCAATCGGCAAACGATCAGCGGCTTTGTTTCAACACTCACTTCCCTCTTTCAAAAAAAAGAGCATGATCTGCTTTTTGCCCCTGGTCAATTCGGCTCCAGGGACCACGCATTCGCTCCATAAGACGCACAGACATTTCCCCTTACTTTTTAGGAAGAAAAAAGTGCATCTTGCGGAGCGAAAAATACAGTATACATGCTGTTAAAAAGTTGGTGCTTGCCCCTCTCTTTGCCAAGTGGTGGCAAGAGCCCATGGGCCTCAGCCCTGTATATCTGAAGAAGCATCAACTCAACCATGGGGTCCTGGGCACCCACACAGGATCTGTGTTCCTTTGGAGAATGGAAGACATGGCAGAGACTGTTGTGGTTTTAAGAAATATGGTTTATTCACCTATTTGCACCTTCAGTGTGCATAGAGGGAGTCCGGATCTTACAGCTTGGTCCTTTCAAGAGGGGCTTATGCCCCACAGCAGTGGAGGCAGCCTTCAGCCAGCCTGCCCAACATGGATGTCAGCTCTTCTTCTTGATTCTCCTTCCCAGCAACCCTTGCACCCAGACTCCCTTTTCCTGTCACCTCAAACATACACTCCCCATCACTGTGGCAACATCTCACTCCCCATGCCAAAGGATTCCTCTTGGATGGCCCATCAACCCCGTTTGTCATGTTAACAGGTTTGCTCTTCACTAAGCCAGCCAGGATGGTTTGCACAAGGCAGCCCAGGAATTCTCTGTCTGGCACAATCAATCAAAATCCTAGCATTTATTCATTCATAGGGCTTAGGGGCATCCCCCTCCCTTAAATCTATGAAATATTCTCCCACAACCCATTTGGTCCTTCATCCAGGGAAGCAAGATGCATGGCCAGAGATGAAGGGTACATACCAACACACCTGGAGGAAGTGAACCAAGGCCAATAAGGGGTGTGGCCTGGGGGAGAGGGTGTGGCCTGGTTAGAGTCCCAATGGCCAGAGTCTGGGAACCACATACATCTCTTAGCCCTGAGTCTACTCTCCTCGCCACTACTACAGCAACTTGGCTCTTGTTTTTGAGTGTGAGTGAGTCTGTGTGAATATCTGTGTGAATGTCTGGAGGCGGTTGCAGGATGGATGGCTATTAATGGATTGGGGTTGAATCCCAACAAGACAGAAGTACTATTTCTGGGGGACAGGGAGTGGGGGACTCCTTGGTCCTGAATGGGGTAACTGGGGACCAGGTGTGAAGCCTGGGAGTCATTTTGGACTCACAGCTGTCCATGGAGGCGCAGGTCCATTCTGTGTCCAGGGCAGCTCTCTACCAGCTCCACCTGGTACGAAGACTGAGACCTCACCTGCCCACAGACTGTCTCACCAGAGTGGTGCATGCTCTAGTTATCTCCTGCTTGGACTACTGCAATGTGCTCTACATGGGGGTACCTTTGAAGGTGACCCGGAAACTACAACTAATCCAGAATGTGGCAGCTAGACTGGTGACTGGGAGCAGCCACCAAACCACAGAACACCAGTCCTGAAAGACCTACATTGGCTCCCAATACGTTTCTGAGCACAATTGTTGGTGCTGACCTTTAAAACCCTAAATGGCCTCAGCCCTGTATACCTGAAGAAGCATCAAGACCCATCATTCAGCCCAAACACTGAGATCCAGCACCAAGGACCTTCTGGCAGTTCCCTCACTGTGGGAAGTGAGGTTACAGGGAACCAGGCAGAGGGCCTTCTCGGTAGTGGCACCCGCCCTATGGAATGCTATTTATCAAGGAGATAAATGACTACAGGACTTTTAGAAGTCACCTGAAGGCAGCCTTGTACAGGGAAGTTTTTTAATGTTGCTGTTTTGTTGTTGTTTAGTCGTGTCCGACTCTTCATGACCCCCTGGACCAGAGCACGCCAGGCACTCCTGTCTTCCACTGCCTCCCGCAGTTTGGTCAAACTCATGCTGGTAGCTTCGAGAACACTATCCAACCATCTTGTCCTTTGTCATCCCCTTCTCCTTGTGCCCTCCATCTTTCCCAACATCAGGGTCTTTTCCAGGGAGTCTTCTCTTCTCATGAGGTGGTCAAAGTATTGGAGCCTCAGCTTCACGATCTGTCCTTCCAGTGATCTGTCCTTCCAGTGAGCACTCAGGCCTGATTTCCTTAAGAATGGAGAGGTTTGATCTTCTTGCATCAATTCTTCATGTTGGTGTTTTAATTTGCTTTTAATATTCTGTTGTGAGCCGCCCAGAGTGGCTGGGGAAACCCAGTTAGGTGGGCAACATATAAATAATAAAATTATCATCATCATCATTTGTCAGGTTTTGATTTTTTGGTGGGGGGCAGTTATACTGAAAGAGAGCACCCTACTCTCATTCCAAGGGGACCTGCACAGGAGAACTTCCCAAGGGTTTGGCCCCACATATTGGGTGGTTTCATCCCCACCCCAATTTTCTCTCTAATCATTCACATCCTCTGCTGCTAATCTCCAAGCAGCTTTGCCCGAAACTCCGAATTTGACTTTTCCAGCAGTTGCTGTGCCTTGCAGACTGTGGTTTCTGCTGAGGCTGTTTTTTATAACCACTGATGGTTAAAAAAAAAAAAAGGAAGATGAAGGAGGGAAGGGCGGTTGGCGGGGGGGGGAGAAGAAGAGGGCGTGGCCCCCTCTTGCAGTCCTCCCAGCCTTCTAGATCTTAAATTAGATTGATGAGCATAAACACTCCGAGTGGAGCGTTTTCCAACTCAATTGCAATTATCCTGGAAATGGCCTACAATTACCAGCAACCCTCTCGAAGCTAGAAATTATCTTCTTAAGCTCCCTTCCAGATGGGTCAGCTGTGAAAATGTCACTTGCGTGTGCAGCCGTAAACGCCACCAGGATGAGTCCACCAGGATGGCAGAAGAAATTTAAAGGAAAAAACCCACTGGATGTACATTTCCAAAATATAAGATAAAAAACCAATTCAATAAAACCTACATACAACAACAACAACAGTGTTTTGTGTTGTGTAGGCTCCTATGGTGTAATTCATGGGCCCCGCCTGGTAACCTGCTCCCTCAAATATCACTGGTTTGCTCATTTCTATATACAGGGTGCCTACATTCTGCATGGACTGGTTGCATGGCAACATGTACAAATGGCTTTAGATACCAATTAAATCCATAAATTACCATATAGCATATAAAAAGGTAAAGGTAAAGGACCCCTGACAGTTAAGTCCAGTCACAGATGACTCTGGGGCTGCCACACTCATTTTGCTTTACTGGCCGAGGGAGCCGGTGTACAGCTTCCAGGTCATGTGGCCAGCATGACTAAGCTGCTTTCTGGCGAAACCAGAGCAGCACACGGAAACGCCGTTTACCTTCCCGCCGGAGCGGTACCTATTTATCTACTTGTACTGGCGTGGTTTCGAACTGCTAGGTTGGCAGGAGCTGGGACCGAACAACGGGAGCTCACCCCATCGCAGGGATTCCAACCGCTGACTTTCCGATCAGCAAGCCCAAGGCTCAGTGGCTTACACCACAGCACCACCCACGTCATTATATAGTATATATTCAACACAAAAACCAGCGACAATTGGTTGTTGACAAAGGACAGCTGGACATATAAAGGGCCCCATTACCTTCAGTACCTTAGGGCCTCATCAAACCTAAATCCAGCCCTGCATAAGTGTTACAGCCCAGGGTCATGGAACACAAGCTCTTTGAGCTTCTCCTTCCAGATCTGCTCAGCCCCTCCAGGACATGAGCTCAAGACAGTTTTCCAGCTTTTTCATTGACCTCTTTATTTGGCACTGGGTTTTGGCAGCCAATGTAGATCATGTAGCCCTAAAGGACTTGTCCCATGTCTGAGCCGCTAAAGATGAGTGTGTTGGAATCCAGAGTCAAAGTGATCCTGCACAGCGAGAATAAATCAAACAAAGGTATCCTTTCACCTTATTCCATGAGAAGCCAGTGGTCAGAAGCTTAGCAGCCATTAACAGGTGAACTGTAAGATCCATCCTTTCCGAGTCGACATCTGGCTCTGGACGGAGTTTGGCATCGCCTAGAGCTGAGAGGGAAAACTTGGCCCAGGGGAAGCATCTCAGAAATCTCCACGCCGCTTCCTTGAGCTGCCTGGGCGGAAACATGGCCAGCCGCGTGAAGGACAGCTCTGGAAATGGACGGTTTGAATAAACTTGAAACAGGGACATGCAGAAAAGTGCATTTCCTTTGTTTAGCTTACCCATCTTGTTTAGGCCTCGCGGCTCTTAAAGATGGGGCTGGAAGTAAACGACACAGATTTTTAATCCCGGATGGCTTAGAAGTGGTCAGGCCTCCTCATCGAGAGAAGCAGAAAGGGCCCTGGGCTTGTGTCCATACTGCCGTCAATGGCCCAAGGGTCAGGGATTTAGGCAGTGGGCACTGCGGAGACAGGGTGTGTGTGTGTGTGTGTGTGTGTGTGTCTTCTGAAGACTCTAAAACCGAGAGAAGATGCACCGGCATAATTGCCAAATGTGTTTATAGAGCTTTTTGGTCGCTTGCCTGGAAGATAACAGAGTGCTGTACGGCGAAGCTGAGAATGAAAACAGCATCTCCTGAAAAGCAGAACGGCATTGAAACAAAATCAACAGCAGTTCAAAAGCAAAAGCAAATTTTAAATGCATGTTTAAGATCAAGCTCCAGTCAGCCGTTGAGCAAATCATGTCATTTTAATAAGCTTTCCGGATTGGAATCGCTTTGGATCGGGTCTAGAAGTACCGTTCTGCAAACAGAGGACCTTACCCACCCGCGGACTTAGGGCAAGATCCTTGCGTGAGAAAAGAAAGCTGCAATTCAGCAGTTAGCACGTGGTGTCTTTCATAAGTCCTTGCACGATGCCCCAAGATGCATGCTTGTGCAATCTCTCCCACAAGGGGTTTCCTGAAGAAGGTGCGTTGCGCAGTCTTCTGACAGATCTGCAGGGCAAGGCAACCGTTGTACAAAAGCCCCACTGCTGGAATTTCTTCTGCTCCTGCATCTCTGTATGTAGCCCTTTGAAGAGATGGAGAACAGTATACAAGGGCAGAGCCTGCCTGGCGTATTTCCTGATGTACACGAGCTTTCGAGGGAGGGTGCCACCACTGTTCAAGCCCCGCTGCATGCCCTCATAGTTCAGACTTCAGTAAAGGAAGGTACGTGAAGGACAGTTGTCCATGCCTGGGGAGGAGAGGGGCGGTGCAAATGGGAAGAGACATTCCCCAAAGTATTGTATTATTATTATTATGCCTTTTCCCTGACAGGCACTGAAGGCAGATTACAGACAAGAATAAAAACAACTAAAGAAATATGAAGCAATCATTAGAAACAGTTAAAGATGGATAGAATTAAAACTATATATACACACAATTAAAAAGCTATTAAAACTATGCAAATACCATAATTGCAATAAAACAGCACAGCACCGGTCCTTTCATTAAAAGTAGTCCATTTCCCAAACCCTGGTGGAACAAGAAGGTTTTCACTTGCCAGTGGAAGGAAAGGAAGGAGACAAGCAGTCTAGTTTCTCTAGGGAGCGAGTTCCAGAGTCTGTGCTCTTGCCTAATGTTGGATGAGATCCAGGTTCACCTAGTCCAATGGTTCTCAACCTGTGGGTCCCCAGATGTTGTTGGACTACAACTCCCATCATCCCTGAGCTCTGGCCTTGCTAGCTAGGGGTGATGGGAGTTGTAGTTCAACAACATCTGGGGACCCACAGGTTGAGAAAGGCTGGTCCATCCTTCTTTGCATGAAAACTGAAGCAGTGTCCAAAATGCTCTTTATTTCACCACTCCCAGAACGCGCACCACACTACTCCCCCAGGACACACACCCCACATGTGGGCAGTGTGCCCCGCCCCCAAGACGCATGCCACACCCCCAAGACGTATGCCAGCCCTGCCCCTGCCTGCTCTCCGTCCCCCGGTTGCCAGAGCACGAAGCTCCGCCACTGCTCTCATGGATACTTTAGTTGAGAATCCTGCATTGCACAGGGTTGGCCTAGATGACCTTTGGAGGTCCCTTTCCAACTCTACAATTCTATGAAGTTCCAACTGCACCCCTCCCTGACACACAAGATGGCCATAAAGCTTCTCTGCCGGAGGTCAGCAAACTTTTTCAGCCAGGGGCCGGTCCACTGTCCCTTGGACCTTGGTGGGGGGCCAGACTATATTTTGGGGAAAAAATAAATATGAACGAATTCCTATGCCCCACAAATAACCCGGAGATGCATTTTAAATAAAAGGACACATTCTACTCATGTAAAAACACGCTGATTCCCGGACCGTCCGCGGGCTAGATTTAGAAGGCAATTGGGCCGGATCCAGCCCCTGGGCCTTAGTTTGCCTACCTATGTCCAAGAGCATCCAACAGACAAGAAAATAACCTTTTTTATTATTATAGGGGTGATGGGAGTTGTAGTTCAACAACATCTGGGGACCCACAGGTTGAGAAAGGCTGGTCCATCCTTCTTTGCATGAAAACTGAAGCAGTGTTTATTATTAAAACACGTGGCAATTTGTGGAACTGATACCTTTGTTTAAAAACTAAAATGAGTTAAACGTTAAATGTAATTAAATAAATAGTTGGTGCTTAGTTTACCTACCCATGTTCTCTGTCGTACTTCGGCTTTCTTTAATTGCTTTTCTACAGTGACCTTACTTTTTAATAAGGCAGGAAAATGTTGCAAATTTCTTGCTTCCTTGCGACCTTCTCTGGCAAGCAACTTAGCATCGTGGCCAACGCTTCTTTTTTTATTTGGGAACCTTAGAGAGGAGCTTGCCAGAGCCGTTGCCGCAGAACAGCTGCTCCAGCGGCAAATAGGGCTTCACCTTTCTTTGGTGGTGACGCCCACCTGGCATTATCTCATTTGATTTCCTCGGACGGCGAGGAGAAAATTAAAGGTTAGCGAAGTTTGCTTTCATCTTCCAGTAGGAGTTGGCGGTTATTTCAGCGTGGAAGTTCCCCGCCTACTTTTATTTATTTTCTCCCCCCCTTTTCTTCTTTCCTCGACAACTCCCTTCTTGTTTTCGCGGCTAAAAATATCGCCCGAGATGTTGCTTCGGTTTGGATTATTTCAAGGAACCTAAGAAAAGCCGAGGCAGCTTCTCTTCAATTTGGAAGAGGGGCCAGACCAAGAATAGGATCCGCTCCTGCTGGAAAAAAGTCTGCTGCAAAATGTTGAGCCAAGCAACTGAGACAGCAACTGGTTTGGATAGCACACAAGAGATTTTCTAGTCATTTCCAGGCGGCCTGTTATTCTGCATTCATCCCCATTTGTTTTCAGAGAGGTTAGATGAAATGGCCCCATCGTTCAGCCCAGACACTGAGATCCAGCGCCAAGGGCCTTCTGGTGTTTCCAGCATTGAGAGAAGTGAGGTTACAGGGAACCAGACAGAGGGCCCTTCTTGGTGGTGGCGCCCGCCCTGTGGAATGCCCTCCCTTCAGATGTCAAGGAAATAAAGAACTATATGACTTTTAGAAGACATCTGAAGGCAGCCCTGTTTAGAGAAGTTTTTAATGTCTGATGTTTTATTGTCTTGAAAGCCCTACATTGGCTTCCAGTACATTTCTGAGCACAATTAAGAGTGTTGGTGCTGACCTTGAAAGCCCTAAACAGCCTCAGCCCAGTATACCTAAAGGAGTGTCACCACCCCCATCGTTCTGCCCGGACACTGAGGTCCAGCTCCAAGGGCCTTCTGGCAGGTCCCTCATTGCAAGAAGTGAGGTTACAAGGAACCAGACAGAGGGCCTTCTCGGTGGTGGTGCCCGCCCTGTGGAATGTCCTCCCATCAGAAGTGAAGGAAATAAGCAGCTATCTTATCTTTAAAAGACATCTGAAGGCAGCCCTGTTCAGGGAAGTTTTTAATATTTAATGCTGTATTGTTTTTAACACTCGATTGGAAGCCGCCCAGAATGGCTGGGGAAACTCAGCCAGGTGGGCAGGGTATAAATAATAAATTATTATTATTATTATGGCATCAAAGCAAGCTTTACCCCACACATTCCCGTGCATATTCCCATCACTTTCCCTTTCAAAAGAGAAGTCCAGCATTTCAGGGGAAGCTGGTTTGTGGCACGAGACCTCCCAGTGAACAATAACTGTACAACCTGAATTTGCACAATCACATTTTGTATAAGAATATGAATAAACTCACGTTTTATATGGGAAAACCCCAAAACACCTTCGAATGAGGCTTAGGACAGGCTAGCTAATCCTGCTAGTGGAAGCCCATGCAAGAGCTAACATTAGAATCATTTTGTTGTTGTTTAGTTGTTTAGTCATTTAGTCGTGTCCGACTCTTCATGACCCCCTGGACCAGAGCACGCCAGGCACTTCTGTCTTCCACTGCCTCCTGCAGTTTGGTCAGACTCATCTTTGTAGCTTCGAGAACACTGTCCAACAATCTCGTCCTGTCGTCCCCTTCTCCTTGTGCCCTCCCAACATCAGGGTCTTTTCCAGGGAGTCTTCTCTTCTCATGAGGTAGCCAAAGTATTGGAGCCTCAGCTTCAGGATCTGTCCTTCCAGTGAGCACTCAGGGCTGATTTCCTTCAGAATGGAGAGGTTGGATCTTCTTGCAGTCCATGGGACTCTCAAGAGTCTCCTCCAGCACCATAATTCAAAAGTATCAATTCTTCAGCGATCAGCCTTCTTTATGGTCCAGCTCTCACTTCCATACATCACTAGAATGGTAGAATCATAGAATGCTATAATTGTAGAGTTGGAAGGGACTCCAAGCGTCATCTATTCCACCCCTCTGCAATGCAGGAATCTCAGGTAAAGCATCCATGACAGGTGGCCATCCAAGCTCTGTGACCTCCACAAAATTGGGTTGGAATAACCCCATGAATGGTGCACCAGGAGAGGAGATCCGAGATCTTTCCACCTGGCAAATGGATAAGATTCTGCTTATGGAACAATTGCCATGGCATTGAATTCCTCCCTTTGTAATGCCTAAGAGTATTATTACTCTGAGCAGTTTGTGTTCCTGGGGCCACACACTTCTTGGGTCCGTATTATGTGGCCTTTAGCCTTGTCTTAAAAGCTCTCTGCAGGTAGTAATAGTAGTAATAATAATAATAATAATAATAATAATAATAATAATAATTTATTATTTATACCTCGCCCATCTGGCTGGACTTCACCAGCCAATCTGGGCAGCTTCCAACAAAATATTAAAATACCATGATGCATCTAACATTAAAAGCTTCCCTAAACAGGGCTGCCTTCAGATGTCTTATAAAAGTCTGCTAGTTGTTCTCTTTGACATCTGGTGGGAGGGCGTTCCACAGGTCAGGCGCCACTACCGAGAAGGCCCTCTGCCTGGTTCCCTGTAACTTGGCTTCTCACAGTGAGGGAACCGCCAGAAGGCCTTCGGCGCTGGACCTCAGCGTCCAGGCAGAACCATGGCGGTGGAGACGCTCCTTCAGATGTACTGTACCGGGGCCATTTAGGGCTTTAAAGGTCAGCATCAACACTTTGAATTGTGCTCAGAAACGTACTGGGAGTCAACGTAGGTCTTTCAAGACTGGTGTTATGTGGTCTCGGCGGCCGCTCCCAGTCACCAGTCTAGATGCTGCATTCTGGATTAATTGCAGTTTCCAGGTCACCTTCAAAGGTAGCCCCACGTAGAGTGCATTGCAGTAGTCCAAGTGGGAGATAACCAGAGCATGCACCACTCTGGCAAGACAGTCCGCGGGCAGGTAGGGTCTCAGCCTGCGTACCAGATGGAGCTGGTAAACAGCTGCCCTGGACACAGAATTGACCTGTGCCTCCATGGACAGCTGTGAGTCCAGAATGACTCTCAGGCTGCACACCTGGTCCTTCAGGGGCACAGTTACCCCATTCAGGACCAGGGAATCCCCCACACCCGACTGTCTCCTGTCCCCAAAAACATTACTACTGTCTTGTCAGGATTCAACCTCAATCTGTTAGCTGCCATCCATCCTCCAACTGCCTCCAGACACTCACACAGGACCTTCACCACTTTCAATGGTTCTGATTTAAAAGAGAGGTAGAGCTGGGTTAGCAGGCATCCTTCTCCCCTCCCTGGCAGCCTTCTGGGCAAGGAGGAAGAGAGAAGGAGGAGGAGAAAGGGAGGAAATAGAGTATCAGAGAGGGTGGTGAGGATCTCCCTGCTCATGGAAAACTGCAAAGGGTGCAGAATTAATTAAAACCATGGAACTCACTCCCACAAGAGTGATGGCCACCAAGGTTGGTGCCTTTAAAAGAAGTTTACGCCAGTGCATGGAAGATTAAGCTACTGGGGCTATTGCCCACTATGGTTATGTTCTGCCTCCATTGTTGGAATCAGCATATCTCTGGGTACCAGTTCCTGGAAATGGCAAATGAGGATGGTGCTGCTGTTCTGCTTGGGTCCTGCTACCGAGTGGTGTCTGGTTGGCCACGGTGAGAACAGGATGTTGGACTCGATGGGCCTTTGGCCTGATTCAGTAGCCAGGCTCATCTATGGTCCTTGTGTAAAAGCTCACAAAGGTCCTAGAGAGAGCCGTTCACTGTAGGCAGGAAGACAACAGTGAAGCAAAGACGCCGAATGCATTTTAGACAAGCCGTTATCTATCTGCCTACCCCCTGGCCCGGAGCTGAAACACGGGGAATCATAACACAGACCTTTTTTGCAGGGTTGTTGTAAAGATTACTGAAATGATGTGCGAAAAGTGCTTTGAACGCGTGGAAAATTCTAAGAATAAATACCGTATTTTTCGCTCTATAAGACGCACCAGACCACAAGACGCATCTAGTTTTTGGAGGAGGAAAACAAGAAAAAAAATATTCTGGATCTCAGAAGCCAGAACAACAAGAGGGATTGCTTAGCAGCGAAAGAAGCAATCCCTCTTGCTGTTCTGGCTTCTGTATAGCTGCGCAGCCTGCATTCGCTCCATAAGATGCACACACATTTCCCCTTACTTTTTAGGAGGGAAAAAGTGAGTCTTATAGAGCAAAAAATACGGTAAATTCTAAGCCTTGTTGTTGCTGCTGTTGTCGCAAGCGGAGCAATTTGGGTCCAGGTCCGTGCAGCCTGAGGTTGGAGCTGATGTGTCGAAACGGCCCTGCAATTTGGGAAGCAGGCCAACCCATGTGACGTAGTTCAAAGCAATGCCTCCTCTGCAGTCGCTATTCCGTCCCCACCCTTCTTCTCTCTCTCTCAAGAAAAAATCGCCCAGGGGAACTCCTATTGCCAAATGAAAACACGCATCTCGGTCTGATCCTGGTTGACCTTTCCATTTTTACAGTCGCCCCCCCCTCCCTCTTCACGGAGGGTCTTAACTGAGTCAGAGGGGGTGCAGAGAGATTTCTCCTTTCACAAGCCCCCGCACGCCCCAGCCTTCTTACAAAGAATGCCGGGAAACAGCCCAAAACCGGACGGCGGGCGTTCGGTGGGGTTTCTCTCCTTTTCCTCATTTCAAAGGGAAGCCCCACCACCCTGACCTCACCACCCACCCACCAGCTTCACTGTCCTGCCACCTAACCAGTCACATCCGTGCCAAGGTGCCAAGCGGGGCATGGGGGGGGGTCCCTCTGACGTCACGCAGCCATAGCCGTTTCATCTCCCCGATGAATCTCAGGCCACATCCTGTGCGGTTACCTACAGACCCCTTTGGCTTTTCATGTGGTTTGACATCCCTTTAATTTAGAGACAATCACGTTGGGCCTCTAACTTGAAACGCCAAAATAGGGGGCTGGGGAAGGGTTCGGGGAGATGGCGAGCCTCTCAGAGAATTCGGCAGATGTCGACACGGCGGGGATGCGATGTCAAACTGTTAATTAGGCGGGTAAACAGGACCGAGGGTAATTACACACCCAACGCAAATATTATTTGATGTAACTATAGGCTGACTCTGGGCTCTGAATAGATGATACTATTATGCTAAGCCCTGTGACAGGTTTGACCCCGAGCGATCCCTTCCAATCCAGTTGGGTTGCCTTGCTTCCAAGCTGAAGGCTCAATCTTTGACCCTTCCCTTATTTTCTTCACATGAAAATATTGAGAAAGATCTGCTTCCCCACAAACACACCCTCTCAAATTGAGGCAGGATTGGTCAAAATGTGGAGCAGGATGCGAGTTCAAGTGGGTTTTGGTGGGGCTAGGGCAGAGGGGTTCAGTGCAGACCTCCAGCTTCTCAGTCAGGCCTTAACAACATAAAGTGAGCCTGCAGGATCCGGCCAAGGGCCCATCTAGTCTGGCATCCTGCTCCCACAGTGGACAACCGGGTGCCTGTCACAAACCCGCAAGCAGGATTCAAGCACAAGAGCACTCTCCCCTCTTGTAGTATCCAGCAAGTGGTATTTCAGAAGCAATGCTACCTTCATCATGGCTAACAGCCATCGATCTTCTTCTTCTTTGGCGATCTCTCATAGCCTAGTAAGATTGTCTTCCATAAACACGGTTTTAACAATGAGTCCATAAGTGACTGTGGAGGCCAATTCTGGATCCACGCGTCCTTCCACAGTGGGGACATGGGTTTCCGGGTGGGAGTTGATGACGGTGTGGATTTTCCAAGTGTGCCTTCCTCTTAGCACGTTTCTCCCTGAGTTCTCCTGAGTTCGAGTGTCTTCAAAGCCCATGACACCTGAAGCATCTAGAACCCGAGGTACCACTGTATACTTCTTTTTGGCCATCACTCATAGCCGAGTAAAAGTGTTTGAGGACCAGGACATTTGCTGGGAAACCAAAATGCTTGTTTACAAAGCTATTGCACTGCCAACCTTACTATATGTTTGTGAAACATGGACCACTTATAACCGCCATCTCCAGCTCCTCGAAAGATTCCATCAACGGTGTCTCCGAAAAATCTTACACATCACTTGGGAAGACAGGCGAACTAATACCAGAATACTGGAAGAAGCAAAGATCACCAGTGTCAAAGCAATGTTTCTTCAACATCAACTTTGTTTGCCTGGTCATGTTGTGTGGATGCCTGATTATTGTCTTCCAAAGCAACTACTCTATTCCGAACTTAAAAATGGAAAGTATAATGCTGGTGGTCGACAAAAGAGGTTTAAAGACTGTCTCAAGGCAAATCTAAAAAAATGTAGTATAAATACTGACAACTGGGAAACACTGGCCTGCGAATGCTCCAGTTGGAGAACAGCCTTGACCAAAGGTGTCATGGGCTTTGAAGACACTCAAACTCAGTACGCAAGGGAGAAACGTGCTAAGAGGAAGGCACGCTTGGCAAACCCTCACCATGATCAACTCCCGCTCAGAAACCTATGTCCCCACTGTGGAAGGACGTGTGGATACAGAATTGGCCTCCACAATTACAGACTCACTATTAATACCGTGTTCATGGAAGGCCATCTTACTCGGCTACGAGTGATCGCCAGAGAAGAAGAAGCTTGCACAATCTGTGACTGATCTGCATCATTTCCCCTTTTTGGTGATGTATTAATGGTCGCCCCTGCTTACAAGTTTCCCCTGAACTAACAAGATTTTTTTTATTTTTAAAAAAATCATTGGATCTGCCTAGAAGATCAACGCAGGTAAATGTTGTCGACCTTCCTGGAAGTCTGATCTTAATTTGTCTTATTCCATCCTGACACTCAACTGTATAAAGTCAATCTGATGATTTGAATCAAATTTTCTTGCAGCAAAAAAACAAAACACAGAACTAAAGAGGTGGATCATCCATCTGGAACATGCAGAGGAGAGTAGAGTTGGGCCAGGGTTTCATTCTGTGGCACAGACACCTGCCGTCAGCAAGGTCCAGTGAACTATATTGCAAAAGTATTTTGGAGAAAAGTCAGGGAAATGACTGTGCGCCGTATCCCACATACACCTAAATATGTGCTCCTGGGCTTTCGAAAAGAAATTGCTTTGGGTCAAGGGTCACGACCTTTTAGGCCAGTGAAAAACATTAGGATTTTTGAGCGAGGGCTGTGGGTGCCACCACCTCTGCCGGTTCCCCCAGATAAGACTCTCCTCCCAAGAGACAGAGAGTGAGAAAGTTCATGCACAAACAGACTTTGCTTTCCCAAGGGATCTGGGTAAAAGTCAGATGCGGGAAGAATTAATCCAGGAAAAGCTCATAGTTTTCGAAGAGGAAGTGGGGGGAAACCATCACTTTTCCATTTCTATTCAGCTATAGGTACATTCTAAGGGGGAATCAGTGGCGGACGAAGGGGAGTGCGGGGGGTGCGGGCTGCCCCGAGTGTCATCACTGAGGGGGGTGACAAAATACAATACAATACGATAATCTTTATTGTCATTGTCCCATACAGAACAACGAAATTGAAAAAAATCTACATCAAAAACCAACAAGCCTGCTATCCCAACTATCCCAGTCTGGTTGACCCCCTAAAAACTCTGATACCCCATAATTAAATACATATACTCCCACAGAGACTACCTTACACTGCGTTTAAAACCAAAATCGCATTTGGATAAAAACTGTTTCCCAGGCGGCTAGTCCTAGTCTTTATAACCCTGTACCTTCTTCCAGAAGGCAGAAGCTGAAAGAGATCATTTCCAGAGTGCACACTATCTTGAGCTATCTCTGCAGCTTTCTTATGACACCTGGAAGCATAGAGTTGATCCAAAGTGGGAAGAGTGCACCCAATTATTCTCTCCGTAGTCTTTACAACCCTGGACAGCATTGTTTTTCCCCTGACCGTGCAGCTCCCAAACCACACACACAGTCCATAAGTTTATACACTCTCAACAGTACAATGGTAAAATGCCATCAACGGGTCCTTTAAGAGATTGTTTTTCCGGAGTTTTTAACTCTGCTACGCCTCTGGGGGGGACAGCGCTCACCACTTCATGACCAAGCAGTGAGCAGTGGTGAAGGTCTCAGAGGTATCATGCGTACCAGGGGGAGACTTCAATAGCACCATTCTGCCCTCGGGCACCTTGTTGGAGACCCCTGTTTCAGGCTACAAATAGTTATAAACGTGAGAATCGCCACCTTGAATTAAACCTGGAAGCACAGCAGCAAGCCGTGGAGTGAAACAAACGTTGGTGTAAATGTGCATGGCTCTCACATTCACCAAGAGGGATGCAACAGCATTTTGCACCAGGCAAATCTTCCCCTTCGCCATCAAGGGTGGCCCCCAAAGCAAGGCACATTGCAGTAGTCAAGCCTGGAGGTTGAAACAGTGTGGGTAACGGAAAGAGATCTCGTCTACCCAAGGATGAAATGGAGCTGGGGGAAAGCATTCTGATTGTTTTGTTTTTAAGCAGAATCCTGTTTGTTGAAAAGATCACAGGGCACAAAACACCCGAAAGGTCGCCGTTTGTGGCCATTTTGGATCCTACATAACTCTGGAGAACAGTTGCCTTGTCCCCTGGCATAGCAATTTTTGAGGTGCCCCCCCCTGCAAGTAATTCCCCTTTGTGTGTGAATATATCCATCACACTGTCTTCCCCAACCTGATGCTCAAAGGATGCTCCCCGCAGCCTGGCTGCTCTCGACGATGAGCAAACATGGCTCCTGGCCTCTTCGTCTTTAAGACTGCAAAGTGGAGCATGGAAGGGGCAGGCAAGGCAGAGAGAGCTGGGGAGGGGGCAGGAGACAGAGTATGCCGTTCAGGTGGCCCGAATTAGGCCAAAGCAGTTGCCCACCGATCCAAACATAACCCTCCTCCCTCCCTCTCTCTCTCTCTCTGAGCAAGACTTAGCATCAAAGGCTTGATTAACGGTTGCCGGGCTCAGAACCTGAGAGGCTGCAAAAGCGCTGCCCCCCCTCCTGCTGCCCCCTCCCCGCAGAAGAGGCCTCCCCCCCTCCCCTGTGTGCATGCTAAGTGGCCAAGGCACATGTCAAATAGGCCCGTGGTTGGCAATTAAAGTAATGAAACACAGAAAAGACACCTGCTTTGAATGAAGACGGGGAGGGCAGCTCAGAGAGGGCCTGGGACCCCCTCAACCTGGTTCCCCGTGCCTCTCCTTAACGGCATAATCATTAAAGCGCAGGAACCTTTTCCCTTCTAATCCCTTTTTTGCCTCCCCCCACCCCGGCAGCCCCTTCCCTTCCGCCCAGGCCAACATGGGGATGTTAGCATATTTGAACTTCTTGACATTCCTCTTTGCCTGGCTTGGTGAACATGCTACATTTTAAAACTTGTTGGGCCCTTTCATGTTTTATTTGACCCTATGTAATTGCATTCCAGAAGGAGTAACAGGCTTGCCCTGTGATTTATGCCCTGTATTAAATGTCAGTTTTGAAAAGACACAGTTAACAGCTCGGTTTAACCTCCTGCCTCCCCTGTGGAAGTTCAAAACTGAGCCTTCGCTTGACTCCTTCTG
This sequence comes from Podarcis pityusensis, assembly GCF_964106645.2. NCBI lineage: Eukaryota > Metazoa > Chordata > Lepidosauria > Squamata > Lacertidae > Podarcis > Podarcis pityusensis. The sequence goes on from NC_138028.1 coordinate 5,214,811, forward strand.
AGTCCTCCTGAGAGGGCGGGAAAGGGGGAGGGCGGGAAAGGGGGAGGGGTGTGGGGTGAACCAGACGCAGTGGAAAGATGGTCTTAAGAGGAGTCGCTGAATGGGAGCCTTCTGCACCCAGCCGGCTGCCTCTCTTGAGACCCCTGGATGATATTCCATGAAATCTCCTTAGCCGTCCACTCCACACCTCACTGTTGTTTGAAAGAACTTGTGGTTTCCTTGAGCATTTTGGGGGAATGCTTTGACCTGGGAGGGGAGGGAGTGAGGGTTGGCTGTCCCAATAATAGCCTTTAACTGCCCCTCCATTGTTACAGAACAACAGCAACAAGAATGGGCAGCCTGATAGGGGGTGGCGGTGGGCTTGGCAGAGGTCCCACTCAGAAGGTCAGGCAAATAAATTGCCCTTGTAACAGAGAGCTGGCCTTTTGGTCTCAGTGCACTAAAATGGTTTTGCATCCTGCCTTGGCAACTTTCCCCCCACCCCTCGTGGCAGAATCAGGAGCCACCAGCCGCATGAAAATGGTGCCAAGGAAGAAGGATGAGTGAAATGAATCTCAGGGGTGCAGAGGAACCAAAGTTCTGGGGCCAAACATCTGGGAGACCTTTGAAGCTAATGATGTAGCCCAGATATAGATATAGATATAGATATAGATATAGATATAGATATAGATATAGATATAGATATAGATATAGATATAGATATAGATATAGATATATGTTGTTGTTGTTTAGTCGTTTAGTCGTGTCCGTCTCTTTGTGACCCCCTGGACCAGAGCACGCCAGGCACTCCTGTCTTCCACTGCCTCCCGCAGTTTGGTCAAACTCATGCTGGTAGCTTCGAGAACACTGTCCCACCATCTCGTCCTCTGTCGTCCCCTTCTTCTTGTGCCCTCCATCTTTCCCAACATCAGGGTCTTTTCCAGGGAGTCTTCTCTTCTCATGAGGTGGCCAAAGTATTGGAGCCTCAGCTTCAGGATCTGTCCTTCCAGTGAACACTCAGGGCTGATTTCCTTCAGAATGGAGAGGTTTGATCTTCTTGCAGTCCATGGGACTCTCAAGAGTCTCCTCCAGCACCATAATTCAAAAGCATAAATTCTTCGGCGATCAACCTTCTTGATGGTCCATTTCATCTGAAGCCAAAATAATCCCCACGGCCAAAACCTCATGTGTGGATTTTACATTAAAGGTTTGGGTTTTTGCATACAAAGAAGCTTCCTTAGACCAAGTCATACCATTGGTCCATCCAACTCAATATTGTCTACACTGACTGGCAGCGGCTCACTAGCTTTTCAGGAAAGAGTTCCCCAACTCCCAGCCCTACCTGGAGATGCCGGGGATTCACCTTCCACGTGAAAAGCAGCTGCTCTGCCAACTGTGTGACAGTCTTTCTCCATATATCTCTATAGAATAAAGATGTAAGAATGTCATCACGCAGTCCCCATTGGAGGATTTGAAGTGCCCTATCATAATCCTGGATATGCATGAAATCAGGGCAAGAGAGGGGAGGAAAAGTGAAGGCAGCTTGCATAAGAACTGTGGCCATGGCATCTGAGCCAGAAGGGGGGAAGACTGAGAGGGGGAAGTGGTGGTTTAAAGCAAAGACAGAAGTTTGAGTCAAGCTGGGATGGAGGAAACTGAGAGGAAAACGGAGGAATTGAACAAAGAATGAGGTTTGAGTGATGCACTACAGAATATCTGAGGACTCTGCATCCTTTCTCTCACACACATGTGGCAGCTGAGAAATGGAAAAGGGAGAAGATTTACAGCAAGAAGGGAAAGACATTGAAAGGGGGGAAGCGTCTGTTTTAAACAATGGCCCAAGTCTGGATAAAGCAGGGATTGGAGGGCAATGTCAATATCAACAGCCAATGCAAGGCAGGCCAGGTATTGCAGCAGCACCACGGAGAGCTCCAGGTGAGACGCTTGCCCCAAGAAGGGCTAAAAATAGGGTTCGGCCACACTTGTCAACAAAGGTCCATATAGTTAAAGCCATGGTTTTGCCCGTAGTGATGTATGGAAGTGAGAGCTGGACCATAAAGAAGGCTGATCGCTGAAGAACTGGTGCTTTTGAATTCTGGTGCTGGAGGAGACTGTTGAGAGTCGTGAAGCTGAGGCTCCAATACTTTGGCCACCTCATGAGAAGAGAAGACTTCCTGGAAAAGACCCTGATGTGGGGAAAGATTGAGGGCACAAGGAGAAGGGGACGACAGAGGACGAGATGGTTGGACAGTGTTCTCGAAGCCACAAACATGAGTTTGACCAAACCGCAGGAGGCAGTGGAAGACAGGAGTGCCTGGCATGCTCTGGTCTAGGGGGTCACGAAGAGTCGGACACGACTAAACAACAACAACACTTTCCGCTTGTCCTGCTGCTTCCCTGCAAGAAAACCTACTGTTTACTACTGGATCGGCAGATAGACATTTGCTCTGGTTCATTGGTAAACAGTGAGTTTTCCTGCAGGGAAGCAGTGGGACAAACGAAAAACCTCTCAGACCATGCCTAGAAAGCAAGGGGCAAGTGGAAAACTTCTCGGACCTGTGTCCTTTTGAGCCTCTGCCTCTGAGGTTCCACCCTGTTCATGAGAACCGCAGTTCTGAAGGAGCCAGGCCTCTCTGGTTTGCAGATGGGGGCCTCTTCTGCCCTCCTGCCTGGACCCAACTAATGCAGGATCCAACTAATGCGCCCTATCAGAAGGATTTCTGCTTGCTCAATGGGAATTGCCCCCTCTCTTCCTTGCCTTGTGTGCTTCACGCCCCCCCCCCAAATCTTCTCCAGGGGGTTGGAGGGAAGCTCTAAAACAGATTTAGGGGGTGCACAAGCGAAGGCAAGGCAGGGAGTCCCACGTTGCACAAACAGAAATCCCTGCACTGATGGGAAGTGTTACGCAGCTAATTCTCCCCTGGCCTCCGCGCTGGCCCAAGTAGGACTAATTCAGCCATCTAGCCCTGGTGACTATCTAATGCTTATTAGATGGATTTCCCCCAGATTGATTCCTGAACTTTGGATTTTATTGTTATTCATGTTTCTATACTGTATTTTATGCTGCTTTTACAATTAAGTGTTTTAAATTTGTTGTTAGCCGCCCTGAGCCTGGTTTTCTGAACCGGCAAGGGCGGAGTATAAATAATAATTTATTATTATGATTATATTACTATGTGCTACTTGGGATACACTGGACCAACAAGGGAGGTTGTCAGGAACTCAGTTCCTCATGCCCAAGGAAAGGCATACATGAGGATCCTGGCTCTGGGTCTGCTTATTTTATTTTATTTTAGGTTTAGGTTAGTTTTTAGTTTATTTGTGTTTTTTGTTTTGTTTTGTTTTGTTTTGTTTTGTTTTGTTTTGTTTTGTTTTGTTTTGTTTTGTTTATGACTTGCTTCCCACAAGTCTGGATCAGGCCAATGGCCCACCCAGTCCAGCATCCTGCTCTCACAGTGGCCAACCAGATGCCTGGGGAAAACCCACAAGCAGGATTAGACCAAAAGAGCCTTCTCCCTTCCTTTGGCTTCCAGCAACTGGCATTCAGAAGCTTTACTGCCTCTGAGCATGGAGGCAAAGCGGAAACATCATAGCTAGCAGCTATCCATAGACCTCTTCTCCTCCATGAATTTGTCTTAAAGGTAAAGGTAAAGGGACCCCTGACCATTAGGTCCAGTCGTGGCCGACTCTGGGGTTGTGCGCTCATCTCGCTTTACTAGCCGAGGGAGCCGGAATGCAACTTCCAAGTCATGTGGCCAGCATGACTAAGCCGCTTCTGGTGAACCAGATCAGCGCACGGAAACGCCGTTTACCTTCCCGCCAGAGCGGTACCTATTTATCTACTTGTGCTTTGACGTGCTTTTGAACTGGGACCGAGCAATGGGAGCTCACCCCATCGCGGGGATTTGAACCGCCGACCTTCTGATCAGCAAGTGCTAGGCTCTGTGGTTTAACCCACAGTGCCACCCGCGTCAGTGAATTTGTCTTACTCCTCTTTTAAAGCCATCTAAGTTGGTGACCATCACTGCCTCCTGGGGGAGGGAGTTCCACAGTTTAACAATGTACCATGTGAAAATAACAATAGCAATAATAACAATAAATTTTATTTATACCCCGCACTCCCCGGCCAGAGCCGGGCTCAGAGCAGCTAACACCAATAATATTTCAGTAAAAACATAATAAGAAAAAAAGAAAAAGAAAAAGACAATTTAAAATACAGGTTAAAATGCAATTTAAAATGCAGCCTCATTTTAAAAGTCATAATCATAAGGGGAGGGAAACATACTGCTTGACAGTAGGACGAACAGCCTCAGAAGGTGGTGGACTCTTGGATCCTTGGAGATTTTTAAGCAGATGTTAGATGGTCACCTGCTGGGGATTCTTTCGTTATGATTCCTGCATTGCAAGGGGTTGGACTAGATGACCTTTGGAGACCCCCTCCGACTCTGCAATTCTAAGATTCTATGAATCTAACACATGGATTTCAAGCTGCTCTCACTCCCTTGCCCTTAGCCGAGATACCTTAGAAAAGTTTTGTGCTCTGAAAAAAGAAATAAAAAAGAAAGTTTTCTGCTCTGCAGGGGCGAAGGGAGGAAGCCGTGGTTCTCCAGTGGTTGCTGAACTCCCAAATTTCATCAGACTCTGATCAGCAGGGTCAATGGTCAAGGAGCTTGAGAACTGTTGTGCAACAACATTTGGAGAGAGCTGCACATTCCCTGCCCCTGCAAGAATAATCTCTAGTAGCTAAGTCTCAGCAACAAAACTACAGTTCCCAGAATTCTTGGGTGGGGAAGATTCTCCTGACATTTGATCTGATTTCAAATTGGTTTTCGATCCGTTGCAGAGGCTTTCGAATGATCCACCGTGGCAAAAAAAAAAAAAAAAAAAACATTTTAAGAATGCTTCTTCCCCTTAGCAAAAGGGAGCCTGGCTTTTCCTGCTGAAAACTAAATAAATAAATGAAGGAAAAGTTCTCCATCATATGCCGTGTGAGGTCACTTGAGGCTATTTTCCTAGACATTTCCCCCCAATGACTCATGAGTTGTAGTAGCACTTATCGGAGATGCCGCGCGAGAGATAAACTACTCCAGAGCAGTTTTTATTTGGGGGGGGGGGTGTTTGTTTTAATATGACATTGCTACTTGATTTGACTTTCATGGGGGCAGCGAGGGGTGGTGGTGAAATTCATTCCTCAAAGAGCCACCTGGACAAGATGTTGATCTGTCGATTGCAGTGGGCGGGGGGGGGGGGACTTTCCTACTAGATATTGCGAGCTTGTCTTGCCTGCTCAGTCAAATTTGCTCCCAGTTCCTTTGGAAGAGCTCAGAAGCACAGCTTCTTGCAAGAGCAGAGAGTGACAAAATCAAGATGCATACTTTTGTCGCTCCTGCACAGATAATTATGAGTCTGGAGGACTTTCTCCAGAGTAGCCCATGACAATCCATCCATCTTCTGGCAACGGTGGTAAGGGTTCTCCCAACCCCCCTGGCTTGACATTGTTAAACGCATTCCATGTTTCGGTAAATGACACGCCAGATCACCAACAGCGAATGAGTGATTAGTTTATCATCCCTCTTAGTACAGCCATCTAGATCTTTAACTCTTTAAGAAGTGGCATTTAAAGTCTTGAGAACACCCAGGAGCAAGCCTCGGGCTTCTTTCATTCCCTCTCTCTCCCCCACCACCCGCCCTTTGAAAACATTCCCAGCTTCAGCCGAGAAGGGGGGACAGGCAAAGGGAGGTTGGCTACTTTGCTGATAAGACTGTAGGGGAACTGGTTGCAAAGAGATCTCAGCAGCTTTTTTAAAAAAAAAAAAAAATGAAAATAAAATAAGAAGTGTTCAAAGAAAATCTAGGATCCAGTTGACCGGAATCAGGCAGGAATTTTAGCAACGCACTCAAAATTTAAGGCTGGTCAACGTCCTCCTACAAAAGAAAATCAACTTGGTGTGGACATCACCATTAAATAATCATAAGCATAAGGTTGTCAATCATGGGCTCCACCAATTAACCTGTTTGTTGAGCGTGCATCCTGATTCGCTTGCAGAATGCTGGCATGGAGATCAGATTGTATCGGGTCCTTGTTGAACGTTTGTTCTGGAGTGAGTGTGTGTGTGTGTGTGTGTGTGTGTGTATAAGACAACAAGCATTCATCCTGACACACTTTCTTCCTTCATCCCACACACTTCAGTGCATTTGCCCATCACTAAGATGTCTTCTGAATGTCAGGTAGTTGTTGTTCTCTTTGACATCTGGTGGGAGGGCATTCCAACAGGGCGGGTGCCACTACCGAAAAGGCCCTCTGCCTGGTTCCCTGTAACTTGGCTTCTTGCATCGAGGGAACCGCCAGAAGGGCCTCTGCACTGGACCTCAGTGTCTGGGCAGAACGATGGGGGTGGAGACGCTCCTTCAGGTATAACATCATTCTCCCCACTGCATCACAAAATCCAGATAAATGTGAGTTTTGAATGATCCCCGTGTTTCGGTTCTCATCTTGTTTTGGAAAGGGAAATTCTATTTATTCATTTACTTGCCTATTTATTAGATTTGCAGACCACCCTTCATCCGAAGGTCACAACATAAAAATACTAAATGAAAACACAAAACACGTGATTAAAAAAGCAAAACAAAAGAACCAATAACTGCCCCTGTCCCTTTAAAAGGCCATAGAATGTTAATGTCCAATTTCGGCTTTTATTTTTTTAAAAATGCTTTATTGGACTTTAAAAAACATAACACAAAATCAAAATTATCCATAATAAAAAATATACGACAAAAAATATCAGTATCTGTTACACTTTATCACAGTCTTATTTTGGTTCCAGTGACTTCCCGCCAATTCCATCTAGCTTTAACTTTGTATTTATCTAGCACACTATTTATCTCTATTTTTAATAATTACTTATGAAAGATAATTGTACTTTCTTAAACCTATTCAGTGGATTACAGAAGCTATTCAAAGGCTGCCACAGACTTCATGCTGTTACAATCTTTAATGTAACTTTTAAATAAACCCCATCTATTGAAAAATACTTGATCTGCATGGTCTCTTATTTTTCCTGATAGCTTAGCCAGCTCTGCGTGTTCCATTAATTTTTGTTGCCACTCTGATTTCTACGGTAGGTCCAATTTTAAATGTGAACTGAATCAAATTTCTCTTCCATCCCATGTAACCCCTTGAAGAATTTGTCCTCCTAACAAAGTTGCAGCCGGTGCAAATCTTTGAGCAGAGGTGCAATATACTAACAGTGCCTTGCCCCTATCTGCAGCAATGTTGCAGCCTTCTGTGCAAACTGCAGTTTCTGGGCTAGTTCTGGCCATTCTGGAGAACACTGTTGTGTCCTGGGTTCAGCTAAGACCAAGTGCTGGAAAGGGGAGCCATTGGCCTCCCCGTCACACCTGTACGAAATGCGCAGAGCCCTGCCTATAGCATGCACAGCATAACTGTTGACCCATGTAATGATCGACCTGTAATTGCTTTCCCTTTCCCCCCACCCTTAGGGACGCGGGTGGCGCTGTGGGTTAAACCACAGAGCCTAGGACTTGCCAATCAGAAGGTCGGCGGTTCGAATCCCCGCGACGGGGTGAGCTCCCGCTGCTCAGTCCCTGCTCCTGCCAACCTAGCAGTTCGAAAGCACGTCAAAGCGAAAGTAGATAAATAGGGTACCGCTCCGGCGGGAAGGTAAACGGCGTTTCTGTGCGCTGCTCTGGTTCGCCAGAAGCAGCTTAGGCATGCTGGCCACATGACCCGGAAGCTGTATGCCGGCTCCCTCGGCCAATAAAGCGAGATGAGTGCCACAACCCCAGAGTCGGCCACGACTGGACCTAATGGTCAGAGGTCCCTTTACCTTTACCTTCCACCACCCTTAAAAACATTAATGAAACAATCAGTATTTGACATCCCTTTTCCCCTGCCCTGCAGCACCAAATATCTATTTAATTACATTTAACGTTTAACTCATTTTAGTTTTTAAACAAAGGTATCAGTTCCACAAATTGCCACGTGTTTTAATAGGCCCAATAAAAAAAAAGGTTATTTTCTTGTCTGTTGGATGTTCTTGGACATGGGTAGGCAAACTAAGGCCCGGGGGCCAGATCCGGCCCAATCGCCTTCTCAATCCGGCCCACGGACGGTCCGGGAATCAGCCCGTTTTTACGTGAGTAGAATGTGTCCTTTTGTTTAAAATGCATCTCTGGGGTCTTTGTGGGGCCTGCCTGGTGTTTCTACATGAGTAGAATGTGTGCTTTTATTTAAAATGCATTTCTGGGTTATTTATGGGGCATAGAGATTCGTTCATTTCCCCCCCCAAAAAAATAATTATATAGTCCGGCCCTGCACAAGGTCTGAGGGGCAGTGGACTGAAAAATTTTGCTGACCCCTGCTCTTGGATATGGGTTTGTCAGTTTGCTTCTTGCATAAATAAGTGAAAATATTTTTAAAAAACATTTTTTGGGGGGGAGGGAGAAGGGAACGCAAATGTGTAGCCACAGACACACAGATGGATTAGCCACCAGTCTCTGAAACGGATTTTCACTCTGCCTCGAAATCGCTTAGCCTTCCGCTCTAGCAGTTCCGCAGGAGACAATTAAAGGATGGAGGCAGATGTCAACTCCTCTAGTGGTGTGTGTGGCTTGGCTCAGGCAAAGTGGTGTGTTTGGAAGTGGAAAGTAAAGACAGGAGCTGCTCAAGTTGAAGGGGCTCTGCTGGGCCAGAAGCAGCCTCAGCTGCCAGCGTTGCGGAATTCCTTAAAAAACACAAGCAGCCCTTGGATCCACGAGGAATCTGCTTATCTGCATCTGCCAGATGGCCTCATGGCGGAGGGCTGGGAAGATCTCCTGCCCAAGCGCCGCAGGAACAAACAGGAGTCACGGGAAAGGCCGGCAGTTCCGTCCCGATCCGCCTTTGGGCAGGATAACTTTCCAAGCGGATTGTGCCCTAGGAAAGCATACTTTCCCCTCTCCCTGCCAGAGACTATTTCAGAACACAAGGAATGTGTCCTCCGAAACTACTTATTATCTCTTAGAAATGGTGAGAGAGAGAGGGCCCAGGCAAACATTTGGGCAAAGATTCCGAACAGCTGCGCAAATCTAGGAAAATGAAAGAGAATCCGACCTGGGGAAGGCTAATGAAGCAACAGGCTGGAGTTCTTGGTTTATTTGTTGCCTTCTTCTCCAAAGAGCTCAAAGGGTCTCCCCCTTCCCTCATTTAACCTCCACAATAACCCTGTGAGGTAGGCAGGGACTGGCCCCAAGATCACACCCAGAGAGCTTCGTGGCCAAGTCAGGATTCGAACTGTGGCCTCCCAAGTTTTAGCCTAACCCTCTAACCCAGGGATGTAACCCCCCTTCCTAAAAAAAAGCTCAACAACTTGGGGTAGATCACCGCCAGTCTTTTTTATACTGTGAGTAGATAGCAGTCCATTGAGAATTGGACGTCCCTAACCCATGGGACGGGGTGAGCTCCTGTTGCTCGGTCCCTGCTCCTACCAACCTAGCAGTTCGAAAGCACGTCCCTATAAAGCCTTAAACGGCTCAATAGCTCAAGGACCACCTCTTTCCATATGAACCTAGAGATCATCACCTTGACCTTCTTGTGCCCCCTCATCTAGAGGTCCAGAGAGTGGCGACATGAGAACGGGGCCTTCTCTGCAGTGGCTCCCCGTCTGTGGAATGCTCTCCCCAGGGAAGTCCGTCTGGCGCCTTCATTATACACCTTTAGGCACCAGGCAAAAATGTTCCTTTGTAACCAGGCCTTTGGCTGATCTAATCAACATCCTATACCCTTTAAAATGTGGCTCTTTTCGGGGGGAGGGTGCTATTGGATTATTGTTTTTATTTTTAATTTCATATATTTTGACCTTTTTTGTGAACCGCTCTGAGACCTCTAGGTATATATTAATAACAATAACAATAATTTTAATAATTTCTCCATGGGAACCTCGCTCCTGCAGCCAGGTGCACCATCTGGGGAGAGGGACCTGAGGGGTCAAGGGTCCCCAAAAAGTTTTTAAGGAGGGGGCTGGGCCTCCTCAATATCCTGCAGCCTGCAATGGGCCCTCCTGGCCTTCCCACGTCACATGCCATTTCTGCCCAAAGTTGGGTGGAATCCAATGCCTGCAGAGAGGCGAGATACCTCTGTATTCCCTTTTGGCACCGTTCTGATGGCAGGAGCCACTGCGGTGTAGTGGTTAGAGCAGGGGTCAGCAAAACTTTTCAGCAGGGGGCCGGTCCACTGTCCCTCAGACCTTGTTGGGGGCCGGTACTATATTTTGAAAAAGAAAAAACG